>NC_139667.1:8510951-8520951 GCF_951799395.1 Argentina silus
TATATTTCTCCTCCTGTCCAAGAGTGTATGAGAACAGTCGGTGTTTCACGTGGGTCCAACGTTTCATTCCCTTCGCACCTGCAGGTGTTGGAAAAATGTTGAAGAAATAAACGATTCGCACGTGAAGACTAGGGCATCCGTCACGCGGTGTTGGGAATGCAGTCAGCTTCGCGCACACAAAGGCATGGGGGGCGCGCGGGGGCGGGGGGAGACGAGGGGAGGAGGAGAGAGTGTGTTTATGGGGGAGGAGACAGTCTGCTCCTTACACACACACACACACACACACACACACACACACACACACACACACACACACACACACACACACACACACACACTCCTTGCAAGCTAAATTCCTGATCGTTGGCTACCACCCTAAAGCTGACCGAAACAAAGAGGTGGATGTGTGTGTGTGTGTGTGTGTGTGTGTGTGTGTGTGTGTGTGTGTGTGTGTGTGTGTGTGTGTGTGTGTAAAAAGAGGGGGCGTTTTGGTGAACACCCCCGGAGCATGAAAAGAGACAGTGAAGTAGATTTGGGGAATCTATTGGCTGTGTCCGATTCGTTTCAGTATGTGGGACTTGAATAGGCTACGCTGTATTTATCTTTTAAACCTGTGAAGTTTAAATCCAGCTATGGCTACTCTTCCTCTTTTTTTTTTTCTTCTTTTTTTTTTTACCACAGAAGGGTGGGGCAGGTGTCTGACCACGCGCCTGTCGGCCCGTTTTGCATCCCGAGAGGATTCGGTAAAGTGCGCTAGTCCGACGCAGACACGCATACTCACACACATCCTTTAATTCACCGGCTCACTATGACTGACATGCACACGTTCAAATGTAACATCCGGACAGGCAAGGCGCATGTGTGTGTGTGTGTGTGTGTGTGTGTGTGTGTGTGTATGTGTGTGTGTGTGTGTGTGTGTGTGTGCGTGCGTGTGGGTGGGGGCGGGGAGGGGTGTGTGTGTGTGTGTGTGTGTGCGTGTGTGTGTGTGTGTGCGTGTGTGTGTGTGATGTGGTTGATATTAGCGTGATAACCATTTAGAGAGTTGAATGAGCAGACGTGATTGTCAGAGGAGTGAAGCCTTTAAAGTGGAGAACCGCATGCAGCTCCCACGGTTATGAATTCTTTATTGGAGATTATTAAAGCAGCAAAACACACATTTAGCACAAATGCATCTCTCTGTCTGTCTGTCTGTCTGTCTGTCTGTCTGTCTGTCTGTCTCTCTCTCTCTCTCTTTCTCTCTCTCTCTCTCTCTGTGTGTGTATGTGTGTGTGTGTGTGTGTGTGTGTGTGTGTGTGTGTCTTTTCATTATTGAAGACTAGCTGCAGGATTGGGGACGGGTGACCACTGACACAACCATGCATGCAGCATACTAATCCAATGTCTGGTTTACCTGATTTAAACGCATGGCATTACTAAACTGTTATAAGAGACGGAATTGGTTGAGGACAAGAGGCACAATACCCCCCCCCCCCCTCCCCCCTCTTCTCTGTGTCAGTACTGGATGAATGGTGGTACTCCATTAAGTGGTGATGCTGTCATTCGTTGCCAAGGAGCTCTCTCTAGTCGTCTGGGGTACTCCGACTTCCCTCTCTCCCCCTGATACCCCAGGGTTGGCCACAGCTGTGTAGGCCTAATAAACTCATCACTCACACAGTCTGTCCAATTAGCCTACCATGGACCCACACACAGACACGCACATACACACTCACACTCTGTCTGAAAACAATCGCTGTGCCCCCCTCCCCCCCAAACGCACACACACACACACACACACACACACACACACACACACACACACACACACACACACTGTCCTGAACCTACCACAGTGCCCCCCCCCGGAAACACACACACACACACGCGCACGCACACACACACATACACACACACACACACACACACACACACACACACACACACACACACACACACACACACACACACACACACACACACACACACACACACACACAGTATACCTGCTGCCCCATATACATATATAGGCTCTCTCCCTCCTCCCTCCCAGTCCGGTCACATCAGGGTTATCAGCTGGTCTAGGGACTAACCAGCCCCTGTGTGGTGCAGGCAAAGGCAAATGCACAACAATGCTGCCATGTATTCCCCTATACAGAAGAAGAAGATGCAGGAAATAGTCAAGTGTTCCACTATCTTAACCACCAGCTCTTAATCCCACATGAATGGTAATTGAAAGCTGAAGGGATCCATTGGTTTCTTGGGTTGATTAAAATGCTTCTTGACTGTTCACACGCTTGACCCAATTACCCTGACTGGACACGAAGCCCAGCCAGGCCATCTCCATCTTTACACCACATACACACAGACACAGACACAGACACAGACACAGACACAGACACACACACACACACACACACACACACACACACGCACACACACACACACACACACACACACACACACACACACACACACACACACACACACACACACACACACTCACACAAGCATTCTCTGATTGTGTTCTGATTGATTTTTTGTACTGCCCATTCAGTGCAGTCCAACTGTGCTCTGCGGCTGGCTGGCTGACAAAGGAGCCTATTGTTTATTTTAGGACTACAAGGAGAATACTATTGTGTGTCGAATGAGTGTGTGATTGAGTGTTTCATGGTGTGATTATCTACACTTAATACTGGCCTGTCAATGCAGAGGTCATAAATCAGGGTTCATGTTGTCTCTCTCGCTCTCTCTTTCTCTCTCTCTCTCTCTCTCCACCCCCCACCCCTGCATATTGTGTATGGATTTATGCAGCATCAAAGGAAAGTCTCATAAACAACTCTAATGTTATCTATTCATTCCTTGTTAGTCTATTCAGTGCCAGAGAGGCAGCATATTAAAGGTGGAGTATGCTACTTTCACTGATGCTGATTAATCATTCAATTCAGTCTTTCATCTCCTATCTTTCACCGCCACTATTCTGACACTGACCATGCAACAATGGGAGTATTTAACCACAGATATAGTTAGTATACTTTCCAATCCTGCTACACCAGTACTAGTGACTGTCTGTCTCGATTCAACCCAGGCAGCTCTCTGACTGTAGTAAGCAGCACCTCCCCTCTCCTTGACAGCCCTTCAGACAGAAATCAGGATTCAGGAGCCACCTTGTGGCACAAAATGTCCATTACACACAATGTTGCCACTATAATATTGATCATTTCTACCCTTGTTTTCATGCATATATTTTCACACTTGGACTATAATAAATGTCATCATTTTGTGCAGGTAAACCAGTATATAAATGTTTATTTCAAAACATGAAAATGGACAACATGATCAGATCCAGTAATATGAAGATACAACTCCTCAAGGGGGTTCTTCAATCAAAAATGATTTGCTTAAATATTATAAGCCACAATGCCTTTCTCAAACAAGACCAAATCGGGTTTTTTTTCTTCTTCTTATAGACACCATGGCAAGTGATGAACACAACGAGTTAACTTAACACAGCAACGTTTAAATGCTCAAACGAACAACAGTACTTTAGTCCCTAAAGTTCTATTTCAGGTATTTTCTGACACCGTGTTCCCAATGTCTAGGCCATAGCAGTCCAACTGAGGTTTACGGTGGACGGAGTTTTACCATAGTAAACTCATTGAATACAATAGGATAGTGTACAGTATCACAATATATTGTGTCACACAACACTGTTACAACAATACTGTAATCAGCAGGGCAGGATCGATAGAATCTATACAGGCAGAATTTCCATTAGCCCTCTCACATGAAAAAATTAATTAAAATAAATGGGAGTAAGCCACTCCCACCACTCTTTTGTGTGTCCATGACAATTTTCCTTCAGGACAATAAAGCTGATCTAATCGTATCTGATAAGTCCTTTTGTCAGTTGGGGTATTCCTCAAGGACCAATTAATGCTGACCAATGTTCCTTTGAAGGATTTATTCTAAAACAGACTCTTGCTCATGTCCTTAACAGGGCCTGTAGCTGAGGTCACGGTGCCACTGCTGGATTGGTTGGCTCTGGGTCTCTCCAGACTGTTCGGAGTACGTGACAGGCTGACCTTCTGTCTGTCCAGGCTAGCCGTGTTTCGTGTTTGAATAGTTCTCCCTCTTTCCATGCTACTCACAGTGCCTGATTGGTTGAGCCTCCCTCTCTCAAGGCTGGTGGACACACGTGACTGGACAGTCCTTTCTCCCACCAGAGTATTGACAGTATGTGATTGGTTGGCTCTCCCCCTATCCAGACTGTTTACAGTTTTCCATTGGCTGTTTAGAGCACCTGGTTGATTGGTTCTCCCTGTCTGCAAATTGTTTAACAAGGTTTGTAATTGGCCAGTCCTGTCTCTCTCCGGGATTTTCGATTGGCTGGTACTCCCTCTTTCCAGAGCGCTGACAGTTTGTACTGGTCTCTCCCTGTCTTTCTTTCTCTCCAGACTGGTCTCCCTCCTGCCCTGGCCGCTCCTCTCTCTCTCCAGGCTCGTCTGGATCTCGGCCCTCCTGGCCAGGGCGTCTCTTAGCTGGGTTCTGTACGTCTCGATCCTCCCCTGCAGCTCCTGGAGCTCCCCTTCCCACAGGCAGGTCTGGGCCGCTTGATTCCCCAGGGGAGACAACACCAGGCCTGGGGAGGACAGGGCAGAGGCTGGGCCCCCGTTAGCTTGGATGCCAACCTGTCCCCCCAGGTTCCCAAGGCTGAAGCCCCCCAGGTTCAGCCCCGGCCGGCCCACCATGCCCGGTCTACCTCGCACCGAGGCGGTGTGTGTGCGGAGGCGGTAGCTGTGGAGGGTCTCCAGGTCAAAGTGCACCCGCTTGCTCTCCTTGGGCTCATGTGATGGTGAGGAGGGGCGGGGGGTGTCTCTGCTGCTGGGGAGGGCAGGCTTGGAGGGGGGGGGGGGATGGGGGAGGAAGGGGCTGTTGCAGTCTATGGAGGGTGCAGCTTTCGGAGAGACAAGGGGAGGGGCTGAGAGAGATCAGAGATTTACAGTTTTGGTTATTCTACATTTTTTATTAACATGTACATTTAATGTACACACATACATAGACGTATACACACGCACGCACGCACGCACACACACACACACACACACACACACACACACACACACACACACACACACGTATGAGTGGTTTACCTCTGGTCCAGGCCTGTCAGCTCCTTCCCTACGTCCTCATAAGTGGCGTTTATAGCACGGTGGATCTTCTGCAGATACAACAAGACATTCCAGAGACCAGCTCATCCAGAGAATCCTATGTTTTCTGACTGTTACAAGCCATCAATTCCATTGTGGTTTTTACAAGACATTTGCAATAAACAATTCATTTTAATTTGTATTTAATAATAATTTGACTTAATTAATCCACCAGAATTGCATGGACTCCATATTAGCCATGATTACATGTTGCTTCATACATAACTACACAGTGATATTGATAACTCCTTTGTGCTTCTCCTCTGGCCTGTAATGTCACCATACAAACAGTAGGGGGCGCACCTCCTCCATGTTTGACTGAGACTGAACAACACCCCCTTTTGATGGTGGCTTACCTGTCTGATGTGGGGTCAAGTTTTGTGTGTGTGTGTGTGTGTGTGTGTGTGTGTGTGTGTGTGTGTGTGTGTGTGTGTGTGTGTGTTACTTACCTGGCTGGTGTGTAACCAGTACTGTAGTGTGTGTGTGCGTCGTAGGCGGGGAATGACCAGGTGATAGAAGGTGTGTTCACCTGCCAGGGTAATCAAGGCTCCGCCCACACCCACGCACAGCAACACAAACAGCCCTGAGAAATGCTGGATCCCCATCTGGAGAGTCTAGGAACAAAGAGAGGGAGAGAGAGAGAGAGAGAGAGAGAGAGAGAGAGAGAGAGAGAGAGAGAGAGAGAGAGAGAGAGAGAACAAAGTAAGAAAGAAAAAAAAAGAAAAAAAGACAGAAAGAAAAAAAATGGGGGTAAAAAAGGGTAAAAAAAATAAAGATTAATTGAAGAACATTTTGTCCTTCTTTACCAATGATACTCCCTTTGACATAATATCCATCTCCTCTGAGAGAGCTTTGATCTGTCTGTCGGAGAGGAAGTCCTGTGCTGCTGAGTGGAACTGAACTACAATCACGGCCTCACCAAACCTCATTTCCCACTGCCTCTCATGGCAATTACTCTCCTGCTGATTCAACACATTCCACGAGGGAAAACACTGACCTCCTTTTCCCTCTCCTCTCAGAGGGCAAGGAGCCCTTCCTGTTCTCCTCAGAGTTCAATCAGATGTCTATAGAGACACAATAGTACAAGTGGCATATTTCAACATACAGAATTAAACAACCTGCATGTTCTCATTTCATGTCAGTTTCATCACAGATAACGTCAGCTTGCCCTTAAGGCCAGCCGAGGGAGAAGTGGGGGAGACAGGAGGCTGGTGGGTTGATCTCTACCTCCACGTCCCCTGATGCATACACAGTCTCTGCCAGCAGCGATGGATGTATCAAGTCTGCAGATTCGGTGTGTGTTTGTGGCTAGCAGCGATCCCTGACTGCTTCTCTCTCTCCCACAGGGAGGCTCATATACAGGACTATATACACCCACACCCACACCCCCACACTCACACCCACACACACACACACACACACACACACACACACACACGCACACACACACACACACACGCACACACACACACGCACACACATGCACTCACACACTCACTCACCTCAGTGCTCGCGAACACTCTCTTCCCACAGGGTACCACCTTGTACCATTTGTCATGCAGCATGTCCATGTAGCCGTCCGACTTGTATCGACTCACAAACTCGGACACGTTACGAGTGAGAGGAGAGCCCTGGGGCAGGCCGATCCCATAGCCTTGGAGAGGAAACACACACGCACACGCACACACGCACACGCACACGCACACGGACACGCACACACACTCATTATAGTGCAGTGCATGTCATAGAATGGTGCTCCTCTTCCTTACAGAACACTGTCCTAGACAGCTAGGGTGAGTGCAGGCTTTTGTTCCAGCCCAGCATTCATTAGCCAATCAGGTGTGTCAGCTAGTGCTGGGTAAGAACTACAGCATGCATACTCCGTGGCTCTCCAGGACCAGATGGACACATGTGTTAGCCAAACTAGGCTTCCTGGGTAGTTTGATTAATTTCATTTCTATGCCGCTTGTTCAAATACAAGGACATGTCTAGTTGCAGGTAGGGGGTGAGAGAGGATAGAAACAAGAGGGAGCAGCAGGAGTACACAAGAACTGTCACACTCTAGTTACTCCCTGACAAATAAGACTGTCTCCCTCTCTGTTTCTCTCACCCCCTCTTTGTCTCCCCTACACAGACACAGACACAGACAGTGGTTAGGAGTTTTCTGTAGTAATGTTATTAATGGGATGTGTCTAAGCTGTCATAAACATTTCTGCAGCCTGTAGTAAACAGCGTCTGTTGCTGTTTTTAGGGCGGCGGAGAGCGTCAAGTTTCCGGACAACAGGCTTATTTTTCTCTCCATATCTCTCCTTCTTCCTCCCACGCTCTCTCTGTCCCTCTCTCCCTCTGGTGGAGGTGAAGTTCTGTCTTGATTAGGTGACTCTCTTGGCTGGTCTTTTATCACTCTGCTCTGCAGAAGGACGCAACTGGCTGGCAGTGGGCAAATGAAAGTCTTCTATCTCCACCCTCTCTCCGTCTCTCTCTCTCTCTCTCTCTTTTTCTCTCTCTCTCCCTCCACCCTCTACTCTCTCTCTCCCACCCCCCCCCTCTCTCTCTTTCTCTATCATCCTTCTCTCTGTATTTCTCTTCCTCTCTCTCCCCTTCTCTCTGTCTTCCCCCCCCCCCTCCCTTTCTCCTCAGATGAGAGACTCATACTTTTCTATCCTATCCTATTCTATTAACTCGCTTGGTTTAACAAGCCGGTAACAAAATATAACCGTCACATAAAGCTTTGATTCATCACCTGACTGGGCTGTCTACTCTACTCTCCTCCAGGGCCTTAGATGAATGCCAATGAGGTGTGCTCGTTATCTCCAGAATCTGCCTGCTGCTGCTGCTGTTGATCAGTCTGGACGGCGTAATGGCCACACAAACCATTCTGCGTCTCCATTCAGATGCTCTACACAGCTGCTGCTCTACAACCCGGTGTGTGTCAGGGTGTGTCAGGGTGTGTGTGTGTGAGTGTGTGTGTGTGTGTGTGTGTGTGTGTGTGAGGCAAGACATGTGGGGTGAATCAGGCTAGTGATAGTGACAGTTCTGGTTGTCTGACATTAGCACGCCGTTTCTTAAGTTTCTCTAGATTTCATTACTACATTGTCATGTCTGTCTGTTTGTCTGTTTGTCTGTCTGTCTGTCTGTCTGTCTGTCTGTCTGTCTGTCTGTCTGTCTGTCTGTCTGTCTGCCTGCCTGCCTGTCTGTCTGTCTGCCTGTCTGTCTGTCTGTCTGTCTGCCTGCCTGCCTGCCTGTCTGTCTGTCTATCTGTGTGTCTGTGTGTCTGTCTGTCTGCCTCACTGTTAGAATGGTAAATAGATCGTCATGCACAGACTTGGCCATAATAATCCCCTCAGTGCATCATTATACGGCCTCAGTGTGTGTGTGTGTGTGTGTGTGTGTGTGTGTATGTGTGTGTGTGTGTGTGTGTGTGTGTGTGTGTGTGTGTGTGTGTGTGTGTGTGTGTGTGTGTGTTGTGTGTTTGTGTGTATATGTGTGTGTGTGAATACACCACAGACAGTGCCTTCCAAAAGTTCAATAACCGCACACATGAAAAAAAGACAGTTCCCATTCTGATCCGTCTGAGAGTTTTGACAGAGAATTGTTTGTCAATAATTGATGAAGATGCGTACCTTGAGCCTGCAGCATTATTGGACAGCTTGTCTCTGTATCGGTGATGCAACTCTACCCCTCACCCCTCACCCCTCTCCCCCTACACCCCCCTCACCCCCCCCTAGCCATACCCCTGCGCCAACTCTGACCCAACCTCATACCATAGCAGCAGACCTGCTTCACTGCCTCCTCAAGCACTGCTGGCTGGCTAGTGGGAGTAAGCCTCCCTCTACAATGAATAGCTGAGTGTTACTGTAGCCTCAATGCATAAGAGTGATATGATACTACAGCCTCTGTCAAGTGGTCTGAACCTTTATGGTCCAAGTGGTATTTCACTTGCCCCCGTTAAGCACTGGGTTGCTGGTTCAAGCCCCACTCAGGCTGGTTTTCAATCCCCATAGGCTGCCTGCCACAGTAGCTTACCCTCTAAGCCTCTACTGTTGACAGGTGTGTGTGTGTGTGTGTCTTACCCTCGATGGCGAACGGCTTGCCCACAGTCAGTAGTTTGCAGTCAGCATCGATGGAGACCTCGAAGTCCAGCAGAGCTTTATCCATGATGAAGGCATCCAGCAAAGGAGGATCTGTCCTTCAACACACATACACACACATGCACACACAAACACACACACACGCAAGCAAGCACGCATGCACGCACGCACACACAAGTCAGAAGAAACTCTTGTGTATCTCAAGTAAAAAATATTTCAAGTAAAAGTATCCTTTATCTTCACTGTCAATTATGACATATTGTCGCAAACTGTTTTTTTTCTAAACATACTGCTATGTCCCTCTTGGCTATTCTAGCAGTGTGTTTCTAGGAGACTGTCTCTCATGGTTACTCTTGCATTTAGTTTGTCACCCATGGTTGGCTCAGCATTTAGACTGTCACCCATGGTTGGCTTAGCATTTAGACTGTCACCCATGGTTGGCTCAGCATTTTGTCTGTTTCCCATGGTTGCTCCAGCATTTAGACTGTACCATACGGTTGCTCCAGCATTTAGACTGTATCCCACGGTTGGCTCAGCATTTAGACTGTGTCCCATGGTTGCTCCAGCATTTAGACTGTCTCCCATGATTGGCTCAGCATTTAGTCTGTCTCCCATGGTTGCTCCAGCATTTAGACTGTATCCCATGGTTGCCCAGAATTTAGACTGTCTCTCTATGACTACTTCAGCATTCAGATAAGATTGTGTTTAACCTCATTTAATACACTG
>NC_139667.1:8525951-8538451 GCF_951799395.1 Argentina silus
GGAGAAGGTCTGAGGGGTAGAACCCAATACACTTTCCTCCTCCAATGAGTTTTGAGAACTGTCCTTAGAGTCAAGTATAGAGGACACAAGGAATCAAAAACTTTTGAGATTTGGCATTGGAACAGAACCTGTGGAGAGAGAGAGAGAGAGAGAGACAGACGTCTCAATGTCAGAGGAGAGACAGACCCATGGTGATGACATCAGCAGAGACACTAGCATTCCAGTGTGTGCTTCCACTGATGACCTCTACAAACACAAATGAGGAAACTTGAGAGAACTGATTTACATAGTAAATTGAGTCTGCTTAGTATCTGATAGCCCGGTCGGAACACTGATAAGCTACCTCCACAAAAGAGAGAGAGGGGGCGAGAGAGAGATAGAAACGTAATGAAAGGAGACGGCAGTACCACGGACTGGAACAGGAAATGGTCGGAGCTGAAAAGTCACTAATATGAACGTGCAGCAGGCAGACTCAAAGTTTGCTCTGCGCTCACATGGGTGCGCGAAATAATTGCATCTCCCAGTAACTCATTATTGTAAGTTAATGCGGTGCAGTGAGGGTCTCTGCCTATCTGCCTGTCCATACCCACCATTACTATTCTCCTCACATTCTCAGCGGCCCGCACTGCTCTTTATGACGGGAATACATTAGGAAGAGCAATCGCTGTGGGAACATAAATCTGCCCCGGCTGTTGAACCGTGTGGGGATTGTTGGGTGATGTCTGAATGTTGAAAACTGTGCCGGGATCGTTGGGTGATGTCTAGGTTAGTGGAGGGGATGTCATTAGAGGATCGTTGGGTGATGGCTGAGTTTTAAAGCATGCTGGATTCAGTTTGGGTCAGTGGTGGAGGGAGAAATTGTTCGGCATTCCTCGCTGTTCTTTGTAAGAGCACACAGACTTCTCTTTCTCTCTCTCTCTCTCTCCCTCCCTCTCTCTCTCTCTCTCTCTCTCTCTCCCTCCCTCTCTCTCTCTCTCTCCCTCACTCTCTCTCTCTCTCTCTCCCTACATCTCTCTCTCTCCCTCCCTCTCTCTCTATCTCTCTCTCCCTCCCTCTCTCTCTCTCTCTGAATGGGTGAGCACAGAGTGTGACCGCGGGTGAACTTCCTCCATTAAACATGAAGGATGGGGAGGGGAATGGAAAGGCTAAATTAATAGTGAGGGTCAATAAGCTCACCTCCTGATCCAGGCTAATGCCTGACTACACACTGTACAGAATACGAATGCACTGCAGTGTGTGTGTGTGTGTGTGTGTGTGTGTGTGTGTGTGTGTATGTGTGTGTGTGTGTGTGTGCGTGCGTGCGTGTTACAGCATGCGTGCTAAAGCGAAGACTTTTTTTTTGTTTTGTTTTCTCACAATAGGTCAATCAGGTTGGGTGTGACATGACTTCTCCCCTATTGTTCCTTGTCCCAAGACTAATGATTGATATTAATGATGAATGATATATTATCTTACAGTAACACCGGTTTGATTTTCATTATAAGCGACCTGATTAAATGCTTCCTGATTTGAAAGCCAAGTCCTCCTCCTATTCAACATGCTGCCCCTGTGTTTTATCCCCCCACTATGTGATTATAAAGCAGAGCCACTTGGCTCCGGGTGAATCACTCACGGTAATAGCAGAGCTGAGTCATCATATCTAGTAGACAGGAGATACGTCAGGCAGACTGCCCACTCCAAACACTACAGTCACAGACCGGCCACCTCTCACAGGCACGGCAGCTTCTCTCCTGTTCTATCTCTATAAGCACTTTCTAGGTCTGAGAAAATGCCTGTGTGTGACGTGTGATTCAGCTGTATCAGAGGTGAGAGTGTAACGTTTGGACCAGTTATGTTACGTAAATAGTGTGTGTGTGTGTGTGTGTGTGTGTGTGTGTGTGTGTGTGTGTGTGTGCGTGTGTGTGCGTGTGTTCATAAGTGTGTGTGTGTGTGTGTGTGTGTTCATAAGTGTGTGTGTGTGTGTGTGCGTGTGTACCTTATGTGTGTGTGTGTGTGTGTTTACGTGTGTGAGTGCGTACATGTGTGCGCGGGTGAGCATGTGTGTGTTAAATCAATCTGAAGATGACTGCGTAGAAATACTGCTGTCAGTGAGTAGTGTCAGAGAGGAATGAGCCTGTCATACTCGGGCCTGCGTCTGGCTTGGAGTGTGTCAGAGTGAATGTCAGATGGGCCCGCGGTGAATGATGAGGCTGGCTGGTGTCTCACTTTCTTATCTTGTTTAGTTTGGTGAGAGTTTACTCCCTCTATCAGACGTGTGGTGGTACTGCTGTGGTTGTCTCTCAGGGGAGATAGAGTCATCTTGGCAGCTGTGCCTGTGAGAGATGGCAGACACAGACACACACACACACACAGACACGCGCACACCTGGACCATGAGGTGAGCTTAATGATCCTCACATTCATATTCAATACAGAAACATTCTCTCTCTCTCTCTCTCTCTCTCTCTCTCTCTCTCTCTCTCTCTCTCTCTCTCTCTCTCTCACTCGCTCTCCCTGGTTGTGGGAAAAGGCATTGAGGAATTGATGATTCCGGACGAACAGAAGCTCCATCACCAGTGGGGGTGTGTACCTGGGGAGACCAATGGAGGATGAAATGTATATACATATATTTTGTATTCCAGCTTTGTTTCCGTTAAACTCCCCACTGATTTGCTTGCTTAGAATATGAAATGGTAAAACGTTATACGTCTTTTTCCCCTCTCTCTCTCTCTCTCTCTCCTTCCATCTCTCCCTCCCTTCCTCTTCTCCTACCCCGTCGTCCCTCAGGCATTGAGCTATTAATTGCCTTTCCATCCGGACTGTCTCTCTCTCTCACTTCCCAGAGCTTTTTAAGTCAGTCAGACACAATCCCAGGGTCTGGCACAGTGGTGAGATAAGTATCTCTCTTCTGCTAACCAAACTGCAGTTGAAATAGAACAGAGCCCTCTTTTAATGGAGAAGAGAGGCTCTCCGCCCCCCAGGCTCAGAGGGAGTGACACTAACACACTCACTCAGGGAATAGGGGACCAGAGGGACCACTCTATCATCTTCAGACCATAGGAGGTGGAGGAGGAGGAGAACAGAGTGGAGAGAAGGGCAACTGAGAGGGTGGCTTTTTTGTCTCTAGGGTTTAGGATTAGGTGGGTCAGTGTGTGTGTGTGTGTGTGTGTGTGTGTGTGTGTGTGTGTGTGTGTGTGTGTGTGTGTGTGTGTGTGTGTGTGTGTGTGTGTGTGTGTGTGTGTGTGTGTGTGTGTGTGTGTGTGTGTGTGTGTGCGTGCGTGGGCTGGGATAAAACTCCACTTTTAAACCGAAGCCACAGGCAGGGACAGTCTGTCGTACAATGAAGAGTGTGTGTGTGTGTGTGTTTACCTGGCCAGGTATTGTCCTGAGGAGGGTAGTTGGCGGTTGGGCTTGTCGTAGCAGTTCACCATATTCTGGGTCAGCGCCAGGTCCGGCCTCACCATGCTGGCTGCAGTCACCGCCCGTCCAATGAGCTGCAAGGCGTCCCGAATATAGAAGCTGATTGGCTTACGGCCAACCTCTCCGTAGGCCAACAGGCCCATCGGCCCACCCAGGGTGTGGAGGGAATCCGGCGACAGCGGGTATCCCATAATCCATTGCAAGGCTGGGAGCGCGGGAGCGAGACGCTGAGCGGAGCGGAGGACGGAGGAGAGACACTCAGGGTCGGAGCCGAAGAGGAGGACGGAGGAGGGGGGAGAGGGGGAGCGCAGGAGGCGCCTGGAGAGGAGCCCCAACACCTCCTCCTCTCTCTGGTCCTCTCTCGTCTCCTCACTTGCTTTCTCCCTCCTCTCCCCCCTCCTCCCGACCTCCTCCCCCCCTATATGGGTGAGGTTAATGATGTCAAGACGCCACCCGGTCCCACCCTCTGTCTGCAGGTGCTTCAGTAGCCCTTCTCCTCCCTCCTCCCAGCCGGGGCACATCACAGCCGCTCCCCCCCGCCGCCCTACATCACCCCTCCCTCCTCCTCCTCCTCCTCCCCCGTCCCTACCCCCGTCTCCCCCCTGTAGAACCGACAGCAGCAGGTCCCCCAGCCCCGACGCAGCAACACGGGCCGACATCTGCAGGTGGAACTGGTTCTAAGAGAGAACAGGAGGGAACCGGAGAGAGGAGGGAGAGAGGAGGGAGAAAAGGAGGGAGAAAAAAAGGGGAGAAGAGTGAAAGGACAGAATAGAGGAGAGGAGAGAGGAGGGACAGAGAGTAATGGTTAATGGACAGAGCAAGAGGAGAGAGAGAGGAAGGGATGAGAGAATAGATAGAGGGGAGGAAGGAGGAGGAGAAAACAGATAGAGGAGAGGAAGAGGGAGGAGAAAACAAATGGTGGAGAGAGGGAGGAGAGAACACAAGAGAACACAACAGTGTGTGATTAATAGATGGAACTCAGCCCAGTTTAGATTAAATCCCTCTCCCTCTGCACAACCTCCTGAGCACTGTGCTTCCCTCAAACACAACTGTTGCTGTTCTTTGTTATTATATTAACTTTTATGAACAATATCAATCCTGAGAACTAGGACTTCAGATGAGAGCGGTAACGTACAGTACAACCCTCATCATTCAGCTCTTCTCTCCCTATCAGTATCATAAAAAAGTTTGGGGTGCCACTTGATCTGGCGCACAGAAACAAACGCACCCTCAGCCGGGTTACAGAGGTGCAGTGCATCAGACAACACAGGGTGAAAAACTAAACAAAAGTTTCCCCAGCTCCAAAAAGATGGAAAAGGCCGCCTTTCCACCAGCATGTGGTCTTCGTCAGGGCAAGCAAACTCCCTCTCAACATCAATAGCAGTTAGATAGTAAGTCAGTCAGGCATAAACAAACACCAAGCTATGCCAACCTAAGCTGTTATACCACTAGGGTGCCTGGGAAAGGAGTGGTTTTGGGCTCTTCATAGCAATTGAGAAACGACACAATAAGACAATTTGACAGGCAACAGCTGCTGTCTGAGGGTGTTACGGAATGCTTCCAACAGCCTTGGGCAGCGATACATAACAATGCACTCTTGAACGAAGCCCAGTGATGGATGTTTCCATCCATCCCACTTTGGTGCCTGCTTCCAAAAAGCACTTTGTCATGTTGTTATCATATATGCTAAAGGCAAGGACGAGGCCATGTTGCATATGTATAAACTGTGTGAATAAATAGAGCCTGTTTGAAAATGATGGATATGTAGTCACACAAAGAGATACACACACACATACACACACACAGATGCACGCACGCACACACACACACACAGATGCACGCACGCACGCACACACACACACACACACACACACACACACACACACACACACACACACACATACACACACACACAGACTACCCACCCAGAAGTAAAAGAGCGGACGCTGTGCTCAGAGGCCTTGGTCTCTTTAGACCGCCCTGGAATCTAACGAGTCTTCCGAGACACGACTGAATGAATAATACATATATATATATATATATATACAGTATATGTTATCCCCATGGGGGGGTCTTAGGTGCACGTGTACGGTAGGGGAGATATGGTGGGAGCCTTTGATCACAGCAGGGGGTTAGGATGTATATATATAAGTAAAACAGTAGGAGGTGGAACACTGGGATAGAGGCAGGAAGGGAGTGTGAGTGGAATAACATCAACCATGCTACTGTTAGAGCGTTAAGAATATCCTGCGTGTTGCACAGTGTGTTATCAACCATGAACCCCGGGTCAATACGCTCCACCACGCCCCTGATGTTACCTGGGCTGTTATTGATATACAGTATATTCTGAATGGACGATTTGATGTGTGTGTGTGTGTGTGTGTGTGTGTGTGTATATGCATGTATGTGTGTGTGTGTGTGTGTGTGTGTGTGTGTGTGTGTGTGTGTGTGTATGTGTGTGAGGGCTAGGGAAGGCTACTTATATATTGCAGGTGAAAAGCCCATGTAAGCACGTATGTGAGAAGAGAGTAAAATGTAAGCTATCAGCTATTGTGCTGCTGTATAAAATCCATCCCCCCCATACCATTCATCTGCAAATGAGGGGCCTTGACGGAGCGCCTCCTCTGTGTCAACACAAAAAACTGCTTGATACTTTGGCCCAGTGGATCCTGCGTTCTTTGAATGAGCTCCCCTCACCTGAATACTTCATACTCAGGCCCAAAGGGATGTGTATGCACAGTGCAGTGTAAGCATACACACACACACACACACACACACACACACACACAAACACACACACACACACACACACACACACACACACATACATGCATACACACACACACACACACACACACACACACACATCAAATCGTCCATTCAGAATATACTGTATATCAAGCAGCAGCAGCAGCAGCAGAGATGCTAGCTCAGAAATCTCATTCCTTATTTAAGGCCTGTACAGTAGACAGGCATCAGAGCTGGAAAGCGAGACAATAAAATACTGAGCTAAAAAACAGAAGCAGACCGTAGATACTGTACATGGTGTGTAGGCTACCTGCAGGATTAGAAACAGTTCAAAGTGGGCAAAACCGAGTGGGGTTAACATGTGGACCTCAACACAAGCAACCCACTGGTGTTTCTCTTCTGCATTACCTTAGGCTAGGAACCCATGGAAGCCTCTGGATGCCTCACATGTCCCACATTGTGTGGGACAGTCCTGCATTTTTGGTCAAAATATAAATTTATACCTAGAATTGCATGAAATGGGTTTCTAAAAGACCATATTTTTCCAAGAGAGGAAATGATGATTCGCTTGGGCCTGAATGTGTGCAAACCCTAGAAATGCTTCTGGAACTTAATACAGTAGAATATGTCACTTTCTGAACGTCATCCATTAACCTGCCAATTGTTTTGATTATTCCTGTACACTGTCCCACAAATGTCCCGCAAAGTCATTCCCTTGTCCCAGATTTGGGCTCATTAGATTTGGTCACCTTAGTGCCAACAAAAAATAAATAAATAAATAAATAAAAGAAGATTTGGATTTCCTCTGCATTTGTTGACAGATAAAACGGGCAGATGGATTGATCCAGATGGGTCCTCCCACAAGCACTGGTTTAGACTTTTCCTGTAATGAATCATTCGCACCTGAGCAAGAGGCGTCAGAGTCTGCAGACAGATACCGACTTCATGCCAGCCTGCATTGTACAACCTCAGCTGTGTTTTCCTCCAACTAAAAACAAAGCTTTAGGCTAGATTGAACTGCACTCTAACAAACAGCACTCCTCTCTCTGCTCCATTAATATTTCACCAGCTCTGTCACCAAGTGAGCCGCCTTCAGCCCATAGATTCACAGGGAGAGAATGGTGTGTGTGTGTGTGTGAGTGTGTGTCTGTGACAGAAAGAGCGTGAGAGAGAGAGAGATAGGGTGAGAAGGAGAGAGGGAATTTCTCAGGATAAAGAAAGATTTTAGAAGAGACTTTGGTGGAATCAGACTAAATGTATAATGTCATATTAAATGGACACAGACATACACCACTGCATGTGCTCACACACACACACACACGCACGCACACGCGCACGCACACACACACACACACACACACACACACACACACACACACTGATACACACTAATCATTGATCACTCGATTGAGATTCTGGGTTCACAGGATGCAAGAAGTGCTGTTGGAAGTTGTTGGAAAGCAAGTCCACACCCCTCAAAACGTTTTGCTGTAGGCTCCACGCAATGTCTCTACTCCTCTGCCCATGCTATTGTTTAGAAACCAATGTGCATGCATTGCACGAAATGGAGAGTCTCACACACACACAGAGACTAGACACACACACACACACACACACACACACACACACACACACACACACACACACACCAGTGAAGGCTGGTGGGGGTAGAAATCAGAGGACGGACTCATTGTAAATCATGGAGCAGAATGAGGAATGGTATTGATTTCTACCTCCACTAGCCTTCCGTGACACATACACACACACTTACACACAGCATATCTGTCATATTAACCTTTTTCCCATTGAGAGGAGAGGGTCCTCTACCCTACTGACCTGCGTAGTATAAACGATGATTGGTTAATTTGGACTTCCTATGAGGTCATGGAAGGTCAGGAGGAGCTATGCGGGGTCACGACCCTCCTCCCTTCTCTGAGAGGTTTCCCTCTGGACAGCTGAGTAGATTTAATGGGTTTATAGATTCTTAACTGTAACTCATTGGAGAGTAAGCCTAAGTGTACTTTCTATGTCACTCTAATTGGAGGACGCATTCAATCAAAAGTGACACAAAGGGTTTTGAGAATAAGATTGATATTTTTTATGTTGTGGCAATTGATTGCGCGCCGTTAAGTACACATGGTTGAATAGTGAATGAAGAGCTTGAGAGTATCACACAACATGTATTCTCACAATGCCGTGAATGGTTGGGATTGTTCATGACCGCCTCTGTGTACACAATTAGCGCCGTTTGCTCAGGTTCATTAGACAAACCTCCACAGTGTGCTTTAGTCCACCGTCTGTTGGGTAACCAATCGCTTATCATAGTGTATTGTAATTATGCTAAATAGCATTGTTTAATTTCCCCCCTAATTTTATTATGTCTCCAGGCGCTAACATATAATAATATTTTTTTTGTTTATCATAGCTGTGAACCTGAGGGTGGAGTAAGATGGAGACACACACACACACACACACACATACACGCACACACGCACACACGCACACACACACACACACACATACACACGCACACGCACACACACACACACACACGCACGCACATGCACACACACACGCACACACACACACACACACGCACAGGCATAGAGTGTGGTGGATGTCAGCTAGATGCTAGAAGCAATACAGTCACCATTCCTAATCCCCCCCTCCACCACACACACACACACACACACACACACACACACACACACACATCTCCCCCTGTGCACTAATACAGCTGTATAGCTACCAGCCACTGCGGTAAATGACTGTGGTTATCGAAGCTTAACAGCCTGTAAGCTCAGAGAGAAACTTGGCAGATCAGAACAGTGATAGCAGTGATAGCATGCACACTGTTGGGTCCCACTACAACAGGATTGGACACACACTAAATCTTAATCATGCGATGGGGGTGATGCCGTGGCGTTTTTTAAGATTGCTACTGTACCATAATTTATGTATGCAAAATATCCCGCCGTATTAATTCCATCAATGAGGGCAGCAGCGGTTGTGAATAACGCATATTGCCTGTAGGGGGCTATTTGATCAACAACTCAAGGTCTGCAATACACACACACACACACACACACACACACACACACACACACACACACACATCTTAGGGATGGACGATTGTTAAAAATGCACTTTAAATAAAGTCTGATTTGATTTAAATGGTGTGCTATTGCCGTCTCCTTCGATTCCCACTGCCAAGGTAGTTGGTGTCCATTAAACATAAGGACCTTGTTAGTTCCTCCACCGGAGGGGGGGGGTTATAGCGTCGTAAAAAGCCCATTGTGTTCTGAGTGAACACTGATACAGCCATAAACCCACTGACTGTGCCACTCTTCCTCCCTGAACCACGTTTATATGGGTTCACCTGGTAGAACGGAGGAGAGTGGGAGGAAATGGAACATTAGAACTACTGTATTTCTATCAGTGGAGGCTGGTGGTATCACGCATGGTTGATACCATTCCATGGTTGATACCATTCCTTTCTACCTCTCTCAGCCTCCCCTGATCTATATATAGTTATATATTCTATTATTGAACTATAGTTGATTAATAATATTAATTAACTTTAACGAGAGTTGATTAATATATCCAAAATGAATCATCCAAGGAATGGGAGGTTTCGACACTCACAACTTAGTCTTTTCCAGAGTGACTATACTGTGTGCGCAAGGAGAGGCTGGTGGAGGTAGAAATCGGAGGATGGGTCCTGCTCCGTCCTCCGATTTCTACCTCCACCAGCCTCCCTTGATGTGCTTCCCCGCTCTCTCTCTCTCTCTGTCGCCATGGGGGACCTCAGTGTTCTGGAATTCTACAGTTCAATGACGAGCCATAGAGCAACTCCTTCTGATGGCATCAATCAATCTAATGAAATATCAATGGACAGAGCAACAAAGGAGAGAATATGTCGTTCCCGTTTCTTTATTAATGATTCATACAGCCCTTAGTCAGTGCTGCTGAGTGTACTGCTGTGGGAGAATGCCGTTATCTCCACTGCAGCACATGCTGGCTGTGTTGTCAAGAGCTCCTTTGATCCACACACATGAGATACAAGCCTTAACCAGAGAGATAATATGCTTTATGTGTTTATGTACGATCCCCGCCCCCCCCACCCCTTCTCAATCCTGCCTCCAGCCCATCATGATTTATGCTCATATGCTCAACAGTGTCATTATTTATTAAAAGACAGATTTCTGTGCTTTTTTATTTGGTTACCGAAGAGAGTATTTGTCTTTCTACTCTCTCGCCCCCGTGATTGGAAGCATAATCATTTTGGATGTTGATTGATAGTTAAAGACACAGCAGTGAAACACCCTCAGAGAGAGAGAGAGAGAGAGAGAGAGAGAGAGAGAGAGAGAACGAGGGTAGAGGAAGAAGGGTAATCTGAGTTAAGATTGCCAATGTAATCTCATTTACGGCTGTGAGTCATCTCTGCCTACTGTAGCCTACTAAAACTTCCAACAAGCACAGAACCACTAATAAACGCCTGTCTCCAGTAATAGCCTGGACACTAATGACATTGAAGCAAATAAGCGCCTGTCCCTAATAAACACCTTGTCAAAATTTATTATTATCTCTTGGTATTAGCAGATGATCAAAGCAACGCATTTGATTCCGAGTGACCGTTGCGGCATTATCCGCTATCTATGAAAGATGAACCTGGGTTTGACTGATTTATTGTAGCCGAATAATGTTGATTATTTGTACTCAGTCAGCTAGCTCTGTCATATGGTGGGTTTGAGCAGCAGCTTGGCAAAAGGTAACAGAATAACCGCCAGGCTCCAATAACAGCCTGTCCCCAACAGGCACCAGGTGCTCTGTGGTTAAATCAAATCAATGTCCAGGCTACTTTAAGACGTTTTACGGTATTCTGACTACACACTACCACCATCACCATCAGTCAATGGAGAAGGCAGGAGTACTTGGTGTACATACGCTCCCCTCTCTCTCTCTCTCTCTCTCTCTCTCTCTCTCTCTCTCTCTACATTCATCTCCCACACCCACCCTCCCTCCCTCCATCGCTCCCTAACTTGCTCTCTCACTCAATGAACTGGCGTCCGCTTTGACTACCCAACATTAACTGTAATCAAAAAACAACATGTGACTGTATATAAAATAGCCGGTTTTAAGGCATGGTGTAAAATGGCCTCTCCAAATGGGATGTAATTTGATCAGCCGCAGCAGCAGAGCGAATGTGATGTCAACATTATTCAGTTACCCGGTGAGTGATACCAAACATTCCCCAGTTCCAAATGCAGAGTGCTGTGATATCATTAGCTGTAGACCCACAGGGAATGTCACAGGAAACGGGAAACTTTAGGAGGGGGCCGGAGGAGAACAGGGGGGCACATTTATTCACAACACCACAGGACGCACCTCGCACATGTAATGAGGTGTCTGGAGCTTTGGGGAGTGTATGTCTGATGTTTCCATCTGACGTAGGGTGTGTGTGTGTGTGTGTGTGTGTGTGTGTGCGTGAGTTTGTGATAGACTTCCTAAGAAAAACCATTCCTCTCTTTTGGTCGTGAATACTGGGGATCTGACTCCCCAGGCCCCTAGGAGTAATATAATAACAATAGAGAGAGATGAAAGTCATTTTGGGGTGGTGTGATGTTAGGGATGGTGTGTGTGTGTGTGTGTGTGTGTGTGTGTGTGTGTGGGTGTGAATGTGAACGTGTCTGTGTCATTGCAAGTGTGTGTGTGTGTGTGCGTCTGTGTGTGTGTGTGTGTCTGTGTGTGTGCGTGTGTGTGTGTGCGTGCGTGCGTGTGTGCGTGCGTGTGTGCGTGTGTGCATGCATGCGTGCGTGGTTATGGATGGGACTGGTGAGTAAATCACCTGCCCAGATCTAACCAATCAGCAGAGCTCTCCACCCTGAGCTCCGAAATATCCCCTGTCATCCATCTCTATAAGGGAGAGATGGGAGAGAGATGAGAGAGAGGGGAAATGGAGAGATTGAGTGAGAAAAGAGGGATATTAGATTTTAATCTAAATCTAGGTTAATTCATGTGGCAAACTGCAGTTGTTCACTTCTGAAGTGTAGCTCTGATGTTGAATTAAAAAATCCAGTTCAAGACTGAAAGGCAATTTGAGGACGAAATGTGTGGTGCGTTGACGCGCAGATAAGCAACTCTGATCTGAGTCAGTTTTCAACCACAATGTTTAAAATGGGCTGAATTCTACTTTGAAGTACATGATGTGCATAATTTTGACTGTAATCATTTATCAACATCTGTAGATTAAAGTTGTTTTGCCTTGGATGGACCATGGATATGGTTCAAACACATCTCTTGTCTCTCAAAGCATCAGTGACATCATCAGACTGAGGCGCTCCGTAGGCTAGT
>NC_139667.1:8560951-8580951 GCF_951799395.1 Argentina silus
GAGCCAGCTGTCTGGATATCAGCAGCTGATTTAACTACAACGACGGGTGTCATGTCCCTCCGGCTGATGCAGTGGGTCATTGAGGGTGTTTGCGAGGCTCTCCCGGGCTCCCGATGCTACGAGAACTTCCCCAGCCTGACTGGATGGGAGTGGCACGCAGCAGGCACTTCCCGTGTCTATCTAGGTCACTGCTGTAGTGGAGAACGGGCCAGCTGAGCATTTGATTCTATCCTTTCGGACACCACAGCTGGGGGTCTTTGCACTCTTTGCACAGGTTAACAAGAACGTGCTGTGTGTGGTGACAGTCAAGGTCGTACACTGAGAAGCTTGGAGCGGTGTAAAGGCTTTAGGGGTAATCAGTTTGGGTCCTGACACTTCCCTGAAAGGATGCTGGCGCATACAATATATGTATTACAAAACTAGGGAAGGGACTTGTGTCCCACATGTCAAACAAATTGTCAAACAATCCTTGTTGGCCTCGAGGCCAAACTAGAGGACCCATGTGACTTGGTTGAGAAATAGTAGAGCATGAGCACGGGTCACGCCCTCTCTTTTATATCCTTCAGGCAGAAGGTACACCTGACAGCGAGGGACTTATGAGCAACACTTCAAAAATGTTTTACTTAATTGTTTTCTTTTTAAGATAAAAAAACATGAATAATACACCATCTCCATCATGTAAAGCAAAGATGGCCAACCTGGAACCTCGGCACCTGGAGCCAAGCCAAACTCAACCACATGCACAAACTTTTCATGCTGGATATAGGACCACCTTTCTGAGCACAGCGTCTGAGAACAGCGTCAACATCTGTGTTCATCGCTCCATCAGTAACTGGCACTGAAGAGAGGAGACTAGCAGTACTCTCCTCTCCTCTCTCTAACTCATCAGGAGGACAACCATATACTGTACAGCTTCAGCTTTACACACCTCCTCCTCAACCGGAAGCGACATCACTGGTGCCACAGAAGTGTCTGGTTTAAGCTACATACTAGCATACTACAATCCTCCCAGTATCAACAGAGGCACATCTACCTCACTTAGAGAAATCCCATCATGGTTCTGCGCCTGAAACACAATAGATACTTTCCGACAGCGGTGCCAGTGCGTGCCAAAGCATACTAGTGGCAATGGAGACACTAGCATCACATCACATTGTCTTATTTCCCAACAGGTTCTGGTAACTTAAGCACTTTATGACAATTGTGTTCGTAAAAAGCGCTACTCAAATCCACTCGATTGTGCAGTTACTAGAGAGATAACTTTGATTATGCTTGCCACTCTCCAAGTTCGCTAGCCAACTAAAGCACTTGGATGATGAGAATATCCCGCTGTCACTCTAAGGTGTGCCCCTAGCCCCGTTTGGTCTCATAAGGACCAGGGGGGTAGAGGAGGCTAAAAGCCTGAGTTTTAAGCACCAAATAGGCCTGGAGTAAGCCCTGTTGAAGCCCGGTAGTGACTGTGGAAAAGCAATTGGCCTTGGCACGAACTGGCACGCACAGCATAAGCCCCACTGTGGAAAGCCGGCTATTGACCCCTTCATGGTCACACCGACAACAACTCTTCCACCTCAACATCACCCTACTCTGCAAAGAAGGTGACAGCTAAATCAATACACAAATCACAGACAACCTCCAAGTCAACCTGCAACTTAGCACAACATCCTGGTCACTAGGGGGAGCTACTGTAGTTCATTCGTGGACGAGACAGACAGAAATCCTTTTCCAGCTCCTCTTGCCATTCTCCTTTAGATCTGCCAATTGAACTCTTAATCTAGCCACTTTTAGGTCAAACTCTTTCATCTGAAGTTCAACGCAAGGATCCACATAATCCTCCCTGAACTCTCGCAAGTCTCCCTTAAGCCGCAAAGTAGTGGGGTCCCTGACAAACTGTACAAACTTCTCACCCTGACTCACTTCATTGACATGCTTCAAATGGCTCTCTTGCCTCTGCGTTTGTAACAGATCTCTCTCAATCCTCAACTCATGCATCTGGTAGAACTCCATCCTCGGATGTCCCAGATGTCAAGTCCATCAATGTTAAACAATCATTGTTGGTCTCCAGGCCAAACTAGAGAACCACCCAAAGAATGGTAAAGCGAGAGCACGGGCCATGTCCCATCCTTCTATATCTTTCAGGCAGCAAGTCCACCTGGCAGTAAGAGCAGCACTGCCCCCTGGGGTTATGGGGTGTGTCGTTTTTTGTACTAGTGTAATCTCTCTCTCTGTCTTCTCGCCCTCCGCTCTCCCTGGCTGTCTGTAGCTCACTGACTCCTCTCTCTCCTCTTCTCCACCTACAAGTAGTGGGGCCTGGAGAGTCAGGGTTTATCTCCCATAATGAAACAGAGAGGTACACAAACAGGAGTTAGGGGGAACTCCAGCCTTCACCCCCAGCCTTCACCCCCACCCCACCCCTCCTTCTCTCTCTCTTTCTCATTCTCCTATGTCCTCTTGCCCTTTCTCTCTCTCTCTCTCTCTCTCTCTCTCTCGTTTCTCTCTCTCTCTCCTGTCTACCTTGTTCTCCCCATCTCTCTCTCTCTCTCTCCCCTTCTCTCTCTCTCTCTCTCTCTCTCATTTTCTCTCTCTCTCTCTCCCGTCTACCTTCTTCTCCCCATCTCTCTCTTTCTCTTTCTTCCCACTTCTCTCTCTCTCTCTCTATTTCTCTCTTTCTCTTTCTCTCTCTTGCTCTTTCTCTCTCTCTCTCTTTCTCATCCTCCTACCCCCTCTTGCCCTTCCTCTCTCTCTCTTGCTTTCTCTCTCTCTCTCCCTTCTACCTTGTTCTCCCCATCTCTCTTTCTCTTTCTTTCTCTCTCTCTCTCTCTCTCTCTCTCTCTCCCTCCCCGTGTAGTGCAGATCTGAGGAGTCCCTCTGTGTGTGTCTATCAGAGGCTCAGCTAATTGAGGTCAGTGATGGAGCACATGCAGACAAAAAAAGTCTTCTCAAAACAAGCACTGAGAAAACATAGACACTCCTCTCTCATCATGCTCTCTTTGCTCTATTTCATAAACACACATACACAGACAGCCCCTCCAATCTGCTCCAAACATAAGCTGTTAATGCTGTTCACACACTGCTCTTACTGTGTGTGTGTGTGTGTGTGTGTGTGCATGTGTGTGCGTGTGTGTGCGTGTGTGTGCGTGTGTGTGTGTGTGTGTGCCTAACCCTGGAAGAAGCATCGATCATGGAGGAATACAAAATGCTTTTTTACTTGCGGGTGTTTCTGTCCTTCTGCTGGTTTCAATAACAGTCCTGCCCAATACACACACACACACACACACACACACACACACACACACACACGTGCGCGCACGCGCACACGCAGACGCACACACACACACACCATATACCTAATAACACCTCTAACACCTCCTCTGAACCCTTGGGTGACTGATGTTGACTGATGGCTTACTGAACCAGTGGCTCAATAAACTAACCTGCCACAGGCTGAAGCAAGAGTGATGTTTATTCAATCTAAACCCGTATCCAAAAAGGTCCAGGATGACACACTGTGACGACCCTTTCTCTCTCTCTGTCTGTTGGCTGCCTATCTGGTTCAGGGAGCCAGTGTGGGCAGGGCTGGGAGGATTGTTGGCAAATGTGGTTCACCTGTGCAGGTGTGGCCATCGGACATTTTAGCTCTCTCTTCTCCCACGGGCAGGTTGGCTTCTGGTTTTGTTCCTCTTTGTTTTGTTCACGTCATCCATACACATCCCACAACACACATTCCATTCATCCATACGCTACACACACTACTGATTATACAGATTTCACCTTACATTCTTATATTGTTTATCCTTTAAGTTAATAAAGATATTACTTTAACCCTTGATCATGTGTGGACTCCTCTTTTTGTTGTGACCACTGGGCTTGGTCGTAACAGCATAGACAACAATATACTGGAATGCATGTTTGGATTTTATACCGAATAACGTGTTGACTGAAATGAAAAGAAACCCCCCGAATAAATCCCTTTTTCATATAGCATTTGATGACTATAATGTATGCCCTCCTTATACCAGATGTGATTGAATGAGACCCTAACCTTCATTATCATTAAAGGGGGCGTGTTCCTACACAGAAAACATATGTCCCATCGTCAGCGTGATAGAGGAGCATTCATCACCGTGGAGATAATGAAGCCCATGCAGTTGATGAAAAGAATAGTGTGTCTCAGGAAATGAACCAGCTGGGGCCGCTAGAAAAAAGACCTGCACTTACTTGGGATGACTGCATCTACTGTAGAATGGCTGATGAAAGCACATATATATTTAAATTGTTCAATTGAAACTGTTATGGTGAAAATGATTTTTCAGACAGAATATACTTATGTCATGAACAGAAGTCATAACACTGATGTTATAAATGAATAACACTGATGTTAGAAATGAATAACACTGATGTAAGAAATGAATAACACTGATGTTATAAATTAATAACACTGATGTGAATGTCAGCAACACTGATAGCCTACTGTGCTGTATTCAAAAAAAAAAAAAAACTTTATTTAAACCTTTATTTTTGCAGGGAAAACACACTTAGACCAAGGTCTCTTTTATGAGTGCTCCCTGTCCACATATAAATACAATCACAAAACAACACATTGAATATACAACACAGTCAAATACAAAATACACACAATAATTAATCAAAACAAGAACTTGCGTCTGTGAGCTGGTTTCTAACTAAGGACTTAAAACGACTATGTGGGACCAAGTGTTCCAACCTCAGTCCATCCTGAAGATCATCCCTGAGTATGTTAAAGTGCAGTAGTTAAAAACAGTTTTTCCTAATTTTGTGGACACCCTTGGGACATTAAAAAGTAGCAAGCTCTGAGAGCGTGTCTGATCACCACTAGGTCGCCATGAAAGCAATGATGTGAGGTAAAATAGGAGTTTTAAAAGAACTACTTTATATAGAAACAAAATCCAATGATAAGCCCTTCTCGAAGTCAAAGACTGATACAAAAGACAATGGTGGGTACAGGAGTAGACAACAGTATAGTATCATCACTATAAAGATGTACAGTAATTTACAATTGTTCAAAGACAAACTAATATTATTTAGGTAAATGGTAAACAGCAGTGGACCTACAATCAAACCTTGTGGAACACCTTTATCATATGAGAAAACTAGGCTGAACTCCACCAACTGAGATACATTGATTCCTTTCCTGCAGGTAATTTTGAAACCATTTATCTCTGCAATAGGAGGGCACGATCAACAGTATCGGATGCTGTTTCTCATCCGGAGAGATCCCAATGTCATTTATATCAAGACAAGGTCACTGTATTGTGTGATCTTTGTCAGACCCTGCTATTATTCCATATTGATACTGTTCATGTGTCCCACTGTGGACATCAATAACGGCCATAATCAATCAATCAATGTTTACTTGAATTGTCCCCCTGTGAGAGAGAATTATATCCAGCTGGGTTTCTTTTTGATTCAAACAATAAACATAGGTTTATTGATCAAATAAATCTAAATGCGAAATTACCAGTCAGCAGAAATACCAATCTCTGGAGGGTCTAATTCATTCCTCCATGCTAACTTGTTTTATTTTCTTTATTTTTGAATGTATTAAATTGTATTGTTTCCTTTTGCCTCAGCTTGGTTTATGCTGTAGCTCTGCTCACAGAGACCCATAGGAATGACAAAGGACCTATGATTGATTAGACAATCAACATACTTCATGAATACACTATAAAAGCTATGACATCAAAGGACTTGTACTAGAAAACACAACAACAAAGTATTCACAAACACTAAATATGTAATGACAAAGCCTTCTACCTTGGGGCATATTGCAACCATATTTCTCCTTCCTGTGTCCTAGCCACAGACACTCATTAGGTGGTGGTGACCTTTCCGTTCTGGTCTGTAGGAGGCTAATTTGATTGGTGCAGGTGTTCCTCCATGTTACCATGTTTCTGTAAGGAGGGAGGAGGCTGGTAGTGGATGTCTGTGCTGAGCTGTTTCCTTGTCTCACTATGCTGTGGTAGTAGGGATAGGGTTTATAGATCATCTGTTTGAGTTGAATAGGACCCACTGAGAATCGAAGAATCATCCAGCATACGTAGACACAGCATGGAGTTATTCCCTCATCTAATTTTTGGCCAGCACTGCATATGGGGATCTACAGTAGATCAGCAGTAGTTGATGATACATTTGTGCACATGTAAGCATGCGCACACACACACACACACACACACACACACACACACACACACACACACACACAAACACACAGTGCATGCGGGCATGTATACACACACACACACACACACGGCATGCACGAACACACACACACACACACACACACACACACACACACACACACACACACACACACACACACACAAACACACACACACACACACACACACACACACAAACACACACACTCACCCCAGGGTAACTCTCCTTATCAGTCTAAGCTGCCCTGGTCCAGAGGATATGCAGCAGAAATGACTGAATCATGCACTTTGAATAGATTCATGAAAAAATGTCAGGCTTACGATTTCTTGAGCCAATCAGCTGGTAGTGGTAGAGTAGACTATGCCCTGTAGCGCCACTCTCAGGTCAATGTTTGAAATTTTCAGTTTTGGCTTCTTATGGCTTGGTTTGTGTTTATTTGTGCAGAAAATATCTAGAGATGGCTTCATTGCCAGGCAGTGTATTTCTCACCGTGAAGTTCTTTGCAGTATTACAGGTCACTAACAGGAAAGTGGATGATGAGAGTTACTTGGACCTTGAGAGGATTTTTTAATGTATTAAACTTGCTTGAGAAGAACAGTCAGTGGATTGAATCTGTAGAAATACAAACTGTCTTCAGATTTCTCCCCCTCTTAAATCCCACATGAGCAGAACTCACCAAACCATCACAGTAATTTCAAAAGCGGGCGGTGAACACACAAATCCATTTCTCCTGCCTCTAACGGCTTAGAGCTGTAGAGACGGAGGGGGGACGGAGGGGTGGGGTGGTGGGAGGGCGGGCGACGGCAATGCCAGGGGCTCTGAGACACTCTAACACTTATCGTTTGGCCAAATATAATCTCTGGTCACCGTGTGTGTCTGTGTCTGTGTGTGTGTCAGTGTCTGTGTGTGTGCGCGTGCGTATGTGTGTGCTTTCACGTGCATACGTGTGTGTGTGTGTGTGTGTGTGTGTGTGTGTGTGTGTGTGTTTATACCTGTACTGTAAAACCCACTTCCAGCTCTTCCCATCGTCTGCTTAAGTGGAGATAAGGGTAGGAGCCTCCAATACACCTCCAATTGACAAGACAATTAGCACTGAGGAATTGTCTTAATGTCAAAACATTTTGAATGTGTCACTACCATAGATGCTAGTGTGTCCACTGCATATTGACCATATATTTCTTCCTTAAGATTCACCCCAAGTGCTCTCCTCTTCTCCTCCATCAATCTCCTCTCACACTCCAACGCCCCCAGATCACACAGTAAATTAAGGGAGTCCTTGAGATTCCCTGATTCAGATGTTTCCCTGTGACCGCTCACGGTCTCTCACGGTCCCCCGCGGACACACGTCCCTGTCTGTCCATCTATCACTCTCCTCAAGACACCTCCTCTATCGCTCCACTGACACTAAATCATGCCAACAGCCCTCTGACAGAGAGAGGGAGGAAAAGAGTGGGAGAGAGAGGGAGAGGGAGGGAGAGAGAGAGAGAGAGGGAAAAGGAAAGAGAGAGAGAGAGAGAGAGAGAGGGAGAAGGAGAGAGAGGGGGAAAGAGATGGAAGGAGAGAGGGAAAAGGGGAGAAAGAGCCATTGAAGGAGAGAGCAAGAAAAGAAAGAGAGAGAGAAAGAAAAAAAGAGAGAATATGAAGCCAATACTCATTCCAGCCCAGCCCAATCCCAGCCCCTCTGACCCCGCCCCTCCAAGTCCTCAGTCATTCCTCTCCTCTACGGAGTGAGTGACAGCCTGCCATGATGTAAAGACATGGACTCGAATAAGTCATCTGTCTCTCCTCTCACTGACAAATGTCAAACTGACTTTCATATGAAATGATGCCGCGCTGAGTGATGTTTATAGCCAGGAGCCGCTTCAGTAGTGTGATGATATGTGTGGCCGCAGATGAAGGGACAGGAGATTGCTCTTTTATGAGATTAATTAAATCCAGGCCTCAGTGAAGTGGTTGAGTTTTAAGACCAACTGCTGCAGGATAGGGGAAGGGGAAGGGGAAGGTATGTGTGTGATTGACCAGTAATCTGGAGGTTAGAATCTCAAAACTCTGTTCCTCTCCTATGAAAAGTACACTCAGACGGTAATCGCTGGCGTGAAGGAAGAAAGTGGAGCATTAATCAATGTATTGCCTGTGAAAGTAAGACCACAGAACAGTGAAAGGATGAAATGTAAAATGGCTGCCGATAGCTACGCCATGACAGTGTTGTATGATGCTCTGTTATAGCTCACTGACTAGCTGACTGGCAGGACACACACATTGAGGGAGGGCATCACTGAGCACACACGCACACGCACGCACACACACATACACACACACACACACACACACACACACACACACACACACACATCAGTAAATAGGGAAAACAGGGTGAAGTCTCCATGTTGAAATTGGTTTTCTCCAGAGAGAGAGAGAGAAAGAGAGAGAGAGAGAGAGAGAGAGAGAGAGAGAGAGAGAGAGAGAGAGAGGAGATGGGGGGTGGAAAGCACGGTGAGATAGGGGGTTCATGCATTTCAATGGTTAAGCTTATATAACGTGGGGCGGAAAGGAAAGTCAGAAAGTGAGAGAATGAAAACTGGGTATAAATGCCAAAAGTGGGAGAGGAATAGACACAAGGAGGAGTTAAGTCAAGTCAAGTCACCATGGTTTAGTAATGAGAGACAGAGAGGGAGGGTCTAGGGGTGGCAGTAAAACACACACACACACAACACACACACACACACACACACACACACACACACACCCACACACACACACACACACACACACACACACCCAGACAACTCTTCACTGTTTGACAGAGCCGGCTTTTCTGTCCCTGCCTGTGGCTTCTTTTTAAAAGTACGGTTTTATCCTAGCTGCAGCTCTGACAGGCTAACAGCAAGAGAATCAATGGCTGACAGAGGCCAGACTGAAACCATTGAGAGAAAGGCTGCGGAGAGGGGAGGGAGAGTTTTAGCATAAACAATGGGAGACGTGAGACTGAAGCTTTGACATATCCCTGCTCCTGTGGCTGTCATCCAGCCTCCTGATGCCAGAGGAGTTAGTGAGATATGGACCAGGGGTGATTTTCCCCAGAACTTCCCAGCGAAAGTAATACTTCATCTCTTTTGACAATCCAGGCCCACACCTCCTATAGACAAGCAGAGTCCTTCTTTGAATGCATTTTGTTAGTTCATGCACAGAAGATTTACCAGAAAACATTGATTTGACAATTGTTATTCTCTTGCGGCTTTGCGGCAGGGTTGTTGGGAGAAATTAAGGACTACTTAAGCTACGAAGCTTTCGGGAAACTGACTCCAGGTCCGTGGTCTCCAATCCTGGTCTGGGAGAGATAGAGGAGGGATACAGGTGTTACTGGCGGGGTTTGAACCCCGGGTCTCCCACATGGAAGACACAAGCATTTTCCATTAAGCCAAGAGGACATACTCAAAGTCCAAAGGTCGACACTTGAGTTTCCGTGTCTTAGGCAGTGATTACAAGTGACCTCTGCTACTCAGGCTTTTGTTCCAGCACAGCACTAACAACACACCTGATTCAACTCATCATGATTCTGATGCAGGTGGAGGTAGAAATCGGAGGACAGGCTCATCGTAATGCATGGAAGGGAATGAGGAATGGTATCAAACACGTGTGATTTGATACCGTTCCTCATTCTGTTCCATGCATTCCGTTCCATGCATTACAATGAGCCTGTCCTCCGATTTCTACCTCCACCAGCCTCCACTGGTTCTGATGATTGATTACCTGAGGACCTTCACCCCTCCAACCCATCTCCTCCACTTCCCTTACTGACACTGCATGTGAGAGTGAAATGTCTGCCTATAACTCAGAGACACACACTGTGACTCTGCTCGTTCAGTAATGTAATCCTCTGGTTCAGATGTGGCCCAATGCCAGACTCAGACCAGCACTGCAGAACCCTGCTGATGATATACGAGTTGGTGACACTCCCCCCCCCCCCCCCCCCCCCCCCCTCTCTCTCTCTCTCTCTCTCTCTCACTCTCTCTCTCTCTCTTACATTTGATAATGCACAGCGGAACCATGTAAAAAAAGTGAGTCCGATTATGTATGTAATAGTACTGCTGAGGAAGGATGGAAGGAGCAAGGAGGAGGCTTTTAGCTTGAGACAGTGGTGGTAGCGGAATGAACATCGCCCTGTCAGTCTGTCTGGATGTTCACAAACAAGTAAACAAGAGGCTCTGAATGAACTATCCCAGGGTAACCTTAACCCCCCCCCCTCTCTCTCTCTCTCTCTCTCTTTCTCTCCCTCGCTCCTTCGTTTGAGGGCTGTTGGGGTGATTTAGTGGCAGTGGAGAGCTAGAGGTGTCTAGAGAACACAGTGTGTCACTTTTTTTGGTGAATGTAATTATTTGCTCCCACTGTTTATGTTTCTGTGTGTCTGCAAGCTTTGTTCTAGGTAAAGTATACCCAGAGTAGGAGGGCATTGTGTACCCTGATCAATGTTGTTTGTTTGCAAGTTCGGCCATATACACACAACACACAAAGCAAAGATGGAGGGCATGTACTTGGACACACCATATCACTGTTCAAGTCATTGGTTGTGGCTAGGGTTTCTCTAGAATATTAATTCTGACTGGAACCTTGGCATGGTTCAAAGACATTTGGTGCTGTAAAGTGTCAAAAATAGATAGCAGTTATTTTTATTTTATTTTTTTTAAATATGTTTTTAGGGCATTTCTGCTTTATTGGGATAGAGACAGTAGAGATTGACAGGAAGGATGGGAGAGAGAGGAGGGATGACATGCAAGATAGATCAAGGGTCGGAATCCAACCAGGAACCTTGCGATTATGTGGTATGCGCATTAGTGTGCTACGCCACTAAGTGCCCCTGCAGTTTTTTTGTTTTAGTTTTTTTTGGGGGGGGGGCAATTTTGTATTCATGTTCAGTATTTCACGTTCTTTGTTGATTACCACAGTAGTGGTGAAAAAGAGCTCTTAAAAGTATCTCTCTCTCTCTCTCTCTCTCTCTCTCTCTCTCTCTCTCTCTCTCTCTCTCTCTCTCTCTCTCTCTCTCTCTCTCTCTCTCTCTCTCCTACATTAGATAATGCACAACTATGTAAAGAACGACCGATTATTTTATTCTAGGTGACATTAGGGGGGAAAAAAAGGAGGCAGGGATTCTAAAGAGGAGGATGATGAGGAGTCTAATTCAAGCACTTAAGAGACGTGAATGTTAATACATCAGACAGAGCGAGAGATGGAATGTATGGATGTTCCACAGAGGGGCCAGCAGTTAAACGGTTTCTCTGGAAGATAGTGGGATGAAATATAGATCATTTCAAATATAGTAATAAGAGAGATAGTGGCATAACATAATGAAAAGAATATATATGATGATAACGATAATGAAATGAAATACCATTACTATGATAGAGATTCTGAGATATAAATGATTATATGAATACGTAACTGTCTAGAACATTGTTATTATAACTGATAATAACTGTCTGAATGACCAGGACTGTCCTGCATAAAACATAAAGCATAAAGGGTCAGTTCACCCAAAATCACAAGTGGAGCCCTAGAAAGTAGTGTATGGATCCATATAGAGCCAAGCTTAGCACTAGCATAGCTTAGCATTGTTGTGGGCAAAACAATAGGTGACACCTGTTAGCATGCTCCAAGCACTTTGCTTAAATCACCAGCACAACTATTCTCCATGACGGAACAAAATATCCTCCATAAGGCTAGCTCATAATGAAAAACATACTCCTCGTATCCCCCGCCTCAACCCCTCAGCTAAACTTAATGCGTAAATCTCATTGGTGACATTTTATGAACTGGTTGAGAAAAACAGATGTTATATTGACTGTGAGTGTTAAACTCACATGAATATGTTTCTAACATATTACTCCTGGAGGATCTGACTGAGGCATATATCACTCGCTTCATCTCCGACACCTCCGCTCTCTCTCTCTCTCTCTAATTCTCCCACTAAGCCATATGGAGAGAGACGTGTGGGAGAGACGTGTTCCCCTCTCCCTCTCCTGCAGAGTGAGGGGGCTGTGCGTTCTAACAGTTAGCAGAAATAGTAGTGATGTATCATGTGGGATCACTAACAGGATTTGGTTTGTGATTTATTGATGCTAATCGCTAACATAGTTAGTGGTGATAGATGGCTGCTAGCTGCATCACGGAGACACAGTGCAGATCAGACACAAATCAAGCGAAGAAGGATCCCACTGCTGCAGCCTGCTCCATCTGCTCTCTCTGGTGGCGTTAGAGTGAGGAGACATCACTCTAGACTCGGGTACAGGCCTGGCCTCACACAGGGGCTGGGAACAGCACTTGTGGCTTTACCATTGGATACTCACCTGGGAAGACATCATTCTGGTTTAGAGTCCTGGGCTGAGGGCCTCAGATAGCGGAGGTCGTTTAGAATCACGCTCTCGGATGAGGTAGCCCTGCCTGAGACATGTGAATCTCAAGTGTCGCCCCTCGGACCTTGAAGATGTCCTAATGGTAGATGCTTGTGTCTTCCATGCGGGAGACCCGGGCTCGAACCCCGCCCGTGACTCACACAGGCCTGGGGACAGCACTGGGTGACTTTGCCTTAGGAAGCTCTGCTGTGAATGACCTCACATGAGTGAATGTCTTGACACAGGCCTCATGGCCCACTTGGGAGCATAGGGCTTCTACCATATGGCCTCCAGAAGGTGCCCTTCCTCCAGCCCCATCTAATCGCTCACTCTCTGAAGGGCAACACCAGTGAACCCAGTAGTCTTAGTTAGTTCTGATGTACTGGTCTGTGGATCCCGGCCACTACTCACGATCACAGGCACTCTGATAAAGTGACAACTACTGTACACTGTCACCCTGCAGGAAGGATGGGAGTCACTTTGTTATGCTTCCTTCTTGCCCTTTTCTCCTGATTTAAAGACCCCCCCCCCACCCCATCCCTCGCTCAGCTCAGATCAGACCCCCCCCCCCCAACACCCCAGGAGAGCTCAAATCCCATCATCCCTCGCTGTCAGCGTGGCGTTCCGATCCCGCTTTCATTAGCATAATATTCCCATTCCCATGCCGCCTCACTCCTCCCGCATCAGACAAACTGCTCAGGGAATTATGGGAAGATCTCTCTCATACTCTTTCTCTCTCTCGCTCTCTCTCGCCCACTCTTTCTCTCTCTCTCACAGCATCTGTCGTTCTCTTCCCCGTCCTCTCCGTGGAAGAATGACTACTCCACTAAATGAATGAGTGAGTGAGTGAGACAAGAGGGAGAGACAGAGCAGAACACAGTGTTTACACGCCTGGGGGGCTCCATACACTTATCTGCTGCATAAGTGTTTTCCTGCATCAGGTCAAACTGCAGAGGTGAGAACAAGCCAGGAGCCTATTGTATGTAGCAGAGGTGGTTTGGAATCATGCTCTCGTGATGAGGTACAGTATAGCCCTGTCTGAGACATGTAAACTCAAGTGTCGCCCTCGGACCTTGAGGATGTCCTCTGGGCCTAATGGTAGATGCTTAGGTAATCCATGTGAAAGACACAGGTTCGAACCCCGTCCGTCACACCGATGTCATCTAAGACACATTTGGGGAATTGGTTCAGACTGTGCAAGGGATGACAATGTCCCATCTAGTGGCGAGGCATCGTCCCTCCCTTGAAGTGAACACTGAGCTACGTGACATGACTGGGTTGGTGTAAGCTTTGTGGTAGAATTATTCAACTATTCAAATCCCACTTCAAGGAGGCTAGGATGCACATTTGAAATCTAATTGAGTAAGACCAGTGTTCCCCCTGACACCTGATGCCAGAGGTAGTCAGAAGACACCGCCTGCTGGTCACATGAAGAACTGATTTATTTTACCTCAAGTGGATGTGAGAGAAAAGTGTGGGATCTGGCATCTACAGTTGATCCAAAACTACAAAAAAATAGAGTTGAAATAGGAGATAAACGTATGTCAATGCACATTTGAACAGCCTTAGAGAACGGCCTATCATTGAGAGTTGACAGAGCATGTAGGGAGCATATGTTGAGTCGTCTGCAGCTGTCACACCATCTACGGCCAGTAGATGGCGACAACGTTTTAAGAACAAGTTCCCAGACAAAGCCTTATGGGAGGCTGAGAGGGAGTTATGGAATTAATAAACCGAAATTCTCAATTTCCTAACATTTTAGATAACAACATTTTGTATACTGACAACTCACTTTTCACACCCACATTTTCACTAAACTGTTTAATACATTAATGCAAGGATGACGACATAGGATTCGTCAGGTAGAAAGACCAAGAGAGAGGGGGTGGTGGGGAGAGAGAGAGAGAGAAAGAGAGAGAGAGAGAGAGAGAGAGAGAGAGAGAGAGAGAGAGAGAGAGAGAGAGAGAGAGAGAGAGAGAGAGAGTGCATTTTTCATTTTTGACTCCAACAATCCGATTGGCTAAAAGTTTGTAGATTTTTTTCTAGAAGTTTCCCTTTCCCCCCTATAAAGTCCATGATGATGTGCAAATCCCATTCTTTTTAAGTTGAGTGCGCTCCCACTTGATGGATCTACAATAAATTCAAAGGAAATTGACATGTGGCTTGGATTAATGATTGTGGAATATTCGCATTAAAATCGATGCAATTTCATTCATACAAATTCAACACAGTATTTGACTGTATCATCGTCTAATCGTCTCTATCGACGTTGATCATCTTGTGCGTTTTTCCTATTTTGGCGGCATTCTAAGTGAGGACTACTTTACGCACCGTCGGCGCAATGGCAAACGCCTGTCTCCAAATGAGCGGTTTTCTCATCAGTTTTATCGGCTGGGTGGGGATCCTGATCGCTACAGCCACCAATGACTGGGTGGTGACATGTAAATACGGCATGAACACCTGTAAGAAGATGGATGAACTGGGAGCCAAGGGACTGTGGGCTGATTGCGTCATCTCTACCGCCCTGTACCACTGCTCATCACTCACACAGATACTGGAACTGCCAGGTAAACTGCACTGTAGGCTACTACCGTGTACTGCATGTCATGCAGCATAACCAACTCAGATGCTGGACTTGACAGGTGACCATACCGAACTAAAAACTCTGCCATTGATATCACTACTGGACCGGCCAGGTTCACTACACAACACTACACTCAACTTCACTGCACTATGCCTAAGCTATATTCTCTACCAAAATTCAAAAAAGTGTAATATGTTCATTCAGTGATCAGTAGATACAATCTCTTTATTTCAATGTAATGACATTAAGCCCCCAGCAAGGCTTCTATTGTCAATACTTCGGCTTACATTTGCCAGTTTTGTAAATTAACAGAAGAAAAAAACAACAAACCTCAAATGGTTTTTAAAGCTCCATAGCCAGTCTACCTTTGTGTGGGTTAGATGCTTATGGTTTTACATGTAGAATCAATACTAATATTGTGCTCCATTCTACATATACATGAATGTATATGTAGATTATTAGTAGGTAGGTACCGCAGTCCTCCTCACATTGTGTCTATTGAAGGGTTAATATAGACTGGGATCTGATATGTTCAGATATGTTCTTTGAAATATGAAATGACAACATTTCTCTATGAATCCATGTGTGTCTGCAGCATACATCCAGACGTCGCGGGCGTTGATGATCACGGGTTCCATCCTGGGTCTCCCTGCAGTGGGACTGGTTCTCATGTCCATGCCTTGCATCAACCTGGGGAACGAGCCAGAGAGCTCCAAGAACAAGCGCTCTGTACTGGGGGGCGTGCTCATACTCCTCGTAGGTAAGAGACCGGATTCCAAAGACATTCAAAACACCACAGTAGAAAATGAAACCGATATGGGCAGTTAATCATGGGTTCAGACGGCAGACCTTGCTTTGCTTTTTCCTACAGTCAGACTCATCACAGACACAGGACACAGACAGGAATATTCACCCCCTCCCTCTTCCCATCCATCCCTCCACCCCTCCATCCCTCCACCCACCCAAACCTCAAGTCACCTAGCCGTAAACCCCCCCCCCCCCCCCCCCCCCAACCACCCTTATGAAGTGTTGAGAGTAGAGGATGCATTATACAAACCTCTTCCTCCCTAAAGTCCACACGTCAGCCCAGAGGCCAACACATACACACACACACACACACACACACACACACACACACACACACACACACACACACACACACAAAAGCGCATCCAACCCTTCCCCCAGACCCCCGTGCACACATTCCTCCCCTCCTACCTTGTCCACTCCACACCCTGTCTATTTTTGTTCCAAGTGGAAAAAGCTTCCCTCTCTTTTATAAATAACAGGCCTTTTACTGCTATAGTAGGTTTTCCAAAATCGTTGTCTGTCTGGCTGAACATGAATAGTGTCTGAAAATAATATCATAGAAGGGATAATCTGCTGTCTTATTTCTCTCTCTCTCTCCGTGACGAATCATGTCTAGAATGTGAAAATGTACAGCATGTGTTTGTGTTCATAATATCTCTAGTCTCCGTCTTCCGCTAGCTCTGTTTGATATTGTACTGAATCAACAGTGTGTTTTCCTATGGGAGCCCCCCAAGAGTAGGGGCTTATACAGTATATGTATATACAGCATTTAACTCTAATCTGTCTCTCTCTCTCTCTCCAAAGCTATGTGTGGGATCGTATCCACAGTGTGGTTCCCTATCGGAGCCCACCAGGAGCAGGGGTTGATGTCGTTCGGTTTCTCTCTCTACGCCGGCTGGTTGGGGGCTGCCCTCTCTCTGCTGGGGGGCTGTCTCATCACCTGCTGCTCCACAGAGAGCAGCCGACCCTACCAGGACAACAACCGCTTCTACTACTCCAAGCAAGGGGGGCCCAACCCCCCGCCCGCGTCCACCACCAACCATGCCAAGAGTGCCCACGTCTGAAAGAGAGAGAGAGAGAAAGAAAGAGAAGGAGAGAGAGGGATTCGTGCCAGGAGAGGCAACCCAGCCTTAGGCATCTAACACTTCAACTCCTCCACTACTCTAGCCCTTGCTCTCCAACTCTCCACACACACACACACACACACACACACACACACACACACACACACACACACACACACACACACACACACACACACACACACACACAGTATTTTTGGTGGCTCACTTCCAGTTACTTAATGATGGATTTGTTTTGTACAGTTGCGCTCATCTCCCAGCATCCTCCTTGGCAGAGGGGCGGGGCACAGACTCACGGGCATCAGAACTAGTGCGTCCTGAGAAATCCAAGGGTCCTACGCATTGTCCCAGCATTTATGAAGGACTGACTTTAAAGATTTCATATTTTACTTCTGTTTTACTATATAACTGTGGCTGAAACTAACCTTTTGATAGATACAATGTCATGAATTTTGTTTTAGTTTTTGTTTACCATGGATGTATGAGCATTTCAAATTTAAAAAAAAGTTATTTTTTACAGAATCATATGTGTGGATATGATGACAATCGGATCAAACTGTAACGGCAACACTTCACTCAATCTCTCTAAAAGCAGTTATTTCTGTTTCACTGACTTATTTGTTTCAGCTTATCAGTTACTGTGTGTCTCTGTATGAAGCGTTAGTTCTGTCTATTTAGCCACAGTATAAATACTGTTGTCTATAGACATAGATATAGTGTATTTGGCAAGCTACCCCTCTACATTCGACAGTAAGTTGGCACCAAATGTTCCATATATTCAGGTTAGCATTCTTGGCAGAACAGTCTAATGCCAACATGGCGGCCATTAAAACTCAGAAAACTCGGAATCTCAAACTTCGTTGGCTGAGTTGTGCATATTGTGAGCTCTGGGTTTGGACTGCTGTCAACATGGAGGCGGTATTATATCATTATCCTCCACCTTCCACATACCGAACCAAACTGTACAGTTCCTCTCTCTCTTTTGTTCTAAAAATGATTCTTTTAAAAAAAACATTTCCACCACTGTAGTGTTACTCTTGGTTATTTATTATGATATGTGTTCCATTTATGTGCTGTTGTTTGATTTCCTGAAATAAAGAGAAAAAAAAACCATTTTGCAAAAAGAAATGCCTTTTTGGTCTTCAGTGTCTCTTTATGTTCCTTCCATTGTTAAATGCTATATGCTAAATGCTATAACCCAGTCAGTCCCTGACCATCTCCCTCCCTCTTTCTATCTTGGCAGGGGCATTACCACTGGTACTCAAATTTGACCCAAAAAGCCAGGAAGTGTGTGTGGTCAGTGTATGTTTGTGTGTGTGTGTGTGTATGTGTGTGTGTATGTTTGTGTGTGTGTGTGTGTGTGTGTATGTGTGTGTGTGTGTGTGTGTGTGTGTGTGTGTGTATGTGTGTGTGTGTGTGTGTGTGTGTGTGTGTATGTGTGTGTGTGTGTGTGTGTGTGTGTGTGTGTGTGTGTGTGTGTAATCTCCCTGTGGTCCATCTGGCCCTAAGACCTGTCTGTTACCATTCTGAGGACATAGCCTGATGACGTGGATGTGTGTGTACTGTATGTGTGTCTATTTTTCAGGGCAGTGGCACAGCCGGAAACACTGTCTGCTGCAGCCCGTGCGTGCGTGCGTGCGTGCGTGCGTGCATGTGAGCGAATGTGTGTTTCTGTGTGTGTGTGTGTGTGTGTGTGTGTGTGTGTGTGTGTGTGTGTGTGTTCGTGCGTGCTCATGTGAACAATGAAATACCACCCAGAGCACTGCTACCAATGTGTCAGATCTGTGCTGTGCCAGAATGACCTTGTGCTGGATATATCAGAACAGAAGGGTCTGTTCCCAGGTAATGAGCTATTACACTTTGTCCTGCCTCCTCCTCCTCCCTACCCAAACTGTCCCTTCTCTACTCCGTCGTGTGTGTGTGTGTGTGCGTGTGTGTGTGATAATGCATATGTGTACTGTGTGTGCGTGTGTCTGTGTGTGTGTGTGTGTGTGTGTGTGTGTGTGTGTGTGTGTTTCTTTTTCTCCTGTGAAATGTGATGATGGTGTGATGTTATTCTAGGCAATCAGCCACCTCACCCACAGGAGGCATGGGAGTGTTCTGCAGAACCAAGCTGTCCTCTATGATTGGAATACACATTTTTAGAGGAATAATCTATACTGTTTTGGAGATGGAATCTTCAAAGTGAGTTGAGTTCAGTGTGTGTGTGTGTGTGTGTGTGTGTGTGTCTGTGTGTGTGTGTCTGTGTGCGGTGTGTGCACGCGTGCATGTGCGTAAGTGCGTGCGTGCCTATGCGTGCGTGCGTGTGTAACTGTGCGTGTGTGAGTATGTGTGTGTGTGTGTGTGTTTCAATGCGATAACACAGACCATTTGGTATTTGCAATAAATAACTTTTATTGTTGCATGGAGGCAATATCAACAACTCAGCAAAAAAGAGTGCACCCAGGAGCAAAAACCACACATGGAGGAAACCATTAAAAAAAAACATCAACATAAAAACCCAAATACATTATACAACGTTATACCAAAATATACAGAAGAGAAAACGAATATCTAACTTGTGAGGGAAGCCAATCTCAACATGTCTGACATTGACTGGACAGACCACCACAGCAGGGGACACAGCACATAAAGAACATGGCACGCCTTCTCCGCGACAAAATTAAACAAATCGCAGCTGACTTTAAAAGCAATAGCGGCACCATTTGTTTTAAGTTTGTTATTTTTGTAGAATTGTAATAAAATAGTAATTTTTTTGTTTGCTTTTACATTTAAATGAGTTTATCCTCTTGGTCTAAACCTTCTAACTTCCTACAGTAGACTAGAATAAATGAAATCCTTCAAAGAAAAGAAAAAGGTTTTTCAACTGAGCCTTATCGTTCTAGAGTGACTGTTGTCGTCAAAAATATAGGCATTCACTGTTTCTCCCAGGCCTCCTTCTGA
>NC_139667.1:8595951-8600951 GCF_951799395.1 Argentina silus
AGCTCTACCTGCCACATCTACCAGCCTCTACCTGCCACATCTACCAGCCTCTACCTGCCACATCTACCAGCCTCTACCTGCCACATCTACTAGCCTCTACCTGCCACATCTACCAGCCTCTACCTGCCACATCTATCAGCCTCTACCTGCCACATCTACCAGCCTCTACCTGCCACATCTACTAGCCTCTACCTGCCACATCTACCAGCCTCTACCTGCCACATCTACCAGCCTCTACCTGCCACATCTACCAGCCTCTACCTGCCACATCTACCAGCCTCTACCTGCCACATCTACCAGCCTCTACTGTTCAACTGTTTAACCAAACAATTTACCCTCCAGCTTGTACTGTACAGTACATTAACCTATATGCCATATCTCTTTACCTTCACACAGGACAGATAAAAAAGCCAGATGTCATCCACACACACACACACACACACACACACACACACACACACACACACACACACACACACACACACACACACACACACACACACTAAGGTAAAGATAATTCACAGAGAGGCTTCAGGGCATATCTCTCTACCATAACAGGAGATATAAACCAACCCAGACACATCACCAGACACATCCATCTAGTGTTTATGCACCAGCGCTGTCCCACAAACAGTCTAATAGCTGGGTTGCCAGATTGGAGTTATAAATAAAGAACTAGGATCATTTCCGCTGTCTGACAAGGCAACATATCCGCTGTCTGACAAGGCCATCTACCTTTTCAATAACGGCCATATCCGGCTGTTGTTGTTTAAGAACCGACCGGCTCTCACAGACAAACACATCTCTCACCTGAACACAACCCCCATCCCAAACCCTCACAACATCCCTCTCTTCTCTTACCCCTCCTCTCACCCCTCTCTCCCACTCCAGACACATCACTCATCACGTTCTCCCTCTTCCTTCCCATTTTATCGACTCGCGTCTCTAAACCATATCTCTACCTTCTCTTTCCGCTATGTATTTCTCCTCTCTCTTTCACCATCCCTCTACTCCTTATCCCCCCCCACCCCCCTCTCTCTCTATCTCTCTCTCCCTCTCTCTCCCTCTCCCCCTCTCTCCCCCCCCCCCTTCTCAATTCAATTCAATTCAATTCACTTCATTGGCATTAACTCTCCGTACCACATGGTTGACAGGATTAGTCCGCCCACCGACAGGGCTCAGGGTAGAGGGCCTACCCCAACCTTGACCCCCCCCCCCATGCACCACTGGGCAGCAGGGTCACTCTGAACCTGGGGGGGCCTCTCTCAATAGTCTAAAGATGCTACACACTGGTCTCCTCCCCTCTCATCTGCACTGATCTGTCAACACAGGATAGGTGAAAGCAGCACAGTGTCTACATGGACGGTCACCTGTCGCAAAATCTTTCCCATCAGTTAGGAAGGAAAGGAAAGGAAAGGAGACATGGAGAGAGTAGTAAATATCAGCCAGCCAGGCTGTATCTGATATTGTAGTCACACACATGGACACATCACATGAGTTCTGTGGTATCATACATAACACTGTCAATGTGCACAAAAAACCTCCCACACCATCCTCCAAGGCTATCTCTCTCTCTCTCTCTCTCTCTCTCTCTCTCTCTCTCTGTCTCTCTCTCTCTCTCTGTCTCCTGCTCACGCTCACGCTCTCACTCTCACTCTCTCTCTCTCTCTCTTTGTCTCCTGCTCACACTCTCTCTCTCTCTTTCTCTCTCTCTCTTTCTCTCTAGCTGCTGTCTTTCTCTTTTTCCTTTGTCTCTTTCATTCTACGTGGATACTGGTCAGGTAGGTGGAGGGAGGGCTGCTGACGGATATACAGATGGCTACTCTGGTGTGTGTGTGTGTGTGTGTGTGTGTGTGTGTGTGTGTGTGTGTGTGTGTGTGTGTGTGCGTGTGTGAGGAGCTGATTGTATCAGCCTTTATGCGCTGGCAGGCTCTATGACGTCAGTGGAAATGGTGGGGTGCAGAGAGGTGAGGGGGTGGGGGCAGGGGGGCTCTCATTCACCAACACATGATCAATCTGTTGCACGCACACACACACAAACCCCTCTGTCTCTGGTCTGTATTATGGGATTATCTGGTTTGATATGGAGCCTGTCACACAGCGATCCACAGAGAGATGATGGGATTCGTCAGGTACAGACCCCAGGGCTAACACACACACACACACACACACACACCTAGCTGTGGCTGACATCTATGGAAACAGTTTGCTTTCCACTGATCCCTTTCTGAGAGCTCAGAGAGACTTGCACCAGCCAATTACCATTAAACAGCAGAATCCCAAATACAGCAGATATACACTTTGTGGAGAAATCCAGTGATAAATCAAGTCCCTTCCCTACACTTTGTCTAATGAATTGCTTTGAGTAATGTTGTTGTTGGCAGTATGCTGTATGCTGATTCAGAGGCCTCTAGCTGCTCCTTGCCTGATTAACTAACTGGGTTGAAAACGACAGTAGACCAACATTTAATTCCTCCAATGAATGTTGAGGGTTTTGTCCGCTTTGTGTTTGTTCTGCATGTTCCTATGCTTCTGTAGCAGAGGTGGTTTGGAATCACGTTCTTGTGATGAGGTAGCCCTGAGACATTTAAACTCAAGTGTCACCCTCAGACCGTGTCCTATTGGATTAATGGTACACTTGTGTCGTCCACATGGGAGACCCGAGTTCGAACTCTGCCCATCACACTTCCCGTGAGTTGCCTCAAGGGGGTTATAGAGTCCCACTTGCGTGGGGGACCACTGTCATTGAATATTGCTTATGTTAATTGTGGCCTCAGGCTATACGGAGTTTCACCACCAGGCATCCTCAGGAAGGAGTGGCATGTATAGGTACAGTATCTCAAGAAATTACGTTATTTTGGAGTGACCGATTAGCCCACGATATTAATGTGTCTTTAGTCATAATTTATTTGCACTCGTTTTTTCAGTTGTTTAAGACTTGGTGAGCAACTGCAATTTCGTCACGGCACACTGTGTGATCCCGTTTAAAACCAAGCATCCTGAATTTGTTTCCGTCGTTCTGTCGGTTTGTTATTCGGTAGGCCGACGGCTAATGGGGTTACTGGAAGGAGGCCGGGGTTACTGGAAGGAAGCCAGGGTTCCATGAGAAAGCGTTTGCATATGCATTCGGTGAAAAGGAGTGTACATAGATACTGAACAAAAAGTTGTACCTAATTTGTGTCACAGATCTCGTCAAACACCTGCTGAGTGTTGACACTATGTCGAGACTGCCAACATTTTCAAGTGAACAATTTAATGACTGAGCGTTCAGCACCATGGACAGCGCCAGAGATTCCGCGTTAGAGAGAGAGAGAGAGAGAGAGAGAGAGAGAGAGAGAGAGAGAGAGAGAGAGAGAGAGAGAGAGAGAGAGAGCAATAAAGAAATAGAAAGAAAGAGAGAGAACTCTCGTCGTGTCATTAGGGATTAGCCCCATTCCGAGGCTTGGGGGCTTTCACTGCTCGTGCTCGACATAGACACGTACCTATCTCACGATCTCAGTGCGTGTGTGTGTGTGTGTGTGTGTGTGTGTGTGTGTGTGTGTGTGTGTGTGTGTGTGTGTGTGTGTGTGTGTGTGTGTGTGCGTGCGTGCGTGCGTGTGTGAGCGAGAGAGAGAGTGATAGAGAGAGGGAGAGAAAGAGGGAGAGTTGAGAGTGAGAGCGAGTGCGTGCACGGTTTAAACCGCAGCTCTGAATAATTTAAATAAATGTTGTCGCTTTTCGCTTTTCCGACAGAGAGAGAGAAAGAGAGAGAGAGAGGGAGGGAGGTGCGTGAAGGTTCTGATCGCGATACGGATCTCTCTCTCCTCACCACCCGGGCCCACCCCTCCATCCCTCCGTCTTTCTCACACACCCCAAAAGCAAGAATGATAAAGTCAGCCTCCAGCCTATACACACACATCCATATAACTGAAAGATATCATTCATCCTGACAACTGACAATAGGATGCTGTCAAGGACCTCAATGCAGTTTGAAATCGTCCCATGAGAGTTTTCACTGTGGGTCAAGTTTAGCTCATCGGTCCGTCAGGCGAATGCCCCCCAAATGTCTCTTCAGCTGAACATCACACACCCTCTGAATCTTCCGTTTCTCTCAGACAAAGGCTAGGCTGATAAGGCTCCGCGGCTAAATGTCAGATCCTTGCTGCAGATATGATGCTCCGATAACGCAGCACGCAGGCACACACACATAGGGAACACACACACACACACACACACACGCAAATATGGTGCTAAACTGGATGATGTATTTCGCAAACGATCTACTAGGCTACACAGTCCAGGCATACATTAACTATGTAAAATAGAGATAGAGTCACGCTGTAAATAGATAGCCCACCTTGCAGTTACCAATAAAGTGTTGGGTCCGGCCGCACCTCTCTCTCCGATGTCTACTGCATCTTCAGCCGGGTGGGGAAGCGACAGCGCCCGCCCCAAACACAGTCACTCACTCACAAACACACACACGCACACACCGAGCAGGTGGGACTCACAAAAGAGGCATTTCCGTTTTCCGTTATCATCAAACACTACGTCCCGATCCGGACACACACATAAAACAGTCCATCTTCAGCCCATATGCGCCATTTGCACACACAAATAGTGACGACACACACAGACAGAGAGAGAGGGGGATAAAGAGAGCGGAAGGATGAGAGAGAAAAATCACTCACGCGCTGTGCTGTGACCCTGGTGGATTAGAGGATGCCCGTGCTCCGAAAACGCTCGAGCTCCATGTCGGATGCTGCAGTCACCAGCAGCAGCAGCTTCTCGCGCACGCACGCGCACGCGCATCACCGGGAGTCGGGAGGGAGGTGGGGGGGAGGGGGGGGGGGGCGTTGATGTAAAAAGCCTTAAATCATTCAGAAGCCTGCAGCCACCACGTGACCAACGACGTCATGTATTATTCATAATCAGAGTGCCCCCTGCCGAGCAGCGCGCCCACCACGTCACTGGCGCGCCGACGTCAGGGACGGGTGTCCCGACTGCCGGTCATTAGCCCT
>NC_139667.1:8605951-8618451 GCF_951799395.1 Argentina silus
CCGTCCAACGAGAAGTTGTCGTGCCAGAGTACGTCGTTGTGGTGAACAGGAGACCCAGGTGGAACATTGGAATCCTTTCATGTGAAAAGGCCAGAGCAGAGTCATGGTTATTACTGTAAACTAGCAGATGGAGTGGACTGTCAACAACGTAACATCCATTTTCACCACACCGTAGGGAAATCACACACACACATCAACTATTACTCCCCTCTCTCTCTCTCTCTCTCTCTCTCTCTCTCTCTCGCTCTCTCACCCTTCTCTCACCCCTCTCTCACCCCTCTCTCCCACTCCAGACACTCTCATCTCTCATCAAGTTTACCCTTCCTTCCCTCCTAGATATTCTATCCCTCCATTCTGTCTATTCACGTCTCTAAACCTTCTCTTTCCCTGTTATGTGTTTCTTCATTTCTCTTCCACAGCCTCAATCTATGTTTTTCTCCCTCTCTTATTCACTATCCCTCTACCCCTTATCCCCACCTCTCTCTCTCTCTCTCTCTCTCTCTCTCTCTCTCTCTCTTTCTAACCATCTCAGGTTGAGATAAAGATAGAAAGTGGTCTGCTAATGAAAACACACTGGAGGGCGACGATGACTCACACACTCTGTTTACTCTGGATGACGGGAAAATGTCCTCCATGTCCGTCAGACGTCACATGCACACACACACACATGCACATACACACACAAACACAAACCTTCCCACACACACACACACACACACACACAAACAGATAGACACACACACATACACATGGATGCATACACACATACACACGCACAAAGTGTGCACGCACGCACGCGCACACACACACACACACACACACACACACTCATATAGATTCTAATTAGTAGTGGGAGGTAATGTTCGACCAGTTTTTTCACAGCCAGCTATTGTAGCAAGAACTGACACACACACACACAAACACACAGAAAAAGATGGCCTGTGGGATTTTAATTGGTATCATGGAGAGTGTGCATGTGTGCTTTCATCTCTGCTCCAGGCAGCTCTGTCTATCTACCACTGGAGTTTACCCTTTTTAATTTCCTGTGTGGGGTTTGGGAGCCTGTGAGTGTGTCTGTGTATATGTAACCAGCCTGACCACACCCTACTCCACCCCATTCTATCACCCTATGACAAAAATAAGGATCTTGCTTCTGATCTAATTTCCTGTGTGTGTGTGTGTGTGTGTGTGTGTGTGTGTGTGTGTGTGTGTGTGTGTGTGTGTGTGTGTGTGTGTGTGTTCTTAGAGACAAGGTCATGTCCTGTCAGTGAGCTGTAATGATGTAATCAGACCTCATGTTTATTGCCCGGATAGAGTACTTCATTAAGGTCTCTTTTCCAAAACATTGTCGGTAAGACTGAGAGAGTCTAGATGAACTCTAATTCACTGAGACAAGACAATCTATGGATTCATTTTCATTTGATGTAACAAGGCAGAGAAAAGACAAACATTTTACAAACAGCTCAGGTCCTCAGTCTCTACTGGTTTTCATTTCTCACTCTTAATTGATCTCTGTCTGTCTGTCTGTCTGTCTGTCTGTCTGTCTGTCTGTCTGTCTGTCTGTCTGTCTGTTTGTCTGTCCGTCTGTCTGTCTGTCTGTCTGTCTGTCTGTCTGCTTGCTTGCCCACCTGCCTGCCTGTTTGTTTGTTGGACTGGACAAAGCATAGCTGTCCACAAGTCTTTATTTGGAAAGAAAGACAAACAGACCTAAGCACACACACTCTCACAAACACATACAGAGAGAGAGACAGAAAGAAAGAGAGAGAGAGAGAGAGAGAGAGAGAAAACAGGAGGATTACTACAATACATCCTGTTGCTATTCATAAGTCTTGAATAGCCTATTGTGAATGCAAATGGAAGCTATAAATGTGTCTAATGTAGATGGACTCCATCTCCCACACACATTCACACACACACACACACACACACACACACACACACACACACACACACACACACACACACACACACACACACACACACAAGGAGGACAATTGATCATCAGTGGGAGTGGATCACACAGGATAAAACAATAGGACACATTGTCCACATACACATGCACACACAATCACACAAATACACAATCAGACACACAATCATACACACACACACACACACACACACACAAACACACACACACACACACACACACACACACACACACACACACACACACACACACATACACACCCACATACACACCTACACATACCCTGATGTTCATAGAAGATAGTTCTGGCTCAAATTAACATTCCATTCTTTCAGGAGGTAGCAGTTAATACCATCAGAGTAAAAACATTCTGAGCCTTTCCGTTACAACGGTAGGGGATTTTCACTGTGAGGAGTGTTGTTGAAGGAGTAGAACCACTGTTAGATTTGGCAGCTTAGTAACGCTCATTAGGAGAAGAATGTAAATTTTCCTCTCAGTTTTTCTTTTTCAGTTTCTCTCTCTTTGTCTCTATCTTTCTCTCTGTCTCTCTCTATCTCTCGCTGTCTTGCTCTCTCTCTATCCCAGTGCGTGTGAGTGTGCTGAGGAATGCTGTGGATATCATCTGTGTTCCGCTTGGCTAAACCCCAAGACCTATCGAACGCTCGGTGTCAAAACCATTGCTTTGTATCAGATTTGAAACAACAGGGTATAGAGTTTAGACCTTAAACTGTAGGAATTACAATTGAATCATGTGAAGGACAGGGTACAGGATGTAGAAGACCCAAGCATCCCACCATTAGGCCAAGAGAACATCCTCAAGGTCTGAGGGTGACACTTGAGCTCACATGTCTGAGGCAGGGCTACCTAATCACAAGAGCATGATTCCAAACACCTCCATAAAGCAAAAAGTAACCTCTAATGATATAACCTCTAATGTTCTAGTGTTCACTTTGGTCTTCCATAGTGAGCTCTTGTGTAGCCCTAAGCTAGTCCAGAGGCTAGGGGGTTAAAGTGGGTCAGATGGCAGTATTCAGACTCTGTGTACCGTAGATTGTGTGTTTTTCTCACCCGCCCATCCTCAGCGTGTGTGTCTTTCCTCGCCCCGTTTGTGTGTTTTCTGTTGTCTACACACACAGTGGAGAGCTGAGCGTGAGGTTTGGCACCGGAGCAGTTTGAAACCCCATGACCTTGTGTGCCAAGACAAACCTTAGCTAGGGAGAGAGAAGTAAGAGAGAGAAAGAGGCAGAGAAAGAGAGAGAGAGAGAAAGACAGTTAAAGGTGGGAGACAGAGGGGAATAGAGAGGGGAGAGAAGGAGAAAGAAAGAAAGGGAGGGAAGGGGAGAGAGAGAGAGAGAGAGAGAGAGAGAGAGAGACAGTTAAAGGTGGGAGACAGAGGGGAATAGAGAGGGGAGAGAAGGAGAAAGAAAGAAAGGGAGGGAGGGAAGGGGAGAGAGAGAGAGAGAGAGAGAGAGAGAGAGAGAGAGAGAGAGAGAGAGAGAACATATATCAGCCATCTGGATAAGCTAGTCAGTCAAGGAGACAGGGAGTGGGGAGAGAGAGACTCCCCATCTGCTTATCCGCCATCAAAACCACCCCCAGCCAGGTGCAGACAGACAAACAAACAGCTGTGAGTTGCTCACTGCAGGCTATGCACCAGAAGATGGAGAGAGAGGAGAGGAGAGGGGAGGAGAGGAGAGGAGAGAAGAGGGGAGGAGAGGAGAGGAGAGGAAGGGAGACACACCCAAATGTTGTTCTCTCTCTCTCTCACAGACACACACACACAAATGCTTACACACACACACACACACACACACACACACACACACACACACACACACACACACACACACACACACAGGGATGAGAAACGGTTATTGAGCCCCAAAGGCCAGGAGGGACGGAGCTCTCATCAACAAACAAGCCAAAAGAACCAATCACTGCAAATTGCTGCCACGGGTCATGAATAAATGATGTTGTGTCATTTAGCTAGTGGAGGAGACGAGGCACTGGCAAACCAACACCATAACTCAGCTAGAGAGAGAGAGAGAGAGAGAGAGAGAGAGAGAGAGAGAGAGGGAGAGAGAGAGAGAGAGAGGTGGTTGGGGGTGGAGGGTAGTGATAGAGGAGGGTATGATTTAGGACAACAAATAATAGAGGTGGGGGTATTATTTACTGTGTGCCCCATAGCAACAGCCAGCATGGTGTGGGTGTGTGTGTGTGTGAGAGAGAGAGGACCAGTGATGTATTGGGATGTAAACAGCACTCCTGTAAACATAGTTGACCAACCTGTGTGTGAGGTGTCATACCTGCCCTGCCTTTTTGAACCAGCGGTCATGCTGCTACATTTTTGTTGTTATTGATAAGAGTTTATGAGTTGAGTTGAGTTGATTATCAGGGGAGGCTGGTGGAGGGGGAAATCAGAGGACGGGCTCATAATACATGGAATGGAATGAATGTAACGTTTGATATGTGTTTGATACCATTCTTCATTCCGTCCAATGATTACACTGGTTGATTTATCCTTCACTCTGTATTCCAGGACATGACAGATTTCACTTGAGCACATTCAGCACAAGGAAATTAGGCAAAATCTAACAATGCACTTGTTGCAAAGGTGATTTGGAATCACATTCTCGTGATGAGGTAGCCCTGCCTGAGACATGTAAAACTCGGACCCTCTGACCTTGAGGATGTCCTCTTGGCCTAATGGTAGACGCTTGGGTCTTCCATGTGGGAATGTTTGAATCCTGTCTGTCACACACTCTTCCTATTCCTAATGAAGTTTGAACATACCAGAGATGATCTCCTGTCAATCCACTTCCTGTTGAGTCTGGCCACAGAGGAAGTGACTAATTAGGGATGTCCCTGAGGTCAAAGGGCTGCGTCTGGGAACAGGGATGAGAGGTCAAATTTAAGTAGTTGAAAGTTATACCAAAATAAAAAAAGTGAAAACTAACTGTTTTTAAAAAAACTGAATTGTAGGCATAAATCTAGGCCGCCTTCTAATCCTTCAAAATAACTTACATGTTTTTGTAGCACTTGCACTGCTAACACAGGAACCTATGTTTTAACTCCAGTGCGGATATCTCACCATAGATTCCAGACCAGTAATCCAATAAGGAGGCTAATTCAAACCGTTTCATTGGATTATACAGCAGGAAATGATTAACATATTAGGCCAAAAGGTTGAATGGCACAAGCACTGAATCTCTCTGTCTATGTATGTGTGTGTGTGTGTGTGCGTGCGTGCGTGAGTGCGTGCGGGCGTGTGTGCGTGCGTGTGTGTGTGTGCTCACGCACGTGTGTGTGTGTGTGTATGTGTGTGTGTGTGTGTATTGCAGGAACACTGGAGAAATCTGTGCGTCATACAGGTCTCTGAAGGCTAGGAGCAACAGGGGGTCAATCTAGACCAGATCAGAGAGGGGGGTTCCTCTAAACCAGAACCAGATGACAGGACTCTGGTTACCATGATTGAGACATTAGCTGTGTGTGTGTGTGTATGTGTGTGTGTGTGTGTGTGTGTGTGTGTGTGTGTGTGTGTGTGTGGGTGTGTGTGTGTGTGTGCGTGTCTGTGTGTGTGTGTGTGTGTGTGTGTGTGTGTGTGTGTGTGCGCTCGCGACGCAGGGGAATTTCACAATGGCGGAATTTCTTGACGCTTCCAAGTAATACATTACTTAAATCAAAAATAACTGTGGCAAATACCTTTCCATTGAATACCTGCATTCAATTCAAACCAATTACTGCTACTAAATATACAATGGAACCATTTAAATATACGGTTTACAGTGGAAGGGTAAAAAAAACGTGCCTACACACATGCGTTTGTGCGTGTGTGTGTGTGCGTGTGTGCGTGCGTGCGTGTGTGTGTGTGTGTGTGTGTGTGTGTGTGTGAAAAAAGCCCAACTGGCTTTTTGACATTCAAAATGTTTATGAGTGACATTTATCTATCAGATTAAACATGGTAGAATGGTCAGACATGCATCTTACATACACAATTCATAGACAATCCAGTATACAGAACAGGAGTATGTGGTACCTGGTCTCTGCAGTACCATTATACCACAATAACACTTTCTTTTGCTCTATCTTCTCTTGTTTTTGGATGGAAGGTAAAGCAACTGTGAGATATCCATCGTAAAACCTCTGGGGCAGGACCACCACAACAGACACACACAGTGCCAACACACACACACACACACACACACACACACACACACACACACACACACACGAACACACACACAGGGAGAGGACTACCATAACACCAAGACTGCCAAGGTCAAATACTATCACTGCTGCAGTAAATTCCACACACACACACACACACACACACACACACACACACACACACACACACACACACACACACACACACACACACACACAGTGAAGGCCATTCCTCGACCTCAACAACAGATTTTAGAGAGTGCTTTATTTGGACCAAAACAGCGCTCTCCACTGAACGTTCTTCATCATGTGAACTCATTTCTTGATCGCTACAGATTTATCGTGACACTATTTTAAAGCTCAAATCTATGTGTGTGTGCTTGTGTGTGTGTGTGTGTGTGTGTGTGTGTGTGTGTGTGTGTGTGTGTGCATGTGTGCGTGTGTGCATGTGTGCGTGTGTGCATGCACGTGTGTGTGTGTGTGTGTGTGTGTGTGTGTGTGTGTGTGTGCGTGCGTATGCATGTGTGTGTGTCGTCTTTGAGGTTTGTGATTGTAATAGGAGCAGGTTAACCTCCGGATGCTATTGCCTTATCTCATACCGTAGTGTTTTCACTACTAGTACAAACAGGAGAAGACTGTGTGTGTGTGTGTGTGTGTGTGTGTGTGAGAAGACTGTGTGTGTGTGTGTGTGTGTGTGTGTGTGTGTGTGTGTGTGTGTGTGTGTGTGTGTGTTGGCACTGTGCGTGTTTATACCTGCTTAGCCTTCTCATTGAACATGGTGGTTACACTCTAAAGATGGGCAGGATAAGGGATACAGAAAGCAGATTGTGTGCCTGTGTGTGGGTGTGTGTGGGTGTGTGTGCTGCTGAGGGTGCGAATACCTCTCTGCTGTTCTGATAGAGCTCTCTGATTAGAGGACTGGCGTTTATTTAGGCTTAGGAAGGAAGTATTCATCACAACGGTTCTCTGTTTAAAGATAACACTCATTTTACCCAGATACCCTCACTGAAGCTTATCCAAAGTCTTCAGGGAGACCCTGCAGTACTGCAAATACACACACTGGGGAACAACACACACACACACACATCCACACACACACACGCACGCGCGCACACACACACACACACACACACACACACACACACACACACACACACACACACACACACACGCACACACACACACACACACGCACAGACCGAAAGAGACCCAGGTGTTCCCCAGCCCTACATCTTGTAGTGCTAGTCTTACATAACTCACAGACATTACCCTCTAAGCCTAGTATGTATTTGCTCATGTGTGTGTGTGTGTGTGTGTGTGTGTGTGTGTGTGTGTGTGTGTGTGTGTGTGTGCGCGCGCGCAATCAATTTGAGGGATCTTAAATAATTGGTGAAATTATTGACGAGGCAATCTGGGATTCAAGCAACAATAACGCGGTCACCCCACCACTTTTTTTGGTAAACAGCTGAGGGATGGAGCTGGAGAAATGTAACCACTCTCAAATACATAGACGAAGCTATGGATGCACTGACCATCTAGAATGAAGTCGACTGTATTCAAAATAAATCAAATAAATAGGTTAATCAAATAAATAGGCATCAGTTTCATCTGCAATCAGCAGGGCACACAGACGCAGGCCTTATCACCATTGCTTTATCAAGTATTTAAATTATTAATTTCAAATAAAGTCGACTTCATTCTCCTCCATAGACTCGTCTAGCCTTTAGCCCATTGCAGATCAAGTTGATTATTAGCCGAGTCTCAAGTTGATGCTTAGCCAAGTCTACAAGGCCTAGTCCACTGGAACAGTAGTTCATACAGCTGTAGGCCTAATCATCATTGCTTTATCAAGCATTTAATTTCATTTGCTGTATAATGCTGCTTGTGAATTGTTCCCTAACGTGTGGTGTATTTTGTTCACTAGAAAAAACCCATGAAATAATAATAGTTGGATGAAGAGGTGATGCTTGACTAATGCAGGGTTGAGATATGACCAGGGGGAAGGCTGGCGGTGGAGGAGGAGGATTGAAAAGGCTCCTAACACAGTATGTAAGCCGTAGAAGAGGACAAAACAACATCGATAACATGTACACACTGCCCGTTTCACACCATTACACAACAGCCTTGAAGAAAACAGAGGATGAGAGAGCGAGAGAGAGAGAAGGTATGAGAGAAAAAGAGATGCTGCTTTCAGTAATGCTTTGATCCTTCATGGAGAGGGGGAGAGGTTGGGTTAGGGGAGGAGACAGACAGAGACAGGGATAACAACAAATAGAGGGATGGAGAGAGGGATAACAGAGAAGACAGGGAAGGGGCCAGAGTAAGCAGGCCCACTGGCAGGCCCATTGTGATCTTAGCCTTGTGTGTGTGTGTGTGTGTGTGTGTGTGTGTGTGTGTGTGTGTGTGTGTGTGTGTGTGTGTGTGTCTGTGTGTGTGTGTGTGTGTGTGTGTGTGTGTGTGTGTATGTGTGTGTGTGTGTGTGTGTGTGTGTGTGTGTGTGTGTGTGTGTGTGTGTGTGTCTGTGTGTGTCTGTGTGTGTTCAGGTCGGGAAAACATGTTTTGGAATGGGGAGTTCTCTTCCTGGGGAGAGTGGGTGAGGTAAGAATAGTCACAATACTGTGTAGATATTAATTGGATCCACAGAGAACCTTTGTGAGTACAAAGCAGTACCACTATTCTAGAGTTAAGACACTTGGACGTATGAGTCATCATGGGTGTAAGTTAAATCATTGTTTCTGATGATCAAAAACACAGTCTCCTCTGTACTGACTACCATTGATAGCTACTTCTACCCCCTGACTGGCAATACAAGAGTAATGGAAGCACACACACACACACACACACACACACACACACACACACACACACACACCATTCCACTCCACAAACATACCCCTTGGATTGAACTCCCCCTGCTTCAAAGACAGTTTCTGTCATCTTTCTGGGCATGCGTGTGTGCGTGTGTAACGTGTAATGCGTGTGTAATGTGTGTGTGTGTGTGTGTGTGTGTGTGTGTGTGTGTGTGTGTGTGTGTGTGTGTGTGCGTGCATGCATGTGTACGGTATGTGTAGGTGTGTGTGTGTATGTCTGTTTACTTTCACATACACACGCACACACACACACACACATTGGTGCCGCAGCCATTGACCCCCTCCCACACCGCGACACTATAGGCAGATTGTTTTTCCAGAGAGAGAGAGGAGGAGGGGTAAAACATAAACCTACTCTATGAATATATCAAATAAAACAAGAAAGGTATTTACTGCACTGTTTTGACATGTGTTCTTGGACTATAGAATGGCACAACTCACAGAAGTCAGGATACAAGACGGAGCCCAGTTGCCATTGGACACCCCCTCCCTTGGTTCAGAGAGCCGTCTGATCTCTGGAGACACTGCAGCATTCCACTGACCCAGAGTCAGATAGGACCCCATGCAGACATGTCTGACATCCACTAACTCAATTACAACACTCGCATTACATGCTCTCTCTCTTCCCCCCCTTCATGCTCTCTCTCTTCCCCCCCCTTCATGCTCTCTCTCTTCCCCCCCCTTCATGCTCTCTCTCTTCCCCCCCTTCATGCTCTCTCTCTTCCCCCCCTTCATGCTCTCTCTCTTCCCCCCCTTCATGCTCTCTCTCTTCCCCCCCCTTCATGCTCTCTCTCTTCCCCCCCCTTCATGCTGTCTTTCATGCTTCCTCTCCGTCCTTCTCTTATTTTCTCTTTCACCCGCTCACTCTCATTCAATATATATTCCCTCTCCGCCTCTTGCTCTCCCTCTCATGCTCTCAATCTCTTTCATTTTCTCTTCTATTTGCTACTTCTGTTTCTCTCTCCCCTCCCTCCCTCCCTCCCTCCCTCCCTCCCTCCCTCCCTCTCTCTCTCTCTACCCCTGACAGAAGTAGAAGCACGCTAAGGCTGAAGAGAAGAAGGACTGAACTGTGAGTCTCTAATGTGATGTCTCCTGATCTTTAGTCTTGCCTCATGAATACTGTGTAGATATTAATTGGATCCACAGAGAACCATTGTGAGTACAAAGCAGTACCACTATTCTAGAGTTAAGACACTTGGACTTATGAGTCATCATGGGTGTAAGTTAAATCATTGTTTCTGATGATCAAAAACACAGTCTCCTCTGTACTGACTACCATTGATAGCTACTTCTACCCTCTGACTGGCAATACAAGAGTAATGGAAGCACGCACGCACGCACACACAGAAGAGTGATGCATAGAAGAGACACACACACACACACACACACACACACATTCCCATAAACAGAGTGAAAAACTTCCATGCACAAGGACAAGATCTAGCAGATGATGGGAGGTGTTGGTCAGTAGTTCCAGTGGTGTTCCCATGCTGTAGTTTTCCGCCACCAGCAGTTACGTAATGCTGTGGAAAAGAAGTGTCAAAGACCTCATAAAGAACCTGACCTAAACCTGAGTGTGTGTGTGTGTGTGTGTGTGTGTGTGTGTGTGTGTGTGTGTGTGTGTGTGTGTGTGTGTGTGTGTGTGTGTGTGTGTGTGTGTGTGTGTGAGTGTGTGTTTGTGTGAGATAATTGTTGAGCTGCCTCTGTGTCGGTGTCATAAACATTCAGGAGAGAGTCATAAGAGCTTCATCAAACAGACACACACACACACACACACACACACACACACACACACACACACACACACACACACACACACACACACACACACACACACACACACACACACACACACACACACACACACACACACACACTCCCCTGTTGTTTATTATTGAATTCAGAAAGAGATGGGCAGCTCAACAATGGCAGGGCAGACAGGGGCTTTCTAATCAGCCTGACGCAGCCTCCCACACTCACAGTGGAATATTCCAGCTGCTGTTTTTCCAGGACACATAGTTACAACCCTGTCAACCTCCCATCCCCCTCACACATACACACACACACACACACACACACACACACAGCCCCAAAGTGACAGGTCCTGGTCCTACAAGACCTTTTCACTTCAACCTGGTCCATTTCAGTGGAAAGAGAACAATGTCCTGGCCACAGTATCAGAAACAAGGCTACATTCTTCTCTGTTCTCATGATCTGCTTGTCAGATTTATATTCTCTGGCAGACATAGGAGGAAATCTTTAGCGACTTTAGTGACCTCTCCCCTTAGATGCCCTCTCCTTCTCCTCCTCCTCCTCCTCCTCCCTTCCACTGATCTCTGGAGTCAGGCTCCAGATGTTGTCCACAGCTCCTCATAACAGCTACTCAACCCTCTCTCACACACACACACACACACACACACACACACACACACACACAATCACAACTACACACACACACATTTCTTGGAAAGATAGGAGGAGCAATACAAATCTTCAGAAAAACAAGCAAGTACAATAGTAAATGGTGTCAGTCAAATACACATAAGCACATAAACATAGAAGAACAAACAAACATACTCTCAAGCAAATACACATGCTGTATACTCTGTGACCAGTGCGTTTACGGCAATGGGAAACTGGCACCACACCCTAACAGGTGCATCCCAGATGTGAAGCTTTTAGACAACTTACCAGAGCTGTGTTGTGCATGTGTGTGTGTGTGTGTGTGTGCGTGTGTGTGTGTGTGTGTGTGTGTGTGTGTGTGTGTGTGTGTGTGTGTGTGTGTGCGTGCGTGCGTGCGTGCGGGTTTGTAGATAGAAACAGAGATACATAAACCGAGAGGAACGGAGAGAAAATCAGAAAAGATGAAATAGAATGAAATAGAATGGTACAGAATCAGGTCATACAGTCACAGTCATACAGTATCATTTGCAGTTTGAGAGATGATAAAGTTGCAGTAATATTAATCACAGTTATGTCACTCCCTATCATCATCAGGAGATGTAGCAGGTGTTGTGCTGTTTTTGGTTTGTGGACAGTTCAGGCCCTATTCCACAGGTAAACTCAGAGACAGAAAATAGCGCCACCTGCTGTACAGAGACAAAACACCACTTGATCCTGCCACCTAAATGTTACATATCATAATTAATGCTGGTTCTAGTAAAACACACATACACAATCTCTCTCTTACTCACATTATATTTGAGTCATTTAGCAGATGCTGTTATTCAGAGAGACTTACAATAAGTACATTTGTCTAAAGTAAGTGAAACAACTACACACACACACACACACACACACACACACACACACACACACACACACACACACACACACACACACACACACACACACACACACACACACACACACACACACACACACACACACAGTGATACACCAGATCTCCTGCTCCTCATCAGGTCCATATGGTCTAAGTAACCCAGCGGCCAACTGAACTCTAACCCTGTGCCACTCGTCTGACACACATAGAACATAGATGTGACATGTATGTCAGGCCTAATTACAGAACC
>NC_139667.1:8620951-8665951 GCF_951799395.1 Argentina silus
AATACACAATGCACTGACCAGTGTGGTTTCAGTCAGCCTCCAGGCTCATAAACAGGAATTCAGTGTTTGGGAGGAGAGTGAATCCATGGACCCCCACCTGCAACAAGTTAATACTCTCCCTGTTCCCTCCTACTGCAGCCTGCAGTGTAGCTGTTGAATAAATCCACACACATTTTATCAGTACGTTTTGTATGTATCCATTCATCATTAACTTAACTAATGTTAACTACTAGATTAGTTCATGTTCATTACTACAAAATGTTACCATGTTGCTAGTGAATAACTACTCCCTTTCATAAATTCTAATTCTAGGAGCTTGTTAAGATAAATGTTCAATTGTTTACGTCTTGTATGTTATTCCTGCAACATGCTGTTGAATATCATGATCTCATATACTGTAGGAGCATCATTTTGTTGTTTGATTGGAAATACGTAATGGCCCCATATCATTCTCTGTACTCTTCACTTTAACTAGAGAGAACCAGTCTGGTCTGGTGCTGTTTCCTCACCAACCTTTCCCAGGCAGTGAGCTTGTGTAACTCCTTCCCTGGCGGTGAGGTGAGTGTACAGGACCCTGTCAACGAAAATAGAACAGGACTGCTGTGAGAGTGCTTCTCATATGAACAGATCTGTTGATATAACTCTATTTCTAAAGACAGAACCCGGCTGCTCTCTCACACGCATGCACGCACGGGCACACACACACACACACACACACACACACACACGGGCACACACACACACACACACGGGCACACACACACACACAGACACAGGCACAGGCACAGACACAGACACACACACACACACACACACACACACACACACACACACACACACACACACACACACACACACTCCCCTACTGCTCTCAGTAGGACCAGGACACATGAAAGGAGGAGAAAACATATCCCTCACTCCATCTCTCTCTCTCCATACCTTTAAAGGCTGAGGTCAACATCAACGCTCACTCTCTCCTTTGTCAACATCAAATCTGGATTCAATAACCCAACTTTCCTCCAAAACTCCAGTGGGGCACCCCGCCTTCTCCTCTACTTCCCCTTCCCTCTGTTTCTCTCTCTCTCCTCTCCTCCTCTCATCTCCATGGGTCATTACCTTGGTTTCCTGGTGGCTCACTTCAAAAGGGGGAAAGAGAAATAGAGAAAGGGAGACCACACTGCTACAGGTCCCAGGAACATGGAGAGCTTGCTACACACACACACACACACACACACACACACACACACACACGTGTGCACATACACACATGTAGGCACACGCGCACACACGCACACACATGCATACACACACACACACACGCACACACACAGACACAGACACACACACACACACACACATACACGGAAGCACACAGTCCCTCAGAATGGGTCACTGGGCGTCACAATGTGAAACAATGCTTTGAATCACTCTTCTGAGAATCTAGACTGACAAACAAGAGCTCAAGGTTAAGACAAGCTGATAAGACACAGAACACTGATCAGAACAACACTGTACACTCTGAAACTAGGACACTTACTGTACATCTGACTCACTCATCTGACTCACACACACACACACACACACACTGTCCACTCACACAAATACATATACTGTACACTCACACACACCGGACTCTTATACTCCCCACAGTTATACAAAAAGAACATCAGACTTCCACTTCATGCAAAATGTGTCATCCCAACTACTCCCTGTGGCATTCCCAGCCAAGACTGACGTCGTTCCACTGATAAGATGTAGCTCTAAACATTAGCCTGTTCCTGATTGAATTAGGCCTATTCCAAAAGGGTCATTGGCACACAATTGGGACCCAACTGATGTTTCCTAACACCAGAACTCATGGTGCTGTAGTGTCTGCAGCCACCTCACTATTGAGAGCAACATCAGAGGACGATCCAGAACAACACGAGAACCTAATCTAGAACACGTTTGAACAGCAGGCAACGGTTAGTGAAACCTGAACGCAGCTCTGTGATCTCTGTGTTCTCCTCCTCTCACCTCACTCCCTCCATCTGTCTCTCTGTCTCACATACACACACTTTGATCGCTTTGTTCTTCTCATGTTTGAGACAACAGTCTTAAAGTAACCCTACAGTAACCCTACAGTAACCCTTGCCCTAATCATTCCCAAACCCCTCCTTAACCATTCCCAAATCCATTAGCCAAACATGAAAGACGATTCCAGTGGATTCACTGTCTGGGGAAAAAAAGGGTCCAGAGGAGGAGCTCGTGACAACCTCCCTCAATTTCTCCCAGATTCCCAGCCTCAATCTCTGATCTGGATCTTTAAAGGGTTCTGTGTGATCCTTTCAAACATCCCCAGACCGAGAGACCATCACAGTGCTCTCCCTAACGAAAATGGAGAGCGAGCCAGCGTGTGTACAGGATGGAGGCTATGGAATGCTGGGGATATGAGTTTAATCTGACAGTAAGTTGGATTTGATTAAAGTGAGTTTTCAGGTATTACACCCAGGATGGAGAGAGTGGCCTATGTGTGTGTCTGTGTGTTAAAAACTGTGTGTAATAGTAAAGTGAAGTGCGTAAGTAAAAAAACAATCTTATGGTGCCTCAGTTGTTCTATGTCTTGTAATCCCATCTGAGAGTATCTGGTAGATGACATCAGAGGTACTACAAGGAGGAAGAATGAGACATATGTATGTATTGGCCCATTCAGGAGGCCCACCCCAGCAGCTCCTGGGACTGCAGGTGGCCAGGCCAAACAGGGTCAAGGTCATATATCCCCCACCACACACCAGCACACACATGCATGCATGCCCGTACGCACACAGCAGACACACACACACACACACACACACAGTACAGGCGCACAGCACAGACACACACACACACACACAGATAAAGACACACATCCCACCTTCTCTCCCCCCCCCAGATGCTACTGAACCACCAGACAGACCAACAGCAGATCCACAGGAGAGGACAGTGGATTCGATCACAGTCCAGACCACTATCTCTGGACCCTGTCTACTGGGCAGGAACCGTGAGGCACTCTAGTCTGGGCAGAGCACTATTATTAATCAGATGTGATGTTTGACTGCCATCTGGTGGTCATTCATAAACACCTCACCTGTCCACTCTCTTCCTACTCAAAAATATGGTTGTGATTTTGGAAATCACATTATCTGTTATCCTTGCACTCAGATGTACTCAATTCAACGTATTGAATGGACGCTCATTCCAGCCTTATTCCATCACACACTTTGATAAACATTTACCTGCCCTTGAGCTTTGAGTACAACAGTTGTATGTAAATATAGCCTACAGAGGAGTATCTAGTGAAGACAGAGATGAGGAGGTGCCCAACCAGCAGACTCAGAATGAACTTTATTTAACAACAGAAGAGAAACAAACAGAAATAACAGTGTAACATACAGGTAGGAATACATTAGTTTGGGGGGTGGAGAAGAAAGTGGCCCAGTTCCAGTTCTAAAACTTTTAATGTGCATCTCTACATCCCACCTTTAAGTCATCTCTGATCTGCTCAGGTTGGATTGGAGAAACCAATAGGGTGAAAACCCTGCCTTTCCTTATCCAATCACATACAGACCAGTAATGTCCTAAAGGATGAATATAAAGGATGTGTTTTTAAACTATTGGAACGGGGCCCGGGTACCCCCTGCACTAGCATACCACGGTAGCCTAATGCATAAGCTACAGGGAACAAAATCGTTCTTGTGTTTACGAGTACATATAACATACCTGTGGTCTATACATACAAATATGCCCATAGTTCTGTGGCAACAATCTACATTTCTTTAAAATAGATGCAAAGTAAAAAATTAAAAAGAAAGAAAGTGCAGACATTCAGGTTGATGTGGAGCCCAGACAGGGCAGAGAGGAGGAACAACAACAAGCATTTCAACAGAATTCTCAAAACATCATTTTTACAGGCGATGAATTATGAATAAACATCACAACTCAGAACAAAACCCTTCAACGCTCGTCAAACCACCTCTCGTGCTGCATGAACGAACAGGTCTCCTCGTAACACTCATGTCGGGAGAGGGTGGGATGAGGTTGCCCCTATACACACACAGATCTCAAGTCACGTCTTTGCATTCCCCCCCTCCGACTGGGTTTGAGGGAGGGTAACTGATCCGAGACCTGTGCGGAATCTGGGCAACCTCTTCCCTTATCGTGCCGACCCCCCCCACCCCCACGACTACATCGTAAACATTTTTCTCTTTTTTTTTTTCTTTTTTTTTTTAACAAATCAGAAATTAGATCCCAAAGTCACAGGGATAGACAGTCCAAAAGTCCCATGAGAGACGCGCAATAATACACCGTCGAAGGTAAAGAAACAGGTTAGGAGGACAGAGCCTGGGCTATATGTGGAGCAGAGATGCTAAAGCTATGCATCAGTCATACAGGCCCCCGCGGCTGCATGGGAGAAAGCTATGGTGAGAGTCTGCGTCAGGTCACCCGTCTGGCCTCGGCTACAGCATTGGGAGCGTACGCATTATATGGCTTCGGGAAGACTGCTTAGTCTACTGCTGTGGTGGTGGTTACCCACCCTGGTCCTACAGAGCTCACTGGGGGGGGGGGGGGGGGGGGGGGTTAGAGTTTTAGTTCCAGCCCAGGTTGATCACCATCAGACTTTTTTTTGTAAGTAAATAAAAAATAAAAAGTGATGAATACACTTGTGTACTTTGATGCTAGTGTCTTCTACGCCCGTATGGGCTGGGCACTGCTGGAAGGTGCAATGACACTTCAAGGGACACACAGCACCGTACCAGTGGCTACACATTTGAAAACAGCTATTTTCTACGTTCTGTAGTCACAAAGACAAGGAGAAAGAGTCTTCCGGAAAGAACCCCTTTATGATGTCATTGGGGGGGTCATTTCCTTAGGACCTTTTCTCTTGTCTTTTCGACTAGGAAACGTTCACATATGTAGACACTGGTACGGCGCTGGAGACAATGACTGAGGTTAAAAATCGGTTAAGTGTCCCTTTAAATAAAAACAAAAATCATTACAAAATCAGTTGAACCAGGGTGTTAGTACAGGGCTGAATCAGAAGCCTGCTCACACTGTACGACATGGTGGTTCTCCAGGACCAGGGTTGGTGGCCACTGGTCTAGTAGTTCTCTGTTCTCCAGGCTAGCAGGTTAGCAGAGTACAGTACGCTAACTCCAGAAACACCTTTATGGCACCCCCTTGAGAGTAACACTCCCCAGAAGACCCACTGTAACATGCTGCTAAGTTCTACAACACCCTCCCTTCCCTCGCTCCCTCCCCCCATCACCACCCCCAAATGTATCTCCCCTATATCAACTTGTGTCCCCCCCCCCCCCCCCCCATATCAACTTGTGTTTCTCCCCCCCCCCCCCCCGAACCATACCCCCTTCAACCCCCTGACTCCTCGCCCACTGAGAAGTGCTTAACTACCTGGTTAAATACACACTTCATTACGTGTCCATACTTAAGGAATCATTGTCGACATGCTGTGGGACAAAACGCATGCCTAGAACTCGCAAATCCTCAGATTTATATCTCTCTAAAAAGCAAAAACAGTACACAGGGGGAAGTACTGAGTGGAGGGGGGGGGGGGTCTCTATTAATATCACTGCAAAATAAAGTCAGTAACAGAAATAGTAGATACACAATTGAAAAGTTGTTTTTTTGTTCCTTTCTTATTATTTCTCTTAAATCCTCTGTCAGGTCAGAAAGGCCTCGAGTGAAAATAAAAGGTTTTGTAGCGTTATTTAATCCCACCTCCCCCTGTCTGAGCCCCTACCTCCCCTGAGGTGGCAGAACCACATTCAGAGGAAGCCAACCCGATTGAGACCAAGCTGCTACTGTAGGTTAGCCCAACAAAGACCTGCAGCTAGCGTTAATCTAATGTCTGTAACATGGCTGCTGAGGTGTGTGTGTGTGTGTGTGTGTGTGTGTACGTGTGTACGTGTGTAGGTACATGTGTACGCATGTGTGTGTGTTTCTATATGTTTGTGGTAAGGCAGAAAGGCATTGTGTACAATCACTGAAGTTGGTTGTAATGCTATGTGGAGGGGAGTGAATCAACCAGGTAAACTATTTGTTTGGTGAATGCTGTCGTAGGAATGACGATGGGAATGTAGAACATGAACCTGAAGCATACGGCACTCAGGTGGAGAGGGAGACTGTGAGCTAACTTCCTCCCCCGAGGGATGTACAGCACAGCAAAGACAACTGCTAAAAAATGCCTTTTTCAAAAAATGTTAAAAAAAATAAATTAAAAAAAAAAGTGGGAAAAAAAAATGCCAGGATGAACAGCAAAGGTGGCGGCTAAACCCCCCCCCCCCCCCCCCCCCGCAAAAAAAAAAAACCTTAACAAGACAAATGCTACAGAGCAAAAAGGAACGGCAAATAAAAACATGATCCCATGGTGAACATGATCCCATGCTCAAACGCGAGGAACGGGCTGTAGAGCGCTAACTCGGGTATACAGGGAAAAATCAACATGCCATAGAAAACAGTGAAGAGGGCTATAGGTTCAGTGGTAATAACTTCAGTGATCCAGGAGAATGCCAGTCAGCCGTGAGCCCCGAGATACAGCTGGAGCGGTCCGGCTCTGCCCAGCTTTCCTGGTTTTTTAGGTGGCCAGCAGAGAAACTGGTAGGAGGTGGAAGGGTGAAGGCCATTAGCTTTGGTGAGGTCTCAGAACCAAAATGGAGGATCGTGGTGTAGAGAGGACTCCAGCGGGGGCCCCCTGCTACTTGGTCATGGCCTTGATGGCCACGGCACACTCTTCTTCCATGGCACTAAGCACAGTGATCTGAGGGAGGAAGGGAGGAGGGAGAGACATTAGCATCGCATCTTACTTTCTCTTATCTCTTACACTCGCGCGCACACCCACCCACCCACCCACCCACCCACACACACCCACACCCACACACCCACCCACACACACCCACACCCACACCCACACCCACACCCACACCCACACACCCACCCACACACACCCACACCCACCCACACACCCACCCACCCACCCACACACACCCACCCACCCACCCACACACACCCACACCCACACACCCACACACCCACCCACCCACCCACCCACCCACACACACCCACACACCCACACACACACACACACACACACACACACACACACACACCATTACATCCTCAACATCGAACTTCTTCTCGATCTCCTTGCCCAGATCTCCCTCAGGCAGTCTGAGGTCCTCTCTCACGTCGCCGTTGTCCTTCATCAGAGACAGGTAACCCTCGTGGATGTTCACCAGCTGACAGGACCAAAAAACAGAATATGACATCATCAGCACCACACCCGCCACAGGTCATCCGTGCTTAACAACATGGAGAATGAGCATTTCAATAGATGAACATTTCAACACAGATAGTGAGCATTTCAATAGGTGAAGCATTTCAAGAGTGGTGCTTTTCAACAAGAGACCCGCTCCAGACTTTTTTTTTGCGCCCAAGCACTGGTGTTTTTTTTTTGGTCCCTTGTGTTTCCACCACCCAGGTGATTCTGAGGACTTGGGAGAAAGCAAGGAGGAGCAAACTATCGACATCATCAGAAGGGCGTTTCCTGGTGCGTTTCACCCTCAAACCAGCATGACTGCTTGCGGCTTAAACAACAGATCTTTCAAGTTTTTCCTCCAGCTAATTTCTTAGTAGCATGACTTTGAAACTAGCAAAGGTGTTGTGTGGTTGAATGGGAGGCATTTCTTTAGATTGGAAATATACAGGAAAACTAGATTGTTCATTTAGTCAGCTAGATGAGCCAGTCACATTTCCCCAAGAAATTAAACAGGTGCTTACCCGCAGCTGAGCAAACTTAATAGTGCATATTTCTTTTGCATTGGAAACTTGAATGTGATACAGCCCTAAGGCATTTAACATTCTGACTGCACTAACTAACATGCTGCATTCAAGCAAGTGGTCAGCAAACTGTAGCTGCCTTTAGCTGAGTCAGCTACAGAGAATGGCAGCTAAGCTGAGGCAGGTACGGAGAGTCCGGAGACAGAACACACATCTCTACACCAATCTATGCGGTGTGAGATACTCACTTCTGCTGAATTCAGACTCTCTCTCCCCTCCTTCCTAATGCACTCGTTCACCCCACCCCATGGAATAGCTTGGACAACACCAGTCATCTTTTTAAAGAGTGAAGGAAAGAGACTAGAGCGAGTCCAGTAGGAGGCACACCATCACACCTTAGTAGAACTCATCTCAGCAGGCCTGGCAGCTCACCTGGTCACTACACCACAGTGAAGGTCTCACCTGGTAACTACACCACAGTGAAGCTCTCACCTGGTACTGTCTCACCTGGTAACTACACCATAGTGAAGCTCTCACCTGGTCACTACACCACAGTGAAGCTCTCACCTGGTACTGTCTCACCTGGTAACTACACTGCAGTAAGGCTCTCACCTGGTAACTACACCACAGTGAAGCTCTCACCTGGTACTGTCTCACCTGGTCAATAAACCACAGTGAAGCTCTCACCTGGTAACTACACCACAGTGAAGCTCTCACCTGGTACTGTCTCACCTGGTAACTACACCATAGTGAAGCTCTCACCTGGTCACTACACCACAGTGAAGCTCTCACCTGGTACTGTCTCACCTGGTAACTACACTGCAGTAAGGCTCTCACCTGGTAACTACACCACAGTGAAGCTCTCCCCTGGTACTGTCTCACCTGGCAACTATACCGCAGTAAGGCTCTCACCTGGTACTATCTCACCTGGTCATTACACCACAGTAAAGCTCTCACCTAGTAACTACACCACAGTAAAGCTCTCACCCGGTAACTACACCACAGTGAAGGTCTCACCTGGTACTGTCTCACCTGGTAACTACACCATAGTGAAGGTCTCACCTGGTAACTACACCACAGTGAAGCTCTCACCTGGTCACTACACCACAGTGAAGCCCAACAAGTACAGACACCTATAGATGAGCTCTCACCTGGTAGTCCATTCTCTTGATGTGCGGTACTTCCATGTTGTGGGTGGAGGGACATATATCCTCATACTTCTTACCAGAGAAGATGTCAATGCCAACAAGATGAACCTGACAAACACAGAGACATGCATTACACATTTATCGACTTAGAACACACCAAAACATGCTTTTATTCCAGGTAGCTGTGTAGTGAGCTACTGTCACTACTCATAACCCCCCCCCCCAAAAAACAAACAAATGTTGTTTCGATGTAGTGAACTACTTTTTCAAAGAACTTTTAGTGTGGCAAGCTACATTTCTCTCAAGGGTAGCTTTAGTGTTGCTCCACATACTTCCCATGTTAAATAATTGGTAGCTTAGTTAAACACATTTTCTGAGTAGTTTCCGCAACACTAATTACACAGCATAGACTTAAACTGGACAGATCCATTATACATGTATACTTACAACACACAAACACATGCATTACACATTAAAAAGATGTATAACAGAGAGAGACATCCATTAGACATGTATAGACTTAGGCTATAATTGTTTAATTCTAACAAGGATCAATTCAAATGAGGAGAGAGGTTGAGGTTGGCAACACGCCATGAACAGGGCTGGCCATTCCCTATGCGTTCTGCTTTCACAGACAGACATGCATTATTAAAGTGGCGTGATGGGGCTGTACAGTACATACCTTGGCGTGTCCATGCTTGCCGGTCTTGGAGGTGGACATCTCTACGATCTTGCAGGGACGTCCCTTGAGCATGACGAAGCCGTTCTTCCTCAGGGCAGAGCACTGTTGTGGGAAGGTGGCGGACGCCCCAGCATCTCCACTGGTGAAGTCTGTGTCTGGGTCTGCCATGGCTTGTCACTGCTCTGGGAACCACAGGTTCACAATGCTATTGCCAATCTTTCCAAACGTAAGACAACACCAGCCAGATAAGAGAAACTATTACCACATGCCACACATCCCATATAGATTATAGAATAATGCTGGAAGAACGTTTTGGGTATTGATGCAGAATATTCCGATTTTCACACCACAGGACACAAGGTTTCCCAAATTGACTGTAATGGTCAATCGCCAGTTTCCAAGATTCAGATTAACTAGAGGTCCAAATATAAACTTAACTCTAATTAAATTAATCAAGAACTAATAAGATTAAATTGGGGATTAATCATGCATATGACATAATTATCATGTACCAAACGATCTATTGTGATTGGAGGCGGTAGACTGAATCTGGGTCAATGGAACCGGATAAGGAGGACAACAACAACAACAACAACACAATCAAAACAACACTTTCAACAGACAGACTGACAGAAACAACCCGTCACATTTTGCTTACGTGATCAAGTCAATCTGCCTACGTACATAATGCGCTAATACTACATGAACTTGAAGAAGCTTAGGAAGCCATCATTTAATTTACAAACACTTTACAATCTCCTACAATACAGTATATTTTCTTTCATCATGTTACCCGGATAAACTGTCACTTTGTCCAGTTGGCTGGCTACAGCATCAACAAAAAAAAACAGCTGCACATACCTGTATTACTAGCTTGCCATAATGTTTTTTTTGAGCGATTATTTCCAGCTTGTACCTAGCGTCTTACTGAAATCTAAATCATTCCGAGTTTGAATGGCGTTGACAGCTCACGCCAAACTTCTACCATCAGCTGATTAGCACAACACTATCGCTGTAGCCTCTGATACGGTTTAGCTAGCTAGCTACCAGGCTAACGCAACGGGCCTCCTGCTCTCTGTTCACTTTGGTCCAAGCATTTCAGCATCACTCTCCACTCCACTCCACACCCCACCGCTCTGCTCTGCTCCGCTGTCGCACCCGACAACACCCAGGACACTACACGACACTTCTCTGTCGTATTCCATTAACCTCCCCCCGGCAGTATTCTCTCGTTTAAACATTAAGCAGTCGCTGACATCACACATTCCTGTCCTGAAAGATATTTATCGAAAACTGCACAGAGAACGCACACTTCTTACCTTTCAACAAAACGGGAGCGATAGTGCGCAGGCGCGGAGCTGTTTCACTGCAGCAGGGAGGAGTGGCAGGAAAGTTTTCCAATCATTCCATGACTTCCGGTTTGTGCATGTGTGACTGTTTTTATTCATACACTGCCAACAAAGCCCCAGAGTAGCCAGCTGTAGGCCTTTGTGCTGTATGATTGATTGACATGGCACGAGAATGAAAAAGACTAAAGGCTATCTTTCATCTACCTTTCCTCACTTCTCAGATGAATGATTAAGCAGACTAGTGGACTATGGAGGGAACCTGAGGAAGGAAGCAATACGGTATTTTTATGGTTTTGAGATGCAGACAGTTATGTCCCAAGTGAAAAAAAAGTATACTTAAGTGTAATTAAAATCAATTTAATGTGTACTGAAATATATTAATGTTTTTCTATACTTATTGAATCTATATTGAATTTGTACTGATGTTGAGCTCCCATATATTTATTGACAAACTACTTGAATTTAATTTCCTCTCATTTGGAATTAAGTATATTGACCTTGCCAAGGGCAGCTCAGTAAAAAAAACAAAAACACAACAGATAGTCCTGCTGAAAGAAAACAAGCATAGACCAGCATTTCATCTTATGCTGGTTTAAGCATTTTTTCCCCCCACAAAGTAAGCCTGGCCTACTATCAGTACCACAGACACCAAGGCATTTCTGGGTGAAGGAGTGACAGTAGCCTATACTTCAGTATTAGGATGCTAACATGCTAACATAGGCACACGTAGGCATGTTTCGTGTCCCAAGAAAGGGTCCAGCTCACTGTGTGTCCAGCAGGTGTGTGTTGGCTTAGCGGGATGGCTGTAAACGTGTGGTTTACACAGTGAACAGTGCTGTGAGGAGAGTTGACACAAGGACCCATTTGTGTTAGTTCTGCTCTGGGGGGTCTACTGGGAGGATATGTACTGTGAGTGTGTGTGTGCATGAGGATGGATACACCTGTTTGTATTTCATTTCCTCTGAGTTAAACATTGACAGCCGTCTGTCTGGTCCCGTAGGTAAAATTGGGATGAGGGACAGACGCTTCAAATTGGAGTTATTGTTTTTGATTCATTTAGGGTCTGACATAATCTGCATTTTCTTATTGATGTTTTTTATATTTTCAGTGTTATTAATAATAAGTGTTATTGCAATGAACACTAGGGACCAGGAAAAACAGTTTCTGCCTGAACCAGTCTGGCCCTACAGTAATCATATAGTGGTAAACTAAGGTGGAGCAGATGTTAGGTTATTACGGCACATAAAATAATCAACAGTTCTCATAGTTCTGAAAGACCGGTGATTTCAAATGCATTCTTAGTCGTCATTGATTAATTGATCCCAAGGTCCAATTTATTGACATTTAACTGATGAAAATAAAACATCTCAGCCGTCTTTGGGACATCTTTGGGGAAAAGGGAGGGAAAGAGAGAGTTGTGAAAATAGGCTACTGTCTAATCCTGGCTTCCATTGAACGTGACCTGTGTATTCAAGTTTTTACAGATTGAGATGAGAAGGCAAAATGAATCAGGAATAGCAGCGATATATTCGAGCTGTCATAAGGGAAGCTCTGTTGAATCTCTCTCTCTTTCCCCTAAAATGGTAAACAAAAATATAAATCCTCTAAAAACAATGTCACTTGGCTTCTCACTCCTCTCAATGGCCTGAGGTATGAAGTGGTGTTAATGTATGTGGTGGCAAAAGGTCAAAGGTTAGAACTGTGGCAGTCAAGAGTTAGACTCTGACAAGGCAGCATTATAGATAGGGAGGTGTGTATTGAGGCTTGTGTATGTAGGCTTGTGTATGTAACCCTCCCAGATGCAATTGTGGTCATCAACTCTGAAGTACATTGGCAGTACAGTACTCTGTGCTCAGCTCTAGATTTCATGAAATGATGATATAGCTTACATTATTAAAATTGATTTACAGGACAACGTATAGTGGCTTATGCAACAACACTGACACACACACACACACACACACACACACACACACACACGGTGGCTTCTCAGGTGTCGGTGGCTGATTTGAGTTGCACCAGCTCAGTGGCAGCCTTGGGGCCTGGTGGCACCTGTTTCCTTCCCTTCTGGAACACAGCTGCGATCTCCTCAAAGGTCTTTCCTTTGGTCTCCGGGACGCGGAAGTAGATGAACACAGTGAACCCAAACAGCAACACCGCAAACAAGATGAACACATAATTCCCAAGCAAAGCCTGCAGGAGACACACAGGTAAGGGTGACAGGTGGGTGTGGGTGTGTGTGTGTGTGTGTGTGTGTGTGTGTGTGTGTGTGATGGGGAGTGTGTGTGTGTGTGTGTGTGTGTGTGTGAGAAAGAGAGACAGAGACAGACAGAAAGAGAGTGTCCATGTGTGTGTGCATGTGCATACATGTGTGTGTATGTACGTATGTGTGTGTGCGTACGTACGTATGTGTGTGAGTGTTGTGTATGCGTGCGTGCGTGTACCTGTATGTAAAAAAAGGTCATCCCAACAATGAAGTTGCTGGTCCAGTTGCAGCAGCCGGCCAAAGCGATGGCAGCCGGGCGTGGCCCCTGACTGAATAACTCAGCCACTATGAACCATGGGATAGGACCAGGGCCGATCTCAAAGAAACACACAAACAGGAAGATGGCCGCCATGCTGACGTAGCTCATCCAGGAGAATGTGCTCTAGGGGGGACAGGAAACAGTCAGGTAAGTAACAGCTTAGTCAACAGCCTTCACTAGCATCCTTCCCATGTCTCTTTCACTAGCATCCTTCCCATGGCTCCTTTACTAGCATCCTTCCCATGGCTCCTTTACTAGCATCCTTCCCATGGCTCCTTCACTAGCATCCTTCCCTTGTCTCCTTCACTAGCATCCTTCCCATGGCTCCTTCACTAGCATCCTTCCCATGTCTCCTTCACTAACCTCCTTCACTTGTCTCCTTTCCTTAATAGCCACTGATTTGGCAGCACATGACAGGTGGAAGCTCAATATTAAACATAGTATAAAGAATATATTGAATATTATCTTGTCATTTCACCCGTCAGTTGTAACAAGGGAAATGAGTGAAGTACAGGAATAATATTGAGCCGAACATAACGGGGAGTAAAGGTAGGGGAAACTTTAACAAGCTTATAAGCAGAATGAGTTCAATAAGGAAACCCAATTGGTAGATGTATTAAAGCATTCAGAGTATTGGTGGAGAGAGAGAGAGAGAGAGACAGGGGAATCCTGATTGGACGCACCAGGAAGACGAGGCCCACTGTCATGGCAATGGCACAGCAACACATCCCTCCTAAGCCAATTAGAGTCAGTGTACGTCGGCCAGCCCTGTCCACGAGAGCCACCTGTAACATACACACACAAACAATTGACATTGGGTTGTGTGTGTGTGTGTGTGTGTGTGTGTGTGTGTGTGTGTGTCTGCCTACCGACACCATGGTGAAGATGGTGTTGACGACGCCTACTCCGATGGTAGCGTACACAGGCTGGGTGACTCCAGCCCCGGTGAAGATTGACGTTGAGTAATAAAAGATCTGAGAGATAAAACAAACATTATTGTTTTCATTCGCTCAAACAGCAGCCATAAAAATCTGACTCCTCTATATAAAACAACAATAAAACACAGGCTCATCATATCAGTCCTGGAGGTGATATAAATATACTGCACAGCCACACACACACACAGCATCACTCACAGCATTGATCCCAGACAGTTGTTGTGACAGGTGCATCATGAGGGCGACAATCAGCTGTTGTCTGTAGACAGAGGAGCGCACCTGCGACCAGACACACACAGGGATTACACACAGGTTACCTAGAGACAGACAGGTACGCTACATCAGGGAGCAAGCTGCTTAGTGGACACGACATGTCCTGTGCGCATATCATATCTTATATTATTGGAGACAACGGATGATATCAATTTCTTAGAGTCTCACTAAGTCAGGTGAGATGTTGGGTTTCGAGATGACAGTGTGTTAAATGTCACGGTCTGTTTGGTTTGTCTGTCACAAACGACAGTCCTTTGGCTATAAAACATTTGTTTTAATGTAAACGGCGAGTCCTTTTCATAATGTATTGCCTTATTGTCCTCCCAGTGCACATATAGTACCTGAAGTATCTTGAGATCATTGTTATGACTGACTAATCCTTCATTAGTACACCCTATGCTAGTCCAGTACATGTAGAGAAGTGGCCTATCTGATGCTGGTGTGGTCCTGGGAGGAGTGGACGCTACGTACCAGAGAGACGATGGAGACCTGCGCCTCCTTCTCTGCTTGCTCCTTCTCTTTCCTCATCTCCTCCAGGTCAGGCGTGGGGTCATACTCCCCATTCAGACGACGCAGACCTGCAGAGGAGCACAGAGTGAGTGAGTGAGTGTGTGTGTGTGTGTGTGAAAGTGAGTTTGTACATATGTGTGTGTATGTATGAGCGAGTTTGTATGTGTGTGTGTGTGTGTGTGTGTATTACTCTTGCGGGCCTCCTGCTCCAGTTCCCGCCGTATGTAGAGGTAACGGGGGCTCTCTGGGCAGAGGGGCAGCAGTACACACTGTAAGATGGCCGGGGCTCCAGACAGACCCAGCAGCAGCGGCCAGAAACGGTCGTTACCCAACAGGAACTCCAGACCTATCACCTAGAGATACAGGGGGGACAGAGATCAGGGACGGACACATTGTTACTAAACTAGGATGCTTGGGATGGTGTAGTACACAATCCAACTCCTTTTTGGCTTGAAGCAGTAGTAATGCTGCCCGTGTGATCAATTAGGAAGGAATATCAGTCTCATGTCATTCTAGAACGCAATGAATTGTATGGTTGATGAAATGTACACTACATTGGTTGAGATTTGAAACAGTTAAGGTAACAGGTTAGTGTTAGGGTAATGTTTAAAGGTAGGGTTACCTGAGGTCTTACAGACACAAGAGGGACAAAGGAGTGGGACAGGGGAGAGGGACAGGGGAGAGGGACAGAGGAGTGGGACAGGGGAGAGGGACAGAGGAGAGGGACAGGGGAGAGGGACAGAGGAGAGGGACAGGGGAGAGGGACAGAGGAGAGGGACAGGGGAGAGGGACAGGGGAGAGGGACAGAGGAGAGGGACAGGGGAGAGGGACAGAGGAGAGGGACAGGGGAGAGGGACAGGGGAGAGGGACAGAGGAGAGGGACAGAGGAGAGGGACAGAGGAGAGGGACAGGGGAGAGGGACAGGGGAGAGGGACAGGGGAGAGGGACAGGGGAGAGGGACATGGTATGCAATGGACAGTATACGGCTCACCTGGCTGACTAGGATACCGATGACGATGGCTAGCTGGTGAAGTGTACCCAGAGCTCCTCTGTAGGCCATGGGAGCAATCTCCCCTATGTACATAGGCACCAGCCCTGAAGACAAGCCTGAAACACACACACACACATTAGTGATCATGTGATCTCATTCCTTGATTGCTACCGATTTATAATGGCCATTAATCCATATTTTCAAGCTCCAAACTACATACTGGACCCATACAAGCAAGATTGTGTGCTGAGCCAGAATGGCCAATACTAAGTATGTATAACTAACTACATATATACTTAAGTATACATATTATTTGCGTTGTGTTGTGGATCACAATCAAGCTGAGGATATATCTCCTTCTTACCACAGTAAAAGCCCATTACAGCCCGGCCAGCAATGACCATGATGTGAGGTTTCCACATCTTGGCCAGACCCATCAGCAGTCCAGCCACTACTGCCAGAACGTTCACTGCCAACATTCCCTTCACCCTGGGAGAGAGAGAGAGAGAGAGATTGCTTTTGCTCAAATGTTTTCCTCCCCTCCCTCTCTTCTCCACCCTCCTCCTTATCCTCCTGCCCTCTCTTCTCCACCCTCCTCCTCCCCTCCCTCTCTCCTCCCTCTCTTTTCCACCCTCCTCTTCCCCCCCTCCCTCTCTTCTCCACCCTCCACCTCCTCCCCCCTATCTTCTCCACCCTCCTCTTCCCCTCCCTCCCTCTCTCCCTCTCTCCTCCATCCCTCCCTCTCTTCTCCACCCTATCTTCTCCACCCTCCTCTTCCCCTCCCTCCCTCTCTCCCTCTCTCCTCCACCCCTCCCTCTCTTCTCCACCCTCCACCTCCCCCTACCCTCTCTCTCTTCACCCTCCACCTCCTCCTACCCTCTCTCTCTTCTCCACCCTCCACCTCCTCCTGCTTCTCCCCCCCTCCCTCTCTTCACCCTCCTCCTCCTCACCTTCCTCTCAGGTCCCCCACAAAGCCCACCAGGAACGATGAGACCACACCCCCGATAGAGAAGATTGACACAGAGAGTGACCAATATATGGTCACTGAAGGATGCACTTCATGTGTGCTGTTCTCTGATAGGAAGAGGCGCTCCTCTGACATCACGCCCAGGGCCCGCCCATAATGCCTTTCTATGACCTACGACCCAAGGACACACTCATGTAAAGCAGTCTGTAATATAATAAATGCATTTTCTATCAAACACTCACTTGCATTATTATAGGTATAGATACACACTTACTTCAATCTTATATATATAGACTATATACAGTGTTAGAGCTGTTTAGGGACATTTTCTTTCCTATTAGTTGATTCATCTAGTAATCAATCTGATGTGGAAACCTTATTTTTTACCTTGCTATTTAGGTGGTCAGCAATTTTATAAATCATGAAATGATGGCCTCCAAATCAAATGTGTGAATTGCCATTCCCAGAGGTGAGGACAAAAGGGTGTCAATTGCTAGAACTAAGCTTCCTTCGTAACCTCTTGTTTACTTGGCTAATATATATATATATATATATATATACACACACTCACAGAGCACTTTATTAGGAACACCTGTACACCTTCTCATGGTGGAGGTGGTGTAATGGTGTGGGGAATGTTTTCTTGCACACTTTGGGCCCGTTAATACCAATCAGTCATCGCTTGAATGTCACAGCCTATTTCAGTATTATTGCTGACCATGTGCATCCCTTCATGGCCACAAAAATGATAATGCACCAGGTCACAAAAGTAATCTCAAACTGGTTTCATGAACATGACAATGAGTTCAGTGTTCTTCAGTGGCCTTCCCAGTCACCGGATCTGAATCCAATAGAACACCTTTGGGATGTGGTAGAAGATCTGCAGGAATTGCGTGATGCAATCATGTCATCATGGACCAGAATCTCAAAGGAATGTTTCCAACATCTTGTGGAATCAATGCCACGAAGAATGGAGGCTGTTTTGAGAGCAAAGGGAGGCCCTACCCAGTATTAGTATAGTGTTCCTAATAAAGTGTTTTGTGAGTGTATATATAAATGTAAATATATATATATATATATATATATATATATATAGAGAGAGAGAGAGAGAGAGAGATTACTAGATATAGATATAGATTATTATAAACAGTTAGTACCGTCTGAGGTGCATTGATGACTCCTGTGCTGTATCCATACTGCAGAGAACCCAGAGCAGCAGTGAACACAGCCAGAGCCAGAGTACCTGTGAACTTCTGTAGGAGAGCAACACACACACACACACACACACACACACACACACAACCTGTCAATTACTGGAGATTACATGTCAATTAAGGAGAGATACAGCTACCCAGGATGCAACAAAATAAACACTTCACCTCAAGGACAGCAAGGATCTTATTTCATAATGATGCACATACAGTATTATCACACCCAAATCATGTTAATCAAAAAGAGAACTGGTTACATACTTAGCATTATATGACATACCCAGATATCGATTGCATAGTGCATAGTAGTATCAAATAAACATGGATTGTTTATGTAAAGTTTTGATTTGGAAATGTATTGATTTGGAATAAAACACACAAAATATATGCCATTGATATTACTGGCCATATTTCCGGGACAAATCAGAAAGCTCCATAGATAGACAATGGTGGTTCTGGTGTCCCCAACAAACAGTGAGATCAGCGGCGCTTTTCCTCAGCTCAATCATGACACACAGGCACTCACACACACACCTCGCTACATGAAGGTTTGATACCGAGAGAATTAGAAAACCTGGCAGCTTGTCAACATTTGTTTAGTAAAGAGTTAGATATCCCCTGTGTGTTAGAGTGTGTTTGGGTGTGTGTGTGGAGATATCTTTACCTTTTCCGACTCCATGATGGGTCCAGAGTCTCCTCTCCTGAGTTAGAGAGCTTTAACAGTGCGTCCACAACATGGAAAGATAACACACATCATACACACGAACACACACACACACACACACACACACAGTCCCTCTCTCAGGGTAATCATCAATCCCTCCCATGCTGTGCCCATGCTCTCCACACTCTGAAACGCACCTGTGATCAGCGAAGCACCTTTATGCCGAATAATCATTCAATATGTCGGTGGAGATGTTGTCCATAATTGCATGATGTTATAAATGATTGAGGAAAAGAATCTGACAAAACAAATAAATAAAATAACCAACAGTAATAACTAACCAACCAACCTATGTTCATTATTGGTTAGACCTTTCATTATTGGCAAGTGGACTGTGAGAATGACATCTGGGCAGTGCGTGCACACACACACACACACACACACACACACACACACACACACACACACACACACACACACACACACACACACACACACACAGACAGACACAGTGTATTAGAGGTAGGGTTAATGATATACTGAACCTCTGATCAGGGACAAAGTCTGAGGGTCGCTGGTTATCCACTGATACAGACCAGCCAGTGGAGGTTCTGGGACAACAACAATGCGGTCTTCCAACCACTTTTGTCCATCCATGAGATCAAAATTATAGTTTGAATCATGTTTTGAAGGTATACAGTGTTTGTTTACAATTACATTGTTATAAACAATGGAGTAAAACATGCTTACATATGACGGGGTAGGAGAACTGAGCCCATGAGACATGTTACACTGTGGATCAGTGGATATACTGTGGAATTGCACACACACAACAAATGTTTTAAAAATGGAAAAGAAAAGGCACTAAATAAAATAATAAGAACAAATAAATTGGAACATTTTAATAATATTAACTACAAAACTAAACTAAACAAATAAGTTATTTTGGCTAGTCGAAAATGTGCATTGCGAGAGACATTTGTCACAACAAAAATGTTAATAAAAATAAAACAAAATATAGACCTTCTTTAAGTTATTTTCGTGCAATTCACACAGTGTAGTTTGAACAGTTATGCTAAATACTTCAGATCATAGGTTAAAAGATTAAGAGAGATTAAGAGGAATGTAGGTTTCACTAGAGATGAGGAGGACATGTCTACCTCCACCTCCCCTCCCCTCCCCACCCCCCACCCCAACACACACACACACACACACACACACACACACACACACACACACACACACACACACACACACACACAGACACAGTGTATTAGAGGTAGGGTTAATGATATACTGAACCTCTGATCAGGGACAAAGTCTGAGGGTCGCTGGTTATCCACTGATACAGACCAGCCAGTGGAGGTTCTGGGACAACAACAATGCGGTCTTCCAACCACTTTTGTCCATCCATGAGATCAAAATTATAGTTTGAATCATGTTTTGAAGGTATACAGTGTTTGTTTACAATTACATTGTTATAAACAATGGAGTAAAACATGCTTACATATGACGGGGTAGGAGAACTGAGCCCATGAGACATGTTACACTGTGGATCAGTGGATATACTGTGGAATTGCACACACACAACAAATGTTTTAAAAATGGAAAAGAAAAGGCACTAAATAAAATAATAAGAACAAATAAATTGGAACATTTTAATAATATTAACTACAAAACTAAACTAAACAAATAAGTTATTTTGGCTAGTCGAAAATGTGCATTGCGAGAGACATTTGTCACAACAAAAATGTTAATAAAAATAAAACAAAATATAGACCTTCTTTAAGTTATTTTCGTGCAATTCACACAGTGTAGTTTGAACAGTTATGCTAAATACTTCAGATCATAGGTTAAAAGATTAAGAGAGATTAAGAGGAATGTAGGTTTCACTAGAGATGAGGAGGACATGTCTACCTCCACCTCCCCTCCCCTCCCCACCCCCCACCCCAACACACACACACACACACACACACACACACACACACACACACACACACACACACACACACACACACACACACACACACACACACACACACACAGACACAGTGTATTAGAGGTAGGGTTAATGATATACTGAACCTCTGATCAGGGACAAAGTCTGAGGGTCGCTGGTTATCCACTGATACAGACCAGCCAGTGGAGGTTCTGGGACAACAACAATGCGGTCTTCCAACCACTTTTGTCCATCCATGAGATCAAAATTATAGTTTGAATCATGTTTTGAAGGTATACAGTGTTTGTTTACAATTACATTGTTATAAACAATGGAGTAAAACATGCTTACATATGACGGGGTAGGAGAACTGAGCCCATGAGACATGTTACACTGTGGATCAGTGGATATACTGTGGAATTGCACACACACAACAAATGTTTTAAAAATGGAAAAGAAAAGGCACTAAATAAAATAATAAGAACAAATAAATTGGAACATTTTAATAATATTAACTACAAAACTAAACTAAACAAATAAGTTATTTTGGCTAGTCGAAAATGTGCATTGCGAGAGACATTTGTCACAACAAAAATGTTAATAAAAATAAAACAAAATATAGACCTTCTTTAAGTTATTTTCGTGCAATTCACACAGTGTAGTTTGAACAGTTATGCTAAATACTTCAGATCATAGGTTAAAAGATTAAGAGAGATTAAGAGGAATGTAGGTTTCACTAGAGATGAGGAGGACATGTCTACCTCCACCTCCCCTCCCCTCCCCACCCCCCACCCCAACACACACACACACCGCCAAATTCACTGCCAGAACCAGTTCTGGGTGGTTCCAGACAATTTCCACTGATTATAACATATAACAACAACACACTGAACAGAGTTATGTTCTAGTTTCATTTATTTCTGTCTTACACTATCTCTTTTACAAAACAAACAAACCCAAAAACAGGACATTAGTAATGCATTTATCATTCGAAATAAACCAAGAATAAAGTATCCAGTGTATTTTCTTTTCTAAAGAAGAGTCCAACAGTGTAATGACCACTAGCCTCATCAACAGGGAGAGAGTGAATGCCATGATGGAGAAACCACACACACACACACACACACACACACACACACACACACACACACACACACACACACACACACACACACACACACACACACACACACACACACACACACACACACACACACACACACACACACACACACACACACACACACACACACACTCCCTGTCTCAGCAGAGCAGGGTAATAATCAATCACAGTGAAGACAGTAGTTTGATTAGCAGGGCTCGTTATTGCTATGACTCAAACAGCCTCCTGCCCCCTACAGTGACTACACAGTAACACCTTAACCTTTAAATTATATCCCCAGCAGAATGTATCTCATGATATCTCCTTTAGGATGTGCACATACTCAGGTACCTCCGAGACAATGTCTAACAACATTAGAATCATCTCAAACAGTTCCAATTCATATTCATAGTAGTAGTGACGTGATTGTATCAACAGTTTTAGACATACCTTGTTTAGTAAAATAAAACAAACAAAAAAACTTGATTCAGACATGGCTGTGATTTTGGTGGAGAGATATGCCAGGAGAAAACAGCCAGTAATTCCTGACGATGGTCAAGACATCCATTGTTCAGGGCCCACCACTAAACACACACCAACGACACACACACACTGAGCCAAACCTACACCCAACCAGACAAGAAAATACACCAATTCCCATATCTCTACTTTGGAGCGTTGCATTATGGGAAGGGTAGTTCTCCAACATGGCTGCGATAGAATGATGTGGACTACACTCAGACCGATATCACAGATACAGTGAATGAGATGTATTTTTGTCAACATTTTCATAATAGACAGTGGTTTTTCCCAGTTATTATTGTACTATAGTTCTCTTTGAAACTTTATTTTATTTTTATTGAAATCAAGTAAATCTTAAAGTTGTTATTCAATATCATTAAAGTGTTGAAATGAAATCGTTAACCAACTAAAATGTGTGAATGAAAGACATAACAACAATAATAATAATAATAATAATCAGTTGGCCTCAGTTTCATTTTTGCTTACATCATGCTAGGCACTGTACAAACAGTTAGGAGCCAGAATCTGAGGAATCAAACCAGAGAGACAGAGACTTGGGATGAGACATCACACACCAGAGCTTTGTACTGTAATATGACTCTTTACGCAGTGGTTTATTCTAACACCTCAGTTGTTTCTCTCTCAGGGGGAATCGTTTGATTTCTTTCTCTGGCATTTCAGCATAAAGTCACACACACACACACACACACACACACACACACACACACACACACACACACACACACACACACACACACACACACACACACACACACACACACACACACACACACACACACACAGATGTGCTGTACATCGAGCTCTAAACATTGACACAGACTCAAACTTGTGTTATTCAGAAAGAAAGAAAGAAAGAAAGAAATAAAACCATTTGTAATGAACAGAACAACATTGTTATTTCCATGTAATATTACAGTATATCTGATGCAGCACCTTCAGAATTTAAAGACATAAGAGTGAAGAGAGGGATCAAGGAGTAGAGGATGGGGGGGGGGGGGGGGGGCTAGTGGAGATTCCATTTTAAAGGGACACGGACGTCATCTTTGCATACAGTAGATACCACACTCATTATTCTAAAGCTAACAGAGTGTGTTTGTGTGTGTGAGTGTGTGTGTGTGTGTGTGTGTGTGTGTGTGTGTGTGTGTGTCTACAGTAATATTCATGTATTCATATTCCTCTGAGTGTTTTCTCAGGGCCTACCCATCCACAGCAGGCAGGGAACAAGGGAGGGAGAAGGAGGGAGGGAGGGAGGGAGGGAGGGAGGGATGGAGGGATGGAGAGACAGGCGACAGCAGGGGATGAAAATCTGACAACCAGCCTCACCAGGAAAGGCCAGGTCGTGAAGAGGGGTAGGGCAGTGGGGAGGGTGGGTGAGAGAGAGAGAAGTGTGATTCAAGAGTGGTTCTACAGTTCTGCTGTATGGGTCAGGAGTGCAGGTCCGTTCCTGGTTGTTGTCCTCTTCCCAGTCGACAGCTGGAGAGGGAGGTCTCGGAAAAACCCTGGAACACCGGAACGCCAGCTTCATAAAGATGTCTTCCGCTGGACCAGACAGCCTACAGGTTTACATGTGTCTTCTTTTAAATCAAGTATATTTTTTTAAGTCATACACTATCATGTCTTTTACAGTGTTTTAGTCTCTCCAGTGTTTTAGTATCTCGTCTCGTGATTCAGAGTTTAGATTCTCCCGGGTGTTTTTTTTTTTTTTTGATTGGTGATGAGATGAGTCTCAGTCTCAGGTGGAACGCTGAGCGGGCCAATCAGGGAGGGTGTGGGAGGGGCTTCACCAGTTCATCATGGAGTTCCTGTTGAGAGTCATGAAGAAGACCTGGCTGCTGCCTCCAGACCGCACTGACGCAAAGAACACCTACACAGAGAGAGAGAGAGAGAGAGAGTGTGTCTGTGAGTCTGAGGGTGTGTGTGTGTGTGTATTGTCTACTGTATCAGTGTCTGTGTGCATGCCTTCATACATTTGGGAACTGGGCATGTGTGTTGAGGTGGAGGGGTGTGTGTGCACGTGTGTGTGTGTGTGTGTGTGTGTGTGTGTGTGTGTGTGTGAGGTGGAGGGGTGTGTGTGTGTGTGAGGTGGAGGGGTGTGTGTGTGTGTGTGTGTGTGTGTGTGCGTGTGCGTGTGCGTGTGCGTGTGCGTGTGCGTGTGTGTGTGTGTGTGTGGATATACCTTGTCGTTTCTCTCACACAGGAACTTGAGTCTCTGGGCTCTCTTGTGCATGAAGACCCCGTCCAGATGTCCGGTCTCTACTGACCTGATCTCAATGGCCTTCTCCCCCCAGCCCATGATCTGGTTAGAGTGGATGTAGGCTGAGAAGGAGAGAGGGAGAGAAGGAAGAGTAGGAGAGAGAGAGGAGGTGAGAGAGTGAGAGAGAGAAAGAGATATTAATGACGATAACTAAACACACACAGAAATGATGTGTTTGCTGTTTTTCTTTGCATTAACTTCCATGGCTGTTCCAATACGTTCTTAATCACACTGACTTAATCACACTGGTATTTTGTCTGTTTTTATACATTTTCCTGTAAAGCACATTGTATGTACTATATAAATAAAGTTTGATTGGATTTGATAATGGGAGTCTCTGTTGGATATGGTTTCTACAGCCAGCCCAAAGTGTTTAGTGTAATACCGCCTGACAGCAGAGGAGGGCAGTGTGGAGCTGGAAACATGAATTCTAAGGACCAGAGCAAAGCTTTGGATAGCTCCATTAGCAGGGCTATATGCTGTCTGATAGGTGTGAGTGAGGTGAATGTAAAAGGCATCAAAGCCTTCCTCAGTACTACAGATGAAGACTAAACCAAGAAGGTTGTGTTTTATTCATGCTGTGAATCACACCCTCACATTCAGCACACTCACTCAATACACACACACTCACTCCATATACACACACACAAACACACTTGGTGTTTAGATTGATTTAATATTATTTAGTTCAACTGCAGCCTTACTTAAATCAATCGAAAGACTAAGCAAGAACAAACTTTTTGCATGTGCATCATATCTCAAACTCCAAATGTCACAACAAAATGATTGACTGAGTGATTGATTTGAAAAACTGAACTCCCTCCCTACACACACAAACACACGCACACACGCACACACTTTCTCTCATAAACAGCTCCGGAGTGTCTATTTTGGTGAACAAGAGTTGAGCTGCAGTTGGAATGTAATTAAACTTGACATGAACCCCTAACAAGCTCTGTTCCCACAGGCGTAGACCAGCATTGATCTGCGCTGCACTGCGAATGTACACACACACACATCGACCCCCCCCCCCCCCTCCCCTCCCCTCCCACACACACGCCAACACACACAAAAGGGGGTAGGTCCTCACCGACAGAGGTGGGCATCTCGCCCCACTGCAACACCACGTCTTTGGTGATGCGTCCGTAGGTGTTGACGTAGACGCCCTCGTCCTCGTAACACAGCAGCATCTCCATACCGTCCGTCTTAGGGAGGACCACGATGGCGTGGGGAGTCACCTGACTCTGGATCTAATAAACGCCACACAGACAGAGAACACCAGTTAGTAGCCCATCTATAGATGTATTTCTATGTTTACTACTGGAGGTGTCTAGGCATCTACTTATCTATACATCTACCCATGTATCTACTGTATCTACCTATCCATGTATCCACCATTTTATTGACCTTTAACCTTTTGGATAGAAGTCATGTCAAGCTAGCCACGACTCCCGAGTGAGAACGCCAGCACAGGCAGTCATTTCCGCCGGACAAAAAACAGGACATGAAATGTTACCATGGCGGCGCGCTAGGGTGGTGCCAATAAAATGGTGGACTCATCTATCTAACCACACACACACACACACACACACACACACACACACACACACACACACACACACACACACACACACACACACACACACACACACACACACACACACACACACACACACACACACACACCTATCTATGGGTCTATCGATGGATCTAAGGAGGAACTAGGATTGCATGGGGGGGAATCACCTTAATCTGTGGAGGGAGGGGAGGAAGAGAGAGAGGAGGAAAGAGATTTATCAAAGAGAGCCAACGATGGGGCCAACCGTGAATCTACAGTATATCATCCCTATACTATGTGTATATGAAGACTAATGGGTAAGGATTTACATGAAGGTGCCATTCATAAACGGTTTATGAATGATTTCAAACTACTTTATAAACTATTGTTTGTTTGTTTATTAATCCTTAAAAAAAAAAACATTAACAAACAGTTATTACTTTAAATTATTCCATCACCCAAGTGTAAGCAAGTGTAAACAATATAACTAATGAGTTATAACTGTTTATGAACGGCTTATAAATCAATCATTTATGAAGTAGTAATACATCATTTATAAACCCTTTATAAAGAACACTTTTCTTACTACTTCAACACTGCTCTTACGTGGGAGGGGATGTAGATGTCGTAGGGGTTCCCAGAGTCTACGTCGATGACATGGAAGCCCACGCTGGAGCCATAGATGACCTTTAACCTCTGGCCCTCCTCCACCGTCAGGTCAACCAGCTGGGGCCTGTGTTGAAGGTCAGTGAACGACTGATAACAAGAGGGAGAGAGAGAAAGAATGAAACAGTTCTGCTGAAATAGATGTGTCGTAGGTGACTAATCGTGTGTGTGTGTGTGTGTGTCTCACCTTGAAGGCCATGAACTTGTGGTAGGGTTTAGGCGCCCAGGCGTAGATCTCCACTGCGTTCTTCTGAGCGATCACCAGAAACTTGATCCTCTCGTACTTCACTGGAAAAACAATAATATACACCAGAGAGTCAGTCAGACACACGCACACACACACACACACACACACACACACGGAGTGTGCCATACGTACCGACTTTGTAGTGCACGCAGCCCTCCAGCTCTCCCACAGTGACCCAGCCCTGTTTCTTCTCCACTTCCGGGTCATTGTGTAATATCCTGTTCCTCAGCCACGACAGGTAGTACACACGCAGCTTATTCTTCTTCCCTGAGAGAGAGAGAGAGAGAGAGAGAGAGAGAGAGAGAGAGAGGGGTCAATATAATAGTGCTAGCCTAGCATCGGCAGAAAACAGGCCTATCACTCTTTTTAGACAGGAGAGTCAAACCTGCGCTAACTCAGCACCAAGTTTCTCCGCACCAACGCACTCAATATAACAACAGCTCTCGCTGATGGAGACCCAGCCCTACAGAAGACCACAGTTGTGTTCAGGTTGTGTTCAGGTTGTGTTCAGGTTGTGTTCAGGTTGTGTTCAGGTTGTGTTCAGGTTGCAGTCAGTCCTACCAGATATGGTGACCAGGACATTGAGTCCCTCCAGGACGTCCATCTGTAGGAAGCGTCGCCGGGTGATGAGGTTGTAGACCTTCCCCTGACCGCTACGGTCCAGCAGCATCAGACCGTTCTCTGTCCCCACCAGCAGGTTCACACCTGGGACACACACATGGAGAGAGACACGTTAGTGTTGGTTCAGACAGACAGACACACAGACAGACAGACAGACAGACAGACAGACAGACAGACAGACAGACAGATGAGTTGAGTGCTGCTTTACAAAGACACACACACACACACACACACACACACACACACACACACACACACACACACACACACACACACACACACACACACACACACACACACACACACGAAAACCCCACAAACCTGTCATGGATAGGGGGCAAGATGTACACACTTGTGTGTGTGAGGTACTTACCCCAGAGTGCAGCACAAAGGATCTCTGAGTTGAAGCGTTTCTTGTATTTGCGAATCTCCGGTGTGTCGCTGTGGGGCCGGATGTTGGTGGGGTTCACGTTGACCACCGAGATCTTTCTGGCCTCGTTGAGTCTGGCCTGCTCCTGCCTCATTAGCTCGTTAGTAAACATGCCTGGATAGGGCACAGCGCAGACCACAGAGAAATAGAGAAACCGTTAATGACAATGACAGCTGGTAAACAATGGGTATTCAGAATGCAGCGATGTTATTGGACAAAAACAAAAAATGTGGCTGTGACTGGATAATTCCTCTCGTACCTGCAGCAGAGTTCTCATCATCATCATCATCGTCAGTGGGGGAAGATGGAAAGAGACGTGTATCCACAAATGGCGTGAAGGATGCTTTAGACCCTCCCACCCCAAACTGCAGCAGAGAAAACAACCAATGAGTGTAAGTGTTAAGTGAGTCCAGATTTGTGTGTGTTTTGTGTGTGTGTGTGTGTGTGTGTGTGTGTGTGTGTGTGTGTGTGTGTGTGTGTCTCACCTCCGCTAGGTCATCCAGGTCATGCAGGGCTGAGGTGGGCGTGGCCGAGGGGGAGGAGCTCTGCTGTACCAGGTCAGGCAGGTTGCCATGGTTACTGTGATTCCCAAAGCCGTTACTCTCACTGTGACCGCCCCTCCTCCTCTCCTCCGCCTGACAGAGAGAGAGAGAGAGAGAGAGAGAGAGAGAGAGAGACCTCAGCAAGGGGAGAAGACTTACCCTTACACACTTGTACACAGGTCTCTCTGTGTGTGTCTGTGTGTCAGTTTTGTTGCATGAGTGTACGTTTGCGTAAGGGTGAGTGTGTGCATCTCTGTGTGTGTGTGTGTGTGTGTGTGTGTGTGTGTGTGTGTGTTTATGCGCGTGTTTATGCACCCACGTATGTGTGTGTGTGTGTGTGTGGGGGGGGGGGGGGGGGGTCTCACCTCTCTCATCATCAGAGTGCTGTCCTTGGAGTTGTTATAGGCGTCTCCTCCCAGGGACTCTTCCATCAGCCCTCCGTAAGTCTCTCCTGTGCCCTCCCGGACCGCCACCGTCCCATCCTGCCCCACCGTCTCCCCGTCCTCGTCGCTGCTCTGCGAGTCGTCGCTGGAGGACGAGTAGTCCGTCACCTTCACAAGGACACCAATGAACCGCATTGAGCTCTCTTATTTCCACAGCACACGCAATCTCGCCAACTTTACAAGAACACTGACCAAGTGGTCATCATTATCACTATCATCATCAGAGAGCTTGCCTTCACTGGAGGTCTGCTTCCCTCCTCAACCCGCAACTCCCTCAGTTCCTTAGCCAGAGCACTCAGGTCCTGGAGAGAGAGAGAGAGAGAGAGAGAGAGAGAGACAGAGGGGGGGGGGGGGGGGAGGAGGTATATTTACTTGAATGATAACTGTCAAATGTTCCCTCCATTGCTTGCTTTCTTAACAGTCCAGAGAAGAAGGAGGGAGAGACCATTTCACAAACAGACGGGGGGGAAGCTGAGAGAGGAACACAGAGAGAGGGGCAAACCATCAGTAAGTCGGCATCGTAGGACAGGGTACACTGATGTTACATACGGTACTGTCAAAACAACAAACCACTTGGGAAACCAAACTGAGCCGGAGTCTAGAGAAGGAGGAGGGCAGCATCAGTCTGCAATCATCAACCAAACACCCCCCCCCCCATGCCAACAGGTCCCCTGACCTGCTGCCCCATTCTCCCTAGCCACTGGGCTAGACCAAGGCATGCAGACGGAGGGGGACCGTCACACACGTGGTGGGCTTACCAGCTCCTCCTGAACCGTGACAACAGAGAGATGGGGGAGAGAGATACACTATTCAGTTTCCTGGACAATTAATCAGGCCCGACACACACACACATACATACACACATACACACACACATACACACACACTTTTCAAAGTTCCCTTCCCAAACAAAAAGCCAGCCTATCCTTTATCACTCCACCATGCCAGGGCAAACAGAGAGAGAGAGAGACAGAAATAGAGAGAGAGGCCGGCAGAGAGGAAGAGGATGAGATTAAAAGGGGGATAGGGGGCGTCACTAACCTCGTCTATGGCTTTCTTATAGCTCTGGGGGAAGGAGGGAGTCAACAGCAGAAGAGATGGAGGACAGAAGGAAGGAGAGAGAGAGAAGGAGAGAGAGAACCAGATGAGTAACCAGAAGAAGAAGGGGCAAGTAGACGATTCCCAGGAGGTTAGAGGCACCTTGCCACCCACAAGGAAGGCAGCAAGTGTGTGTGTGTGTGTGTGTGTTTATGCAAACGTATGCGTGTGTGTGTGTGTGTGTGTGTGTGTGTGTGTGTGCGTATGCGTGCATGTGTGTATGTGTATGCGTGTGTATGTGTGTGTGTGCGTGTGCGTGTGTATGCGCGTATGCATGAGTGTGTGTGTGTGTATGCGTGCTTTACTCACTGCAGGTCTGCTGGGTCTGGCTGACTCCCGTCCCTCCTCCTGTTTGGGCTTAGCCTCCTGATTGGCTCCTGGGGGCGAACCCTCCGACTGGGCTTGACCTATCACAAACGAGGCGAGGAGTCAGCATAGCAGTCGGTTTCAGCAAACTCTTCAATAAACTTCTTTTCAGTCTATAAAGCACAGTTCTAACGCTGACCTGCTATCTAGCATGATTTAATGGAACAGAGATGAAAATCTAATTTGTGCTGAAAGGGAACATTAGTGTTAGGACTTTTACAGATATACAGCTGGCAGGAAAAGAGACAGCAGCTTTGCGTAGACTAGATTGTGCCTCCTTTGAAATAGTACGACGTATGGTGTGATATGTTAGGTGGCATGTTTAAAGCCTGTCAGGAAGCCCATGCATATTCAATATATCCCTCCTTTTTTATTTGATCAACTGGTGCACGTCCGTCAGTCCCTCTCTCTCCCCCTCTCCCTCCCTCCCCCTTTCTCCCTCTATCCCTCTGACAGGGTAACAGGGTAGATCAAACGTGTTGCTGAACTGGAACTGACACCAGCCAACAGAGTGAAGCCCCTGTCTACCACTCAACTCTACTCAGCTACAGTGTGTGTGTGTGTGTGTGTGTGTGTGTGTGTGTGTACCTTTTCTTTCTGTGGAGCCTCCCTGTGATGAAGGGGAGGAGGAAGAGGAGGAGTTGGAGGAGGTTCTCTGCAGCGCTGCATCCAAGGACAGCTCTGACCGACGCAGATCTGGGTTACTGAGACACAGTGCATACACACAATCATCATCATAAACTCTGGAAGGAAGCGTTATTGAGTGTTGAGTGTGTGTGTGTGTGTGTGTGTGTGTTACCTAGCCCTTATGAGCTGTGATCCAGTGCGTGGACCCAGGCCTTGGCCTCCGTTGGGGGAGTTCTTCCTGACTAGAGCGGGGGAGATGGAGGTGGTCCTCTGTGGGACCTGGTGAGCGACCACACACACACGTTAGAAGAGACGGAGACAGACAGGACACACACCTTAGTAGGGACAGAGAAGGTGTCTGCTGAGAGGAGCAGGCTGCTGGTATGAGATGGATGTGAACACAAACATCATCATGGCCATTTCTTTTTTTTCTTGTTCAAGTGCAGTGAACAGTTTACTGAAAATAATCATTGGTTTTTCGTGCTGTAAATTGTAGAGTAGAGCAGAGCAGAGCGTTCGTTTGTCTCCCTTCCACCCTCCTTGTCTGTCTGTCTGTCTGTCTCTCTGCCTGCCTGTCTCTCTGACCTTGGGTGGGATGTCCTCGTCCCGTAGCCAGGCGGTCCTCTCTCTCTCGTCTCGGCTGGCGATGCGTGGCGGGGGGGCCGGGGTGTCAGAGGTGGGGTCCGAGTTCTGTCGGGGGGGCATCTCGGGCCGGGGGGAGCCTGTGCTGCTGCTACCCCCCTCCCCCAGGGCTGAACCTGACTGGTCCTGCAGGGACTGGGAGCCAGACATGGAGCTGTGGGTTTTCACTGGCACCAGGTGGGCCATCTGAGAGGAGAGGGGGATGAAGAGAGAGGAAGAGGGGGAATGAGGAGGAAGGCCAAGGAAGAATTATTGTGGCCAATAAACACACAAAATGGTGCACCCAAAAACACACACACACACCCCTCCACCTCACACACACCCACACACCTGTGGTTCAACGGAGCGGTGCATGGGTGGGGTGCGGGCAGGCTGCATGCCCCCACTGCTGAAGGACTCGGACCGGGGGGGCAGGGATGGGTCAGAGATCCGGTTGGACACTTTATGTTGCAGCGCCGGGGAACTCTGCCTGTTCAACTTAGAGCGCTCCTCCACCTGAGACGGGTTACATGGGGCTGGGTCAGAGCAAGCCACACCCACTCACAGCCCAACCACCAATCACTACCCTCTCCCCACTCAAGCCATCGCCCCCCTGCATGCAGACAGCCTCACGATCTGGGACGACATCTGAACAAGGATAGATGGAAGGTGTGAATATGTGTGTGTGTGTGTGTGTGTGTGTGTGTGTGTATGTGTGTGTCTATTGTAACAACTTGTATGTTTAAATGCCTGTCTTTTAAAAGCTGATTGTGGTTTTTATAAGTGGATGCTAACCGAATTTCCCTCTTTTTACTATTATTAAGACGACTTGACATGACACAGCTGAGTCATTGTACAAAACGACACAGGTGAATGTGTGAATGGTTCTGTGATGGGTTGGTAGTCATGTCAGTACATTTGCAACTATACTGTGTGTCTGTAGTATTGCATGGGGCTTGGATTTCTGCACTCACTCTGACTGGGATTAACAGACACTTCCCGCGGGGGCAAACTAACTCCATTTCACAGCTTGAGATGTCCCCTGGGATATATATTGATTTGATTATGAGGGTGTCCTACATACTGCAGAGTGTGTGTGTGTGTGTGTGTGTGTGTGTGGGGGGGGGGGGGGGGGGGTGTCCCACATACAGTAGTGAAAGTGTCTGATGGCTGAGGCAGGAGGTCAACAATAATCCCTAATCTCCTTCAGCAGACACCACCAAGAGCCCCCATTCAGGCCAACTGTGTGTGTGTGTGTGTGTGTGTGTGTGTGTGTGTGTGTGTGGGTGTGGATGTGTGGGTGATAGAGAAAGAAAGCCCGCCATTCAGAAGTATAATCAGATTAAGAGATTATTTCCTCTCTCCACAGAGAGAGGGAGCAGAGAAGAGAAGAACGCCCTTGTCTGACCACACACACTCCCTCCAAACATTGTCCTAAAGTTTAGAGAGGGTTGAGTCAAGGTTCAGACCCCCCCCCCCCCTCGCCCCCCTCTCCCAGGTAAAGGGACTCCAAACTAGCGGTGTGGTTTCTATAAATCTACATGGCGAGTAATCTAGAGGGATTAATGTAGATTACGACTATACGGCAGAGCCAGACAGCGACTAATGCATCTGTGTGTCAATCCCAATAGAATGGCTGTGTTAGTCACCGGCTCGGAAGAGACAGAAACCACAGACAGGCAGCTACCGGTGAGGTCATCATTAATGGACAGCAACAACACATAGAACACACCACTACAGCGATCTAGAGGCATACATCGGAGGCAGGCCATTGCATGTTGGTCTGAGGAGTCATGCAATCACAGGTTAGAATCAAACTTGTGCTCCTACAGAGCAGAGAGAGCAGAGAGAGAGAGAGAGAGAGAGAGAGAGCAGAGAAAGAGAGAGAGAGAGAGAGGGGTCCCGGAACCTAGAGACTAGACAGAGAGAAGTCACTCTTAGAATCACAAAGAACCTCCCTTTGCAATGTGTAAAGCTTTTGGGTGCCTGTCAATCTGTTAATGTAAAACCCAGAATTGATGAGTGTGTGTGTGTGTGTGCGTGTTTGGCATCAGACACCCAAAAACCTTCACACATAACAGCGAGAGAGAGAGAGAGAGAGAGAGAGAGAGAGATGGTTAATTGCGTCCACTGCTGCATCTAAACAAAGTGTCGACCAGAGGGAGGGAGAGATGGCGGGAAGGAGGGAGGAGATGGGGAGGGAGGAAAGTCAGAGCGCTATCTAACACCGCAGCAACAATCATCTGATGTTTACAGGGTCTTTAGGACCACCATGTTGATCTGAGAACTAAAGAGCATCCCACCACCGACAGGTCAGCACCCAGCACCAAGCAACAAGCCTGGAGATGATTAGCTGACTAACTGACCGTCCAGGAAGTGGGGTCCTTGCTGACATCATCACCCCTTAGGAAGAGGAAGGTGCTGTTCCAAAGGATTGTGGGATGTTGGAGGGGATGGGTGATGGAGGGAATGGCATGAGAGGAACCCTAACTAGGTGTGAGTGTGGGAGGTGTGTGTGTGTGTGTGGGGGGGGGGGGGGTCAATATCTGGTTAGAGGTTTTGATTGGATCTGACCCGGTCCCTGTCCCAGTCCCAGTCCCAGTGTGTGTGTGTGTGTGTGTGTGTGTGTGTGTGTGTGTGTGTGTGTGTGTGTGTGCGTGTTAAATGATTATAGTATTCTATATACAGTATAAATGCTATAAATGCTATAGTATATAAGAGCATATATAATAACTGTTATAACTATACACATATTCATGAAGTTAAGTGGATTTGTTTGGTAAATTCAAAGCATAAAAATAATATGACATCTAAAAATAAAAGTATACTTGATATAGGAACACTAACGTTTGATCAGCACTGATCAACATGACATTACAATTAATTACATTATAAAGAAAGATTATGAAAATATAAACATGTCTGTGTATTCTGTGTATCTTGTGTGTGTTTGTGTGTGTGTGTGTGTGTGTGTGTGTGTGTGTGTGTGTGTGTGTGTGTGACATGGGTTTATGTATGTATGTGTGTGTGTGTGTGTGTGGTGTGATGTGGGTTTGTTTATGTGTGTGTGTGATGTGGGTTTGTGATGTGGGTTTGTTTGTGTGTGTGTGTGTGTGTGTGTGTGTGTGTGTGTGTGTGTGTGTGTGTGTGTGTGTGTGTGTGTGTGTGTGTGTGTTGGTGCTACTTTCCTAGCCCCTGAGGTCTGATTGTGAGCTGGGACTGGGAGCTGAAGGGAGAGTGGTTGGGGGAGTGGTTGGGGGAGTGGTAAGGGGATGAGAAGGGGGAGACATACTGGGAGTGAAATGGTGGAGATGGAGAGAAATCGGGTGAGAGGGAGTACTGGTGGGGGGATTCTGAACGTGAGGAGGTAGGGGAGGTTCTGGGGGAGGTTTTGGGGGAGTGTCTCCGTGAGCTGCGGGGAGAAAGGCCCAACCACTTTAAGACCCCTTGGGAGCGCGAGCGTGGGCGGAGGTCAGGTACTGACAACAGCTTATCCACAGCCCAGGAAGAGTGTCTGTGCCTGGGCGTGGACTCATCCAGGCCCCGTCTGAGCATGTCCGCTGGAGCGGAGGACGCTAGGTCCAGCTCCTGGGTCATGACCTCTGACCTCCATCTCTCAGAGGAGGGGACGGGAGAGAGGCCCAACCGCTTTAAGACCCCTTTCACACCTGGGAGAGGGCCGTAGAGCGTAGAGTTAAAGAAGGACTGGGGTTGGGAGCGTGAGTGTGGGCGGAAGTCAGGGACTGACAACAGCTCCCCCACAGCCCAGGAAGAGCGCCTGGGCGTGGACTCATCCAGGGCCTGTCTGAGCATGTCCGCCGGAGCGGAGGACGATAGGTCCAGCTCCTGGGTCATGACCTCTGACCCCCACCTCTCAGAGGAGGGGACGGGAACCTGGAGGGGATTCTGATTGGAGGAGTGAGAGGACTGGGACATCATCTGTCCAGGAAGGCAGGAGTGGAGTGAGCTCCCAGAGAAAGAGGCAGATAGGTCACACTGGGGTTGTTGGTAGTGGGGGTCAGGGGGCAAGACCCCCCAGGAAGGGATGAGGCTCTCGTGACTGCAGGACAGCCTCAGCCCCCCCATATCCTCCATACCCATTCTCTCCAACCACGTGTTCTCTCCTGAGTCTACCTCTACGTCTACTCTACGGGAGGGAGACACGGAATTGCCACGATGGCCACTAACCAGTTTGGCTGCTGAGGCAGGGATAGGGCCAAGCTGGGGCGCGAGCCCCTGGTTCTTAGCCCCGTGCTTGGGGCCAGAGGTGGGCCTACCCCTGGGCCCCTGGTTGTTGGATCCTTGGATGTTGGGGTTAAGACGGGGATTTGGCCCCTGACCGAGAGCCTCTTTGGGCCCCTTATTTGGCCCCTGGCCTGGGCTGCGTCCGGGGCTGTGTCCCCTCTCGCCGCTGGCTCTCTGCGCCCGCAGCTCTCGCAGCTGCAGGCTGATCTCCTGCTTCAGACCGGGATCTAGTGGATCCATATCCATAGAAACGTGGATGTGAGGAGGGATGTGGGTGTGGGAGATGAGGTCGGAGTTGTGGGAGGGGGTTCGTCTGGGGAGGTTGGCTCGGGGGAGGGGCTGGGAGCGGTCAGAGGCTGGTTGGTCGAAGGACTGATGATGTCGTAGGAGGGGGCGGGGAGAGTTACTCTGTGGGCGCTGTTTCAGGACCTGGAATAGGTCAGAGTGAGGTTACAAACATGCAGAGAGACACACACACACACACACAAATGAAACAACAAAACATCCAAATATTGTATTCCGAACTCATAGAATCATCCACAACCTCCAACACCTAGTAAAGAGAACATTCTGGTTAGTCTCTTCACTCACAATCTTGCTCCTGTTGAGGGAAACTGTCAGCTGGTGCGAGTATGTGAGTGTGTGTGTGCGTGTGTGTGTGTGTGTGTGTGTGTGTGTGTGTTACCTCTTTGGCCCAGGCTGGTTTGTCAGTAGGGTTAGCAGCGTCTTTATAGTGGTACAGCTGCTTCTTGTCCACTGGTCTCCCCCCCTCCTGTTGTTGTTGTTGTTGTTGTTGTTGTTGTTGTTGTTGTAGAGACACCAGGTAGGCTCTCTCCTGCTGGAGCTGTCTCTGCAGCCTCTCAGCCTGACGCTGCTCCTCGATCTGCTTTCGTTTATACTCCTATGGAGGGAGAGGGAGGGAGAGAGAGAGGGAGGGAGAGAGAGAGAGAGAGAGAGAGAGAGAAAGAGAGAGGACAGAAAGACGGACAGAAAGCACAAAAACGGGAGAAAAGTGTTAATACTCGATCCTGAGCCAATCATAGGGCTTTTAGCACAAAGCCATGCACTGGCCATGCAGCACACAGATGACACCAACGCACTGACCAATGCCATCACTCCATACAAGGAAGGCAGCGCTCACAAAGACACGGACCAATGGACCAATACGCATGGCTCTCACCATCACATGACTGGAAATGGATGCTAGGGATTGGACATTGCTTGGGCAAAACTGGGAGAAAAGAACGAAGGGGGGAGGGAAGGGAAGGAGGGAGGGAGGGAGGGAGGGAGGGAGGGAGGGAGGTAAGGAAGGTAGCCATTCCAAACTACTGGAACATATCCCAAGTTCCCATGGTCTGGGCTGGGGGTGGAGAGGTTGATAGTACATAGCCCAATCAAAAGTCATTCCTTATTTCTCCTGCCCTCTCTCCTTGCCTCCTTCACAAAACCCATTGGAGAAGAAAAGAGAGGAACCTTAGACCTTCTCCTCCAATGAATTTTGCGAAGGAGGTGACGGATAGAGGATGTAAGGAATCAAGGAAAGACTTTTGAGGTTTGGCCTTAGTCCAGTATGTGTGGTACAAGCATGGGTAGCAAGGGAGGACACAAGGGGCGTGGGTACACAGTAGTAGAGTGGGGAATAGCGCCCCCTCTGGTTACCAGCAGTAGAGCCTGCTCCTGGAGAAGCTGCTGCTGGAGAATCTCTAACTGTCTCTGCTCCTCCTCCAACTGTCTACGGATATACTCCTACACACACCACACACACACCACACACACCACACACACACACACCAAGTCCAGCAGCACAGAAGGAGAGAGGGAGAGAAGGAGAGAGAGAGAGATAGAGTTAGAAAGAGAGGGAGAGAAAGAGAGAGGTGATATACCACCACAGACAAACCGCCCGGTCAGCAGGGAGGAAGAGAGAAAACGATACATTCTACCAGAAATTGAACAAAGAGAGTGAGAAGCATAAACCTACAAAAGTGAGTGTGATGGAAAGAACGATAGAGTAAGATAGAGAGAGAAAGAGAGAAAGAGAGAGAGAGAGAGAGAGAGAGAGAGAGAGAGAACAGTCAGTAAAGGGGAAGGAGAGCGAGAGAACAGGACACTGGCCAGTGAGCTCCTAGTAGCTGTCCTATTTGTGTGTGTGTGTGTGTGTGTGTGTGTGTACACTGTGCATGCGTGCGTGTGTACCTGCATGTGTACCTGTGTGTGTACCTGTTCTCTCTCCGCGTGCCTCCTCTCCTCCTCTCTCCGTAGGGCCTCCATCTCTTCATAGCGTCTCTTCTGCTCCCTCTCCTGCTGCTTCCTGATCTCACGCTCTCGCCTCTGCTGCTGTTAGAGAGAGGAGAGAGAGTCAAACACACATGTACACACACACACACACACACACACACACACACACACACACACACACACACACACACACACACACACCACATCCACACACACACACACACCACACCCACACACACACCACATCCACACACACCCACATACACAACATACACCCACACCCACAATCACACACACCCACATACACACCCACATCAAGCTGGCACTGGCTCTGGTTAGGTAGGTTTTGTCTAGTAATTACAGGAATCAGTTTGAACGTTCCTGAGAAGCTGTTGAGGGAGGTGTTTATATAATATAACAATAAGGTGTTTGTGGTTGTCAACACAAGAGGGCAGTAGTCATACAGTAGTGCTGTACTGCAACAGTAACAGCACACACCCATCAGTGACTTGATGACCTTGTCCATAGACTGAATAGAGGAAATCTTGCTATGGATGGTAGCAAAGATCTTTTTGATGCGACATACAGGACAAGCCACTCTGCCACACATCCATTTGGTACAGTACACAGATGCCCTTGTGTGTGTGTCTGTCTGTCTGTGGGTGTGTGCGTGTGGGTGTGTGTGTGTGAGTGTCATTTTGCTCAGTACCCTGCCTCACAGGTCCAATCCTGGTGGGAATGCCGTAGAGTGAGTCGACAGATTAAGGGATTTCCTGCTTTAAGTCCCTCTCACTGGCACAGGGCGGGAGAGGTGGAGATGAAGACAGTTCTCCCTCCCAGGGGCAGAGTGTGTGTGTTGGGTGTTGGGTGTGTGTGAGTATGTGTATGTGTGTGTTGGGTGTGACTGTGTGTGTGTTTGTGTGTGTTGGGTGTGACTTTGTGTGTGTGTTGGGTGTGTGTTGGGTGCGACTGTGTGTGTGCGTGTTGGGTGTGACTGTATGTGTGTGTGTGTGTGTGTGTGTGTGTGTGTGTGTGTTGGGTGTGACTGTGTGTGTGTGTGTGTGGTATCCTACCACCTCCAGTTGCCTCCTCTGTTCCTTCTGATCCTCAATGCGTTTCTGCCTCTCGGCCAGTAGTTGGCGCTTGTGCTCCTCGTTCTGCTGCTGCTCCAGCTGCTGTCTGCGCAGGGCGTCAGAGCGCTCCTTATTGGCTAGCTGCAGGCGCAGGAAGTCCCGCCTCAGGGTGGATTCCCCGGGGATGTTGATGATGGAGCTTTGGAGAGACCAATGAGGAGTAAGCGTAAGCAATCTCTGACCAATGGGGTGCGTCTGGATCATAATGTGTGTGTCTCTTCACACATACACACGTGTGTGTGTGTGTGTGTGTGTGTGTGTGTGTGTGTGTGTGTGTGTGGTTAGTTACCTTGGCTCCCCCACGTCCCGTTCCTCCTCCTCTTCCTCGCTCCCGCTGTACTCGTACTCTGTCTCGTCTGCAGGGAACACACACAGACAGACACACACACACACACACACACACACACACACACACACACACACACACACACACACACACACACACACACACACACACACACACACACATCAGATCCTGATCAGAAGTGGTTCAGAAGTAGGCCATAGAGGTTGAATGAAGTGCGTTATTATGGTGGAGTACAACAGGAGCTGAGCTCAGTCAGAAGTGGGTTGTTACGGAGCAGGACAGGGACAAAGAGGGCCATCTATTCCTGGTTCTGAGGCAAACAGCACTGATATGAAATCTGACTGGATATGAACCATAAACTAAAAAACACAAGCTGATTATGAGTAAACCAATACTATGAGAAAGCATGATGGAAACCTTGAGGGTTGACCCATCTCTTCAGGCTACATCTTAACAGTCCCTCCTAAAGACTTCTTCACCCCCACTACCCCCCCATACTAACCCTACCCCAACCCTAGAGACCTCTTTACCCCCACTACCCCCCTGTACAAGTTCTCTCCTGTTAATAATAATAAAAACCTTTTTTTTTTTTTAAATATATATAATAATAATTACGTGTGGCATTACGACTGCCAATGGCCCCTTGTGTGAGCATTGATTACTTTGTCTTATGATGACTGATGAATAGATGATTCACTTACTTAAACAAATGTATTTCTTGTAAGTCGCTTTGGATAAAGGCGTCTGCTAAATGCCATAAATGTAATGTAAATGGGTTGTTGTGTGTGTGTGTGTGTGTGTGTGTGTGTGTGTGTGTGTGTGTGTGTGTGCGCTTGTGTTTGTGCGCGAACACGCGAGTGTGCACGTGTGCGGTCGCACAGAACTCACCCCTCTCCCCGCGTTTCTTCTTGGTGCGGTCGATGTGGTCCTTGAGCTGGATGCGGACCTGGCGCTCGTTGGGCAGGTCTCTGATGAAGGGGTGTTTGAGGAGCTGCTCCGTGCTGGGTCTCTGACCGTGACTCTTCACCAGGCACGTCTCGATGAACGACTGGAACTTCTTAGACCTGGGGAGACAGAGAGAGAACACACTCAGCTAAAGATTAAACACCACCATACACCGTACACCACACAGCCACCGGCTAGGGACGTACAGATACATCCATGAATCAAACTTGAAAAAAAAAAATATATATATATATTTTTTTTTAAAAGAATATATATATATATATATATATATATATATATATATATATATAAATATTAAATAAATAGAATTTCCACTCACCACTTCTTTGACTTCAACCTGGGAGCGGGGTTACGAGGAATTAGGAACAAGGCCCTCATTGGATGCATGTCACAAAGCGCTAAAAAGAGAGAGAGAGAGAGAGGGGGGACACACATCAGAGCAGTGTGTGTGTGTGTGTGTGTGTGTGTGTGTGTGCGTGCGTGTTTCCCCTCCAAAAAATAACGGTGAAAAAAAAAAAAAAAAGTGTGTGTGAAATGTAGTGTGTGTGGTGTGGTGTGTATTACAATGTAACATCTCTGTACTCACGAGGAGCTCCTTCTGCCATCTCTATCGCAGTGATGCCCAACGACCACAGATCACTCTGGAAGAGAACAGAGACGCAACATGAGCAGAGAGAGAGAAAGAGAGAGAGAGAGACAGAGAGAGAGAGAGAAAGAGAGAGAGAGAGAAAGAGAAAGAGAAAGAGAAAAAGATAGAGACAGACAGACAGAGAGAGACAGAGAGTGAGAAACAGAGTGAGAAACAGAGTGTGAGAGAGAGAGAGAGAGAGAGAGTGTGAGGGAGAACTACAGTGGTCGTGGCGGGGACAGGAAGTTGTCACCTTGAAGTCGTATGTGGCGTCTGGGTTCTCGTCGCAGGCGATGACCTCCGGCGCCATCCAATATGGCGTCCCGATGAAGGTGTTCCTTCGCCCCACCGTGCGGTCCAGCTGAGCACTCACACCAAAGTCCACTAAGGAGAGGAGACATACACGCACACGCACACACACACACACACATACACACACACACACACACACACACACACACACACACACACACACACACACTTAGCCATCGCTTTTTTCCCACCCCATATAGTTGAGCCCCAGAGCCCTTCAGGGGTTGTTCATCTCCATCAAACCAAGTTGAAGCAGAGTAGTTGGTCAGTAGGTGTGTATATTACATCAAGACAGACACCCAGGGGTGTAACACCAAGAGCTAGCCCATTGCAGCAGCTGTAAACAGCTAGCCACTGCGGATAAAACTGCATACCAGTATGGTGTGTGTGTGTGTGTGTGTGTGTGTGTATTCCAATATGCTGTACCTCATCCCACTGTGGACCCTAAACCTGAGTGAATGACCTCCCCTGCCACTGGTCTGTTGATTCATATTCTATTTACTCCGACACTGGCTCTCCATGACGACACCCTACTGGGTCTTAAACCAGGAGGTGGAGCAATGACTGTGCAGTAAGCGAGTGGTTGTGTGTGTGTGTGTGTGTGTGTGTGTGTGTGTGTGTGTGTGTGTGTGTGTGTGTGTGCGCGCGCAGCGCGCGCGCGCGCCCTCACCTAGTTTGACCTCAGCGTTTTCTGTCAGCAGCACATTCTGACCCTTAATATCTCGGTGGATGACCTTGTGCTGGTGGAGATGGATCAAACCCTGGAGAGAGAGAGAGAGATGGAATTAATTGGTGCAGTTTGGGACAGAGGTGGGTGGGTAGTAACCAGGGTACGAATTACACATTGACTCTTGTGGGGGGGGGGGGGGGGGCAACATTTTTTAGAGCGGGGGGGGGGGGGGGGGGGGGGGGGCTGATTTGTCATGGGGGTGCCTGACCTGCCACCTCCAAACCCGCCCTGTTATTTGAACCACGGTAGTAACTGTGGTCATATTTACTCTGAGGATCTCTCTGCAGATGTAGGCCGTCCACTCCTCCTTCAGTGAGTTCCCCCTCGTATTCTTGATCAGGTCTGTTACTGAACCAGCTCCACAGAACTCCATCACCAACTAGGACACACACAGACAGACAGGGGTTAATAACAGTCACAGAGAGGGGGGGGGGGGGGGGGTGAGAGAGAGTGGGGTGGGGCGGGATGGGAGAGAGAGAGGGGGGGAGAGAGAGAGAGAGAGATAGATATAGAAACAGGGCAGAAACAGACTAAAGGACTGGTCATGACCAAACACAGTTGACCAGGCAATGTTTTGACCGGGGCACAATCTGTCTATCTCTTTTCCTCCCTCTGTCAAGCTGTCTCCCTTGTGGTCTCAAAGTAGGGGAGATGGATGGAGAGAGACTGCCACACAGCAGGCAGAGACAAGTGTCATCACGTTGATCATGAATCATGATAGAAATCTCATCAAAAATCCTTGGAAAGGACTTCTCACCCATAGCTACCTTTTCCTTGGAAAGGACTCTTTTGTCTCCGTAAGACTTCTCACCCATAGCTACCTCTTCCTTGGAAAGGACTCTTAGCAAGGAAAATACTTCCTGGTTTAAATAATGATGTATTACAGGTCTGTGGAAAAAAGGAGTGGAAGCGAGAGTCTCTCTCTCTCTCTCTCTCTCTCTCTCTCTCCACCCTGCTGTCATCCCATCCAACACACACACACAAATTCTCTCTGTAGATTTTAGTTAAAAGTTTAATTCTTCAGTTCTGGCCGGGCTTCAGAGCCACTCAGAAATGCCCTCATCGTTCTGGATTAGAGTGAAAGAGCTTCAGAACAATAGACAAAAACCCCTCTCTTCATTACTAGACACACACACACACACACACACACAACAAACAAACAAAGTCAGCCAGTATTGTGTAGGCTATGGGTCTCTGTCCTCTCAGTCCTCCCACTGTGGACATGATGAATGCCACAGCATCAGTGAACAGAGACCTCTTCTTCATCACATTAAACATGATTAATGTCAGCAGCCTTCAACAGTAGCAGCACACTGAGACCATACGCAGAGTTACAGAGACCACACACACACACACACACACGCACACACGCACACACACCTCCCTCTCTCTCTCTCTCTCGTACCCATAGCTGGTCGTCGATGCCGGGAGGGTTCTTCTTGATGAAGGCCCCGTAGTACGTGGCGATATTCCGATGGTGGCTGTACTTCTTCAACATGTTGATCTCTGCTTTAATCTCCTCCTCCTCATCCTGAGAAACACACACACAAACACACACACAAATGATATACACACCCCGAAACCCAACAAAAACAACCCCTTCACCAAACTCTAAGTCTTTACCCTATTGCCTAACCCCAGAATGAAATAAGTCCCTATCTATGAACCCCACATCCTCCCATACCCCATCCCCTAGCCCCCCAAAGTCAACCTGGGACAAGCACCGACTGACAGAACCCTGTCTTTGACAACACAAGGCCACATCTGTTGGGAACATTTACAGTAAACACCACTTGTGTTCCCAATAATAGCATCACAAGGGAAAATGATAGCACGATTGCTTCATTGAAGTGGCCAACTATTTGTTTGAGTTCAATAAATCAGTCAGACATTCGAAAACCTTCAACATACCAGTAATCTCAGTAGCGAGATTCTCTGTGACGTGTTAGGATGACAGTGAACCCTGAGGTGAGGGGAGCGGGAGGATGCTACTGTATGATATTAATAGACCAGATTCTCTCTCTATTTCAGCTTCACACACCTGAGACTGGTGACGTTCACAAAAAGCTAATATTACCGTGGCAATACGCCTGTGCTCATTTCCCCCGCGTAGACAGATACACACCACACACACACACACAACACTGACTCATCTTTCATTAATACCTGACATAGACGTCTACTCCCTGGTGATGATTCAGTGTGTGTGTGTGTGTGTGTGTGTGTGTGTGTGTGTGTGTGTGTGTGTGTGTGTGTGTGCGCATCAGGAACTCTTACCCCAGTGACATCCATGACCTTGATGGCCGCCAGCTGCCCT
>NC_139667.1:8668451-8670951 GCF_951799395.1 Argentina silus
AAATTAAGGCATTACAGCAGCTCACATCACAAACAACCAACAACAACAACAAAATAAAGTGATAATAGAATAAAATAGACATCTGAAACATTCTATACAGTAGGAACAGTCCAGTATGACTTAACATCCCCCAGAGTTCTTCTCTGCTAATGCTATGCACTGACCTCACTACACTCAACAACATAACCCTTCCTTACCAAGCTACACACACGCGTACGTGCACGTGCACACACACACAGACACGCGCACAGCGCCAGGGTTACCCCCTGTGTGTTTAGAGGTACACAGATCCAGGTGCATGTGTGAGATAACGACCGACTCCGTTCAATTTCCTCCATTACAGCGTCCATTCCATTCTGATTCGCTATGGCAACAAGAGGGGAGAACTTTGCTTGACCTTGGGAAGGTGGTCAGACAGACAGACAGACAGACAGACAAGACAGACAGCATTTCACCACGCTCATTTTAGACGTTACCACTGGTCTAGAGTCATTTTTATCCTACCCCCAATGACAATCCTCATCATTAGGAAATAAGTACATTTAAAACTGACCTTAGATCAGCTGACTGAATCACAGAGGAGAGTAGGAGACAGGAGAGAGGCAGAGAAGGAGAGAGAGAGGGAGAGAAGGAGAGAGAGGGAGAGAAGGAGAGAGGGAGAGGAGAGAGACGTGAGGAGGTGGTTGATGTTCAAGCTACTGTAATACAGCTCCTGTCTGTGTATGTGTCTGCTACTGAGCACATACAACTACTCATCTCTCTGTATTACTAGTGTACCTTTGGCTGAGTACACGCACACACACACACACACACACACACACTTTCTCTATTACTCGCTGTGAGTGCCGCAGGGTGCTGAGGCAAACATCTCTTTATAATTGTCACTCAGCTTCAGTCAGGCACAACCACAATGCAACTGCTATACAGTATAAACTTGTACCACTGCACCAGAACCAATTCACTAAACTACAATGTCTCTGTGTGTGTGTGTATCTACATCTACATTTTGTGTGTGTGTGTATCTACATTTCTGTGTGTGTGTATCTACATTTTGTGTGTGTGTATCTACATTTCTGAGTGTGTGTCTCTGCATGCCAAGTTACACAGCCCCCCTCAGACACATTTACAATGCAGGACACTTCCTGTCTGTAGCCTAGCAACAGCCCTAGCCGGACGGGTTACAGTGGCCAACACACACACACACACACACACACACACACACACACACACACACACACACACACACACACACACACACACACACACACACACACACACACACACACACACACACACACACACACACACACACACACACACACACACACACACACACACACAGAAGAAGAAGAGACTATTGTCCTGCGGCTGGGGGGTAGGGTTGAGGGGGACAGATTGGTGCCTAAAGTACTAAACAAAACGCTGGTAGACAGAGACTGAATCAAGCAGCCTCTATCCAGTCTCCAGCCTCCGTCTAAGTTAACCCTAACCTTCCATCTCCCTCCAACCTCTTATTAGAGACTGTGAGCGCTGCAGTGAGTTCCATTTCAATTCAGTAAACTGAAATCCTAATTCCAAATGTTCCTCTGTTCCAAAATGTTCCATTGTAAAACATAAGAGGACATTTGGAATGGGAAATTCAGTTCACTTCCTGAATTGATATGGAATTTACCTCAACCCTGGTGTAACACAGCTCTTACTTCCAGAGAGATGTTGAAGACACACACACACACACACACACACACACCCCTGCACAAAGAGGCAAGACAGCGGTCAGAGAGCTCTCAGGGACAGTAAATTGGTCATGCCCTAATCCTAATCCATGCCATCATGGTAATCAGACACACATGCACGCCTATGCACACACAGTGTCAAGGCCGAAATCAATGACACATCAAATACACACTGAAGTGTCCGAGGTCCTACACACATTATGGTCAGGCTGTAGCTAGGCAACATAAGATAAGAAAAGTGTATTGTTTTACTTTGGCACACGGGCACAAGAAAGGTAAAAACACACCTACAAAACATACTGTACAACACACAAAATGTACAGCTCTGTGTGTGCGCGTGCGCGTGTGCGTGTGTCTGTGTGTGCGTGTGTGTGTGTGTGTCCCTGATCCTTACTAACTCTCACCATCTCAGCTGGACCTCTGACCGGAGTCCTGAGTCATCCAGGATTATGACACCTATCCCAGCATACACTGCAGGTCCCAGAGATCATCCACGTACGACACACACAGGTACGTCCTGCAGCCACAAGACCCCAACTGTCTCACACACAGACTATACACAGTCCTGATACAATAGACCCACACACACACATATACACACACACACTTTGCTCTAACACAAACACACATATTCTCAAGCACGCACTCCCACTGTTGGGGTCAGTGAGGCGGTAAATACAAGTGACAAAGACCCCCATTCCAATCTCCCACTGCTGAGGAAATACAGAGTCACCCTGAGGGTACACACACACACACACACACACACA
>NC_139667.1:8675864-8680864 GCF_951799395.1 Argentina silus
AAAGAGCTTCAGAACAATAGACAAAAACCCCTCTCTTCATTACTAGACACACACACACACACACACACACACACAACAAACAAACAAAGTCAGCCAGTATTGTGTAGGCTATGGGTCTCTGTCCTCTCAGTCCTCCCACTGTGGACATGATGAATGCCACAGCATCAGTGAACAGAGACCTCTTCTTCATCACATTAAACATGATTAATGTCAGCAGCCTTCAACAGTAGCAGCACACTGAGACCATACGCAGAGTTACAGAGACCACACACACACACGCACGCACACACACCTCCCTCTCTCTCTCTCTCTCGTACCCATAGCTGGTCGTCGATGCCGGGAGGGTTCTTCTTGATGAAGGCCCCGTAGTACGTGGCGATATTCCGATGGTGGCTGTACTTCTTCAACATGTTGATCTCTGCTTTAATCTCCTCCTCCTCATCCTGAGAAACACACACACAAACACACACACAAATGATATACACACAAAAACAACCCCTTCACCAAACTCTAAGTCTTTACCCTATTGCCTAACCCCAGAATGAAATAAGTCCCTATCTATGAACCCCACATCCTCCCATACCCCATCCCCTAGCCCCCCAAAGTCAACCTGGGACAAGCACCGACTGACAGAACCCTGTCTTTGACAACACAAGGCCACATCTGTTGGGAACATTTACAGTAAACACCACTTGTGTTCCCAATAATAGCATCACAAGGGAAAATGATAGCACGATTGCTTCATTGAAGTGGCCAACTATTTGTTTGAGTTCAATAAATCAGTCAGACATTCGAAAACCTTCAACATACCAGTAATCTCAGTAGCGAGATTCTCTGTGACGTGTTAGGATGACAGTGAACACTGAGGTGAGGGGAGCGGGAGGATGCTACTGTATGATATTAATAGACCAGATTCTCTCTCTATTTCAGCTTCACACACCTGAGACTGGTGACGTTCACAAAAAGCTAATATTACCGCGGCAATACGCCTGTGCTCATTTCCCCCGCGTAGACAGATACACACCACACACACACACACAACACTGACTCATCTTTCATTAATATCTGACATAGACGTCTACTCCCTGGTGATGATTCAGTGTGTGTGTGTGTGTGTGTGTGTGTGTGTGTGTGCGCATCAGGAACTCTTACCCCAGTGACATCCATGACCTTGATGGCCGCCAGCTGCCCTGTTTTAACATGGCGACCCTGCAGAGAGAGAGAGAGAGTTAATGTTTTCCAGGGAGAACAGATAATTACTTTCACTGAAGCTTGACCATTAAGATTACCACCAGTGATGAATGATTGGTGCCGTTGCTGTGCTATCCTGTCACAGCCTCACAGACCTACATGTAATCGACCTAATACAGCTACGCTAACTCAGCTAGCAGGCTCAATCACAAATCCACCCCAGCCCCTAGGCACTGAACACTTTAGATAGCTGGAAGCAATATGGCAATTCAGTTGCTCCATCCTGTCCTCGCCGCATGTTTACCATATTGCATACTGTACGTGTATCCAAGTTTCTGGTCAAATAAATAAATAAAAAAACAAGTGGCCTTGGGGGTTAGGGTTCATTTGGAGTTGAGTGCTGTGGTTAGCTGATAACACTACCTGAGCTAACACCGCTAGCATGGCTAAACCCCTCTGGCCCATTACACCTGTCTGATCTACAGTAGCTAATCACAGCCTGACCAGCACAGCTTAGCACCAGAAACATAAACAAACAAAATACCCCCCCCCCCCCCCCAAAAAAAATAAAAAACACCCAAACAAAGGCAGAATTGTTTCTTTTATTCTTTTTCTTTCATCTGTGTAACAATACAAGAACCCCTCAACAAAAACACAACAAAAAACAAAACAGATGGCATATCCTCAGGGCGTTTTATCAAAGGACACTCTAATAAGGGCTGAGTGGCCAACAAAAGATATTTGCCCCTTGGAGGAGGGAGAGAGAGAGAGAGAGAGAGAGAGAGAGGGAGAGGGAGGGAGAGAGAGAGAGAGAGAGAGAGGGAGGGAGGGAGAGAGGAAGAGAGAGAAAGATAAAGATGGATTTTTTTCAGGCCAGGTCACATTTCTATCCCTGGGGCTTCTTCCCCTTTAGCCCCCTAGAGCAGTGATCACCTCACTCCTGGTCCTGGAGAGCTGCAGTAGTGCAGGCTTTTGCTCCAGCTTAGCAGTGACGTACCTGGTTCAGCTAAATCAAGCTTTTGAAGATCAATTGATTGAACTAATCAGGTGTGATAGCACTAGGCTGGGACCAAAATCTGGACATGATTGAGGATCACTGCCCTAGAGTATGTGTTTGTGCAGTGGTTGTTTGTTAAATGGCGCAGAGCTGCTTTCTGCTGAGTGAGAGGTGTGTGTGTGTGTGTGTGTGTGTGTGTGTGTGTGTGGAGTTGAGAGGAGCAGGGAGCAGAAAGCCTTAGAAAACACAAAGACTTAGAGCAGACACACACTCAGCATATAGAAGAACCTAGAAAAAGGAACACACAACCGTGTAAGAACCCTGTGGCTGAGTGGTGTTTGTTGTGGGATCCGTATCACATGACACACGACACACGACACACTGACCACAGTCTAGGCACCGACACTGCTGACTATCACCAGCCAATGAGCAAGCACTCTGACTCACACCCCATACACACGCACACACACACACACGCGCGCACGCACGCACGCACACACGCACACACGCACACGTCTTAGAGGGTTAAAAGAGATTTACTTTAGGATCAGTCTGCCCCAATTCCAGAGGCACAAGGACTCTTTGTTTGAGACCAACAAAGGAATTACTGACAGAACACTGCCAGTTATGGGTTTCAAACTCTCCACACACACACACACACACACACAGGATTCCCCGCAATACACAGACACACACAACCGCTCTAACACACACACACAGCACTCCCCCCAATACACAGACACAACACAACCACACACACACACACACACACACACACACAACCACACACACAACCACACACACACACACGCCCCTCCTGTCATGAGCCAGATGTGCTAGAGGGAATGGAACGTGACAGAATGAGATTGGAAATGGGAGTGTAAGACCTGGATACAGATCCATTACTCTCAGAAACTTGACAACCTACCTCCCTCCTCTCTGTCCTCATTTAGTGTTACAGTACAAGACACACACTCACTCTCACACACACGCAGGCTCTCATCCTTGTCTTAGGGACACTCTCCTTGAGCCACCTCATACAGAATTAATGGATCGTCATCTGTTTATTCACGCGTTGGCTCGTTGGTTGGAGCTGCCTCCCTGACCTACATCTGCAGCCTCACAGCACAAACCAGCAGCGTGAGCAGACTACAGTATAAGCCCTAAATGACTGGGCTAATGCTAATGCCTATTGCTACGGTTATTGGTACAGCTAATACTGCAGCTAATGCTAGTGCAATACAAAAACATATATTTGTTAGCAAATGCTAGCGCAAAGCAATGCAACACTGCGCTATACATACATCCACTATGCTACTGTACAGTACAACAGAATATGACACACACACTGATACTGAATAGATAGATCGATAGATCGATAGATAGATAGATAGGTAGGTACTTTATTGATCCCTGAGGGGAAATTAAGGCATTACAGCAGCTCACATCACAAACAACCAACAACAACAACAAAATAAAGTGATAATAGAATAAAATAGACATCTGAAACATTCTATACAGTAGGAACAGTCCAGTATGACTTAACATCCCCCAGAGTTCTTCTCTGTTAATGCTATGCACTGACCTCACTACACTCAACAACATAACCCTTCCTTACCAAGCTACACACACGCGTGCACGTGCACACACACACAGACACGCGCACAGCGCCAGGGTTACCCCCTGTGTGTTTAGAGGTACACAGATCCAGGTGCATGTGTGAGATAACGACCGACTCCGTTCAATTTCCTCCATTACAGCGTCCATTCCATTCTGATTCGCTATGGCAACAAGAGGGGAGAACTTTGCTTGACCTTGGGAAGGTGGTCAGACAGACAGACAGACAGACAGACAGACAGACAGACAGACAGACAGACAAGACAGACAGACAAGACAGACAGCATTTCACCACGCTCATTTTAGACGTTACCACTGGTCTAGAGTCATTTTTATCCTACCCCCAATGATAATCCTCATCATTAGGAAATAAGTACATTTAAAACTGACCTTAGATCAGCTGACTGAATCACAGAGGAGAGTAGGAGACAGGAGAGAGGCAGAGAAGGAGAGAGAGAGGGAGAGAAGGAGAGAGAGGGAGAGAAGGAGAGAGGGAGAGGAGAGAGGCGTGAGGAGGTGGTTGATGTTCAAGCTACTGTAATACAGCTCCTGTCTGTGTATGTGTCTGCTACTGAGCACATACAACTACTCATCTCTCTGTATTACTAGTGTACCTTTGGCTGAGTACACGCGCACACACACACACACGCGCACACACACACACACACACACACACACTTTCTCTATTACTCGCTGTGAGTGCCGCAGGGTGCTGAGGCAAACATCTCTTTATAATTGTCACTCAGCTTCAGTCAGGCACAACCACAATGCAACTGCTATACAGTATAAACTTGTACCACTGCACCAGAACCAATTCACTAAACTACAATGTCTCTGTGTGTGTGTGTATCTACATTTTGTGTGTGTGTGTATCTACATTTCTGTGTGTGTGTATCTACATTTTGTGTGTGTGTCTCTACATTTCTGAGTGTGTGTCTCTGCATGCCAAGTTACACAGCCCCCCTCAGACACATTTACAATGCAGGACACTTCCTGTCTGTAGCCTAGCAACAGCCCTAGCCGGACGGGTTACAGTGGCCAACACAAACACACACACACACACACACACACACACACACACACACACACACACACACACACACACACACACACACACACACACACACACACACACACACACACACACACACACACACACACACACACACACACAGAAGAAGAAGAGACTATTGTC
>NC_139667.1:8685864-8688364 GCF_951799395.1 Argentina silus
GGAAAAACTGAATTATATATAAATTGACGAGAAACATGCAGAAGAGAGAGAGAGAGTGTGGGGTAGATGGTTAGATGCTGAGGGAACCAGAGAGAGAGATGGGAAAAAAGAAGGCTAAACACTACAGCGTGTGTGTGTGTGAGAGAGAGAGAGAGAGAGAGAGAGGGGGGGGGGGGGGGGCAGGGGTGAGAGAGAGGGAGAGAAAGTGATATAAAATCCTGAGGGAGGGGGGGGGGAAGAGGAGAAAAGGATGAGTCAACCCCATCCCCCTCTTTCCTGTCCCTCTCCCTCTACTCATCTTTAATTTCGTACAAAACTATAAAAAAAAAAAAAAACAGAGATAAACAACGTCAAACTTAGTGACGCATCTTTAAGTCGTTCTTAATGGGGTTTTTTTTTTGGGGGGGGGGGGCAATAGACATTTGAATTCAGCTGCCCCAAGTTTCTAACCAGCCATGCAGATGTTTATCAGTTAACTAGATGGGAGGAATGGTTGATAAATCCCTGTTATCTCTGGCTCCCAGGCGCGGGGGAATGCAGTGAGCCAGCACATTAGTGGCCCTTTATGACCAACAGCTAAAACACTGGGCCACACATCAAGAGCAGGATGTCTCTCACACACGCACGCGCACGCACGCGCACACACACAGACAGACACAGACACAGGATGCTGCAGAACTGGAAGGACATAACCTGTCTTACCATAACCAGTGCCAGTGTGTGTGTGTGTGTGTTTAGTGATAGACAGACTATAGCCTATAGCTGCTGCTAGCTAGTGGATAGCATAGTACAGCATGTATTGCACTAGACAGGCTGAATGTCATCCAGCAAATGAGGCGTGACTTTCAGTAAGAGAGCATGGTCAGCAATAACTGAACAAACATAACTCTCCTGCTCGCTCGCTCGCGCTCTCTCTCTCACACACACACACACACACACACACACACACACACACACACACACAACTAGCCTGTCAGAGAGTGTTTCTAGGAGCCTAGAGAGGCATGTCTGACCTCTGCCTGACCTCTCCTCTGGTCCAATCAGCAGAGAGTACACCCCAGTACCTGTCCTCTCCATCACAACCTGACCTTCTCTCTCTGGTCCATTAGGCAAATGTGTGTGTGTGTGTGTGTGTGTGTGTGTGTGTGTGTGTGTGTGTGTGTGTGTAGTGTATTTCTAAAGAGAGTTTCCATAGGCAGACATTTTGACATAGTAGGAGAAGTAGGAAGGGAGGAGGAGCAGAGCAGAGCAGAGCAGAGCAGAAGAGCGGAGTGACCAGGACGGAGAGATAGTGAGTCTGAAACTAGAGCTGACAGATCGGCCGGCTGACACTGTGACCTCAAACCACCACGGTGTCAGTCAACCTCAACACTGATGTCAGACACAGGAAACAGCTCTATCACTTCCTGTGACCCAGATACACCCACCCCCAGCACAACATGGGCCAGTCAGATACAGAAACTGTATCCTACTTATCCCTCAGAGAGGGAGAGAGAGAGGGAGAGGGAGAGAGAGAGAGAGAGAGGGAGAGAGAGAGGGAGAGAGAGAGAGGAGATGTAGGAGAGATAGGCACTTAGAAGTTGCCCCAATTCCTGCATCCATCTCACTCCATTTAGGATTCTTCCACATTCACTCCATCTCTCATAAGCAGAAGCACTCCACTCCACTCCACTCCACTCCACTCCACTCCACTCCACTCCACTCCACTCCACTCCACTCCACTCCACTCCACTCCACTCCACTCCACTCCACTCCACTCCACTCCACTCCACTCCACTCCACTCCACTCCACTCCACTCCACTCCACTCCACTCCACTCCACTCCACTCCACTCCACTCCACTCCACTCCACTCCACTCCACTCCACTCCACTCCACTCCACTCCACTCCACTCCACTCCACTCCACTGAGAACCGAGTCATCCACTCCACTCCACTCCACTCCACTCACCAGGAAGGGTAAGATAATTGAATGTGGAATCCCCTTTACTGGATCAATACATATCATGTCATACTGTGAGACAACAGAAATAGAAGGAGACAGAGAGAGAGAGAGAGAGAGAGAGATGGGAGTGTGTGTGTTGTATGTGTGTGTGTGTGCGTCTTACCTTGTAGACCTGTCCATAGGTTCCATTCCCCACAAGCTCCACCAACTCAAAGATCCCAGCAGGGTCCTAGCGAGAGACAGATAAGACACATTCAGGGTTAGAGGTTGCACCAAGAGATTAAAAACTACAATTCCCACAAAAACTCTGGGGGGCTCACATGGGGCCAGCAGTTGTAAAATGCATTACAGTGAGTGCATACTTTTTTGGGATATATGGTCCCAGCGGGTATCGAACCCACAACGTTCGTGTTGCAAAGTAACTAGGCTTCCAGAAAAGAAGCTGAGAACCGAGTCATTCATTTAATTTCTCTGAAGGCCAATGTCTTGCTCAATAGCCTTGAATGGTTGAGTTGGTTACAAATAGCTTTACTGGAATTAGATTAAAACTAATGTT
>NC_139667.1:8693364-8703364 GCF_951799395.1 Argentina silus
CCGCTTCTAGTCTTGATAGAGTGGAACCTGTCTACAGGTAGCCTCAGTGTGTCGACACGCACGGATAATGGACTAACAAGACACACATAAGCCTATTCAACAGTGATTTAACACCCTAGGCTAGCCTACATCAAACATAGCAGGCACCAGGGGAAATGATCATTGGGCTATGATGTTTACAATTATCCTGCGCCAAATGGATAATACCATGGAAGGAAGGACACTGTCTTAGTATCAGTGACATTTAGTCTTGGACACACACACACACACACACACACACACACACACACGACAGCTGTGTTGGGACGCCTGTCTCGCCCCGAATCTGAGCTGAGATATTCAGCACTGGGTGAAATATGTAGACTTCACATTCCATCACTGACTGAATAAGGCAACATTACAGGCTACTGAAACACAAGCCTCAACACACAAAACACCTCTAATTCAGCTATATCGCGATCCGCAATAGGCAATCGTTCATATTTTTCACTGACTCTCTGTTCACCAAAATTAAGTGTTACATTTTTAACCACCTGTCATTAGTGAGTGTAGCCTGCCGAGGGGGGCTGTATAATGTGATACATTGTCGCGGCCTCCTGTCTCAAATACATCCGCCCCGTGTAGCCTCTGCTCTCCCGCTGAGTGTTAGGCTATTCATGGAGTGTCAGGTGCGCGCGCGCACGCACGCACGCACGCACGCACACACACACACACACACACACACACACACACACACACACACACACACACACACACACACACACACACACACACACACACACACACACACACACACACACACACACACACTCCCATCTGATAATAGGCTACTGTAAATCACATCTCGTGGGCCTACCCTCAAAGCGGAGAGGTCGATCTCGTCCAGGCTCCGAGCTGGAGAGTCGCTCGCCATGTTGAAAATCGATCAAACTCAGCACCAAAATCCCGACAAACCGACCCCGCGAGGACGGCCTTTGATGTCACTGCTCTGTCGTCCCCTCTCCTCGGTGTGTGGAAACGTGTGTCTCTCTCTCTCTCTCTCTCTCTCTCTCCCAGGGATGATGATTCAGACCGCCCGATAAAGTCTAACTGCAAAATAGCCTCTCTTGTCCTCGGACGTAACTCTACGTGAACGATGCTAGAGCAAAAATATTGGCGCCTGATAACGGGACTTGCACACCATCACTTCTGAGTCCATGTTTGCAGGTTTTAGTAGTACAGCGACGAATACGGTCACAAACCCCGCCCATCAGAGGATGGACCAGCGGAGGGAGGGCGGGGGCAGCATCTCCACAGGGCTGCGTCTCAATAGTCAAACATCACTCCTGAAAAAATTGATAACAACAACAACTGTTCTGAAAGAGTATTTCATGTATTACAACAGCAAGCGACATCGCGGCTCCTATTCAGTAAATTCATCAGTGGCACACATGGAAAGAAGAACTTGATCGCATATAGATTCTTATTAAAGCTCAGTGTAAACTCTAGCCTATTGTGTTGGCTCCCCCTAGCCCTAGAATATTGTCAGCTGTGCACCACCTAACAGTTACTTCATCTCGTTTGTCAGACTCATAATAATAACTATAATAATAATAATAATAATAATAATAATAATAATAATAATAATAATAATAGTAACAATAATAATAATAATAATAATAATAATAATAATAATACTGTAATACATGTTATTTGTATAGTGCTTCTTCACAAGCCCACACCACTTAGAAGGGTGGCTCCGCTCCACCATTGAGTCTGGCAAAGGCTGCTCCACCATTGAGTCTGTGTGTTCAATGGCTACAGAGAAGTCAACATGTGGGTGTCCTGTTGATATGTGGGTGTTCTATCGTATATACAGTACCAGTCAAAACTTTGGACACACCTTCTCATTCAGTGGTTTTTCTTTATTTTTATTATTTTCTACATTGTAGATTAATATTGAAGACATCAAAACTATGAAGGAACACATATGGAATTATGTAGTAAACAAAAAAGTGTTAAACAAACCAGAATATGTTTTATATTTTAGATTCTTCAAAGTAGCCACCTTTTGCTTTGATGACAGCTTTGCACACTCTTGGCAAGGTGTGTCCAAACTTTTGACTGGTAGTGTATTTATTCAAAAAATGGGTTAGGGTTAGGGTTAGGTGGGGACCTGCTGTACCTCAGCAGAGGAGCGCTGGTCTCCACATTACATGAAATAAAGGTGCATCAATCTAGCTGTTGGCACTACTACTATCTGGAGTACAGAACTGTGTATACACACAAACGGGATGTGAATGAAAGCATGTTTTGTTACATTTTTACATTTATTTATTATTTGTCTATTTAGTTGTTGTGTGAGTGACCTAGTTATGATTTCTGAGAAATACACTCAAACTCAATAAGTCAATCTATTGCAACACACACACACACACACACACACACACACACACACACACACACACACACACACACACACAAGGGGGTGTTGTGATGGAAACAGGTCTAGGCTGGAACCTGAAGTCACACCTAGGGGTAATAGGAGGTGAATGTGTCACAAGCTTCCAATAACACCACCCAAGGTTGTTTTCCCAACGGACCTCTAAAACAGGTTCTTTCAATTAGGGCTGAGTGTTGGAACATGGAATGGAACACAATGTTCTTCAGTGATGCTACATTTTCCTCCGCAGCAGTAAGAAATGGTTATCCTAATCTGAAAGGGAGGAGGATCACCAAAAGTATAACCAAACACATAAACCAAACACATAAGCCAAAACAAAATGCAGGGGCTGGTGCAGGATCAGGGACGCACGAAAGGTAGTCGCTCAAAGTTCGCTTTCATTTACCAACTAAGGCATCCAAAGTATATCTGCCACATCTCCAGCCAAACAGGCACGCTTCCCCCTCACCTGCACCTTCTCCTGGGCGCTTGTAATGCATGGAACGTGTTTGATACCTTTACTCATTCCATTCTATGCATTACAATGAGCCCATCCTCTGATTACTACCTTCCCCAGGCTCCACTGCACCTGACACATGCGCTCTAAGTAAGTGCAATCTGGTAGTAGTTTGTAATTCATAAACACAATCTTGCTGTGTTCAGTTTAAAGGTGTAGCATGTCGTTTTTGCATGTTGCTGCCCTCTTTGGCGACACTGACAATTAGAAAACGTACAACACGCTATGTTTTCTAACGGCGGCAAATGCGTGCATGTCCATGTAAACAAACAAAACGTAGAAATGCTACGTGAGCCGGTGCTCGACCACAACAGATTTTAGAAAGTGCTTTGTCTGGACACGCTTCCTCCTGAACGTTCTTTATCAGGCAATCTTATTCCTTGATCGTTAATGATTTATCATGGCCATTTTTTCGTTTTCTCTTTCTCTGTTTGTGCTGTTGTTTCTGCTTGGTGGTATATCATTTTGAAGTTATAAAATGTGTGTGTCTGTGTGTATGTGTGTGTGTGTGTGTGTGTGTGTGTGTGTGTGTGCGCATGTGTGTCTTCATAAATCATAAATGTATGTGTGTGCCAGTGCATGTACAGTATATGGGATTTGCAGGGTTCTTTTACAGCACGCAGGCCTTTAAACCTATTCACTGACAGAGCATGGTACTATGGTACCGAGTCGCATGGTACTATGGTACCGAGTCGCATAGTTTCATGAAAACCAAAAACAAGTAGGTGTAGTGTGCCTGTCATTGAAGGAAGCAATGTTATACTGCAGGATGAAACAGTCATAGGGGCGGATAAATCTTCTATCCTATTGACTCTCTTGTATTCTAGCCTTGAACCTGTTCTCCCTGATGTGTTAGGTGTCAGATATCACATCTAATTGAACTGTTGTTACTCACGGTTCCTCTGGCTACCTTGGAACACCCTTTCCGCGTATGCAGAACTTCAAGGAAACCATTATTTCTTTTTCCTTGGAATGACATCCCACGCACACACACACACACACACACACATACAAATCCACACACACGCACACACACACGCACACACATCCACATCCTCATCCACACATCCACATACTGTAGGCATACGAATGTCTATGATTTCTTAGGTAAAAAATAGTCTGGTACACTCTAGAGAGAACCCTGGCACTTTATGCATATACAACTGGGAGCTGGTGAAGTCATGACAACGAGTTTCCGAAAGCCAAGCAAACACACCATAAGACAATTAGGGAGATGAGTCGTCTCGCGCACCAATCTAATTTCCCGCTGGGGGGTTGGGAGAGTAAAGTTTCCTGCTGGGGGGGGGGAGAGTAAACAGTTGACCACACATGGAATCGATCTGAGTTGTATGTGAGTCCACCCCAATATGAGGCCACACCCATCTTTACCATTGAGCATCACAGTATTCATCAAACAAAATATCATCTTATGTTTATTAACTATATCAGAGAAATGAACACAGACAACCTCCACACTTACATCTTTATACTCCTGTGGGTTACATTGTGTTACATGAACAGATGAAGTAAGAAGGCAAAGAAATGCAATGTGTATAGAGAATGTGCAAAAATGCAATGTGTAGACTAAAGAATGGAAATGACACAGAAACTGAGGCAGAATGAGTCAGATATGTAGGCATTATTTGACAGCGGTATACGAATGTCTATGATTTTTTGACAAAAAAAAAAAAAGTCTTATCCACTCTAGAGAGAACCCTGGCACTTTATGCTCCATTAAAGTGATGTTATTATGTCTGAATAAAGTGAGTTCCATTAGGGATCAGAAGTTAGAGTGCAGGTATGCTCTCTACATTAGAATTGAAGGTGCAAAGATCAGAGACAGGCAGTCAGGGAGACCGACAAACAGCATAGTAGTAGTAAACAGACACTACATCTATAAGGAGATAATGCCCCTGCTGGCTGCTGAGTGTATGACACTCATGATTGCCTCAGTGTGTTCAGCACTGTGTCATCCCCTGGCAGATTGTCTCATCCTTCATTGAGCAGGCACTGGCAATGTGTCTCATCCTTCCTTCACCAGGTACTTGCAATTTGAGGGCAAGAACATCAATTACACATTTACAATTGAGACTTTACAGAATTCATCCACAATTAGAAACATTTCGATTTCATGTGCATGTCTAAAATACTCTCAGTCATTCTGAGGAAACACTTATAGCAGCAGACACTGCATCTATAATCGTCTGTGTGGTTATGTACAGCTTATATTGTGCTATAGCACTTTAAGAACATACATAACAGATATACAGTCATAGGCAGAACAGAAAACAAACATACATATTTGTATGTCTTAGCCATAGAAATGAATAGAGATCACTATTCTGTAGTACCAAACAGGCATGGTTCTGTAAAGTCCACAGACACTGGACCCAGATACTCTGGAGCTGGAATTGGTTCTGGATCCAGTGCTGTAGCCATCAACTTCACTCCTCAGAGTTGAGATTTAGTCCATCGTTTCTGAGTTCAGGTTTTCCTATCAGCATTGTCTTAAGGTCCAAAGTTCAAGATCAAACTTCAGGTCATGACATCTAGTTCTAGGGTCCAGATTGAGGTTTAGTCCAGAGGTCTCCCCTTATCTAGTCCTCTGGACCAGAGTTGATTCACAAAATCCAGAGCAAAATCAAGTTCAAGTTGAGGTCCAGAACTGGTGCTTAGTCCTCATGCCTAGATCTTTGGAGAGGATCATGGCCTAGTCCTTATCAAGTCCCAAGGTCCAGATCTTGGTGAGTACCATGGTCTAGTCTTCAGGTCCAGATCGTGGTAAGGACTAAGTCTTAGTCTTCATCTGGTCTTCAGGTCCAGATCTTGTTCAGGACCATGGTCCAGTCTTCAGGTCCAGAGCTCAGTGGGGGCCATGGCCTCTTTGGTTCCAACAGAGGGCATGAGGTTCTCTTCAGACAGGAAGTCCAGAGGGAACTGGACCAGGAAGCCCCTGATCCTCCTGAGCTCCTCCTGGGCTCTACCCGGGTCAGACTGGGCCAGGCCCGGTTTAGACTGGTACTGCTCCAGCTCCACCATGTTACGCACCAGGGAGGATGGCAAGCAACGGAATACCTGCAACACAACACAGAGGGTTCCATCAAAACAACGCAAAAAAGAAACGTTGTCAAAATTGACTGGACTGTAGCACTCACTATACTTGCATGATAAAATCTATTTGACACCCTCTGTAAGTAATGGGACAGTGGCGCTAGACTCCAAAAGTTGGATTTTAAATCAAACAATTACTACAAGGTTAATGTACAGTAAAGCCTGTATTTGATGGTATTTGTGTACATATTGGTTTCACCATTCAGAAATTCCAACACTTTTTTGCAACGTCCCCTTTTTTCAGGGTACCAAAAAGTGATGGGACTATTGGCTTGACAGGTGTTTCTGGTTTGTCAGGTGTGTTACATCACATCATTTGTGCAGTTATACGAGAGCTATCAATGTCTAGTATTGATTCTAGGCTATGCGTTTGCCTTTGGAGTCTGCTATTGGTGTCTGTCAACATGAGGACCAAAAAGATTTCAATGAAAGTTTGAGGGCTTAATTTGGACATTGAATCAATCTGTCCCATCACTTTTGGGTACCCTGAAATAGAGGGACTATGCATAAAATGTGTTGTAATTGCTGAATGGTGAAACCAATATGTACACAAATACCATCAAATAAAAGCTACCTCATAGTAATTGTTTGATTTCAAATCAAAACTTTTGGAGTGTAGAGCCAAAAGAAGAAATAATGCTTCACTGTCCCATTCCTTACGCAGGGCACTGTATTTTAATGCTGGTGTAAAGCACTGTAAACAGTATGTACACAATGTACACAATGCAATCACAGAGTATTTACAATAATGTGTATATGTGAGTATTTGTCTGTGAGTATTTGTAGGGCACATCTTTTTACACACTTTCTCGTAGATGGTGGCATTGCGTCCAGCGGTGGTCATCCACACGTCCTTATAGAACCGGTCACTGATGGGGTCAGACACATCTATACTGGAGTCAGTGTGACCGCCCAGGATAGTCCTGCCAGGAGAGAACATACACACACACACACACACACACACACGTCAAGATTCAATATTTTTGTTTGTAAGACATCTGTCGAGTCCAGGTGTGTTTGGTGAATACCGCATGGATCACAAATGAGGACCAAAACAACACACACACACACACACACACACACACACACACACACACACACACACACACACACATACACACCTAAAGCACTCAAGGCGTAGCTGCTGAGCATAGCATCCAGCTTGGTACTCCTGTCCATCCATCACCGCTGTTACCGTCTCCGAGTCCTCGATGATCACCGCTACCTCGCTGTCACGCTTCCCCAACATGCTCCTGTCATTGATATTGGCAGAGCCTGGAACACACACACACACACACACACACACACACACACACACACACACACACACACGCACACGCACACGCACACGCACACACACAGACACAGACACAGACGGACAGGGGGTTAGAACAGTGTGTGTGTGTGTGTGTGTGTGTGTGTGTGTCTGTGTCTGTGTGTGTGTGTGTGTGTGTGTGTGTGTGTGTGTGTGTGTGTGTGTGTGTGTGTGTCTTTGACCTGTTGGTGAGATTTCATATCAGAATGGTATGTTATCTCTCTATGATATTCTAATAAAAGCATCATTGCATAATACACACATACACACAAGATAAGAGCCATCAGCAGGCAGCCAAGCACCTCTGTACTATCACATCCTCCTCTATCAGAGTGCGAGACAGATGAAAAGAGAGGGTAAGGACAAAAGAATAGGGAATAGAGGTGGGGGAGAGTGCATGGGAAAGCAAGATAGGCCTATCTGTACTTACATCAATTCGGTTCACAGTAAGCATGCAAGGGTACACACAAGAAAAAGAAATTGAAAGACAAAATCCTGAAGAGGGTAAGACACATGCTGCGGTTCCCTCATTCATCAGCAGGGGGGGCAGTAGAGCTTTGTTACAGACAGGCTCAAAACGAAGGGCTTGAAACATATCACAGCCACGCAACGCTCAATCCAAGGGAGGCTTTTCAGATGAATATGTTGCATGTTTGGAATACTTTTTGTTTGTGTTTAAAGACACATGTACAGTATATACACATACTGGCCTCACTCACACACGCACACACACACTCACGCACACACACACACACACACACACACACACACACACACACACACACACACACACACACACACACACACACTGTGGGCCTACCGATGATGACGGTGTTGTCGTCAGCAATGAGCATCTTGCTGTGGACATAGATGAGCTCAGTGACCAGCTTTCCCTCCAGCTCAGCATGGGTCCTCAGGCCAGCAAAGGAGATGTAGTTCATCCACTGTTCATCCACTAGAGAGAGAGGGCAGGGGACAGAGAGCAAGAGAGAGAGAGAGAGAGAGAGAGAGAGAGAGAAAGAAAGAAAATAAGAGTCAGACCTAACAGAATGATGACACACTGAATCTAAACAAGACCTCTGTGAATGACTGTGTGTGTGTGTGTGTGTGTGTGTGTGTGTGTGTGTGTGTGTGTGTGTGTGTGTGTGTGTGTGTGTGTTTGTTTGTGTGTGTATGTTTGTGTTTGTGTTTGTGTGTGGTGGGGGATCCTCTAATCTACTGGAAGAGCTTGTGAAGAATGTGTGTGTGTGTGTGTGTGTGTGTGTGTGTGTGTGTGTGTGTGTGTGTGTGCGTGTGTGTGTGTGTGTGTGTGTGTGTGTGTGTGTGTGGTCCTGCACATACTCTCTTTCTTCAGCTGGGAGATGATGGAGTGTTCTCCTCTGATCATGGTTCTGAAAGAAACGGCAAAATATGTTCAGGCCTACAGCTCAATATCAGAAGGACAGATGAACACCAAGTAGAATACACACTGTAGAATAAGGTATCCTAGGGCAAGAGTCTGGAATGTAGTCTTTTGTCTTAGCCCAAGGCTAAGATAGAACAAGAGCTTCACAGCATGAGCGCTACAGGGGGCCTGTTGTTCTCTCTCACCTGTAGTTGAAGTGCATGACCGCCTGGAGGGCGTTTCCCCCTCCTGTGGTGATGTCACCCTCGAACCCAGGCAGCAGGGGCGTCACCACGTACACACGGAACTTCCTCCCCTCCCTGTGGGGAGACACACACGTTTTACAGACACATGCACACACACGCACACAAACACACAGACGCATTTGCGCACGTACACACACACACACACACACACACACACACACACACACACACACACACACACACAGCTGAAGAAATTCAACATGCTGCAGAAAGGTTGGTTGAGTTCTACACGGCCATCATTGAGTCCATCCTCAGCTCATCAATCACCGTCTGGTTCGCTGCCTCCACTGCCAAGGACAAAGGCAGATTGCAGCAGATCATTCGGTCAGCCGAGAAGGTCATCGGCTGCAACCTGCCATCTCTCCTGGACCTGTTCCACTCCAGGATCAGTAAGAGAGCAGGAAAGATCATCGCTGATCCTTCCCATCCTGGTCATCACCTCTTCCAGAGACTTCCATCCAGCAAAAGGTTCCGGTCAATCAAGACTAAAACCTCGCACCACCTGAACAGTTTCTTCCCCATGGCAGTGGGGCTCACAACCAAGCCCCCTGCCTCTCTCTGAGTGGCCAAATAAAAGAATTCTGATTCTGATTCTGATTCTGACACACACACACACACACACACACAAACACACAAACACACATACACCATTCTAGTATTGTGAGACCTACTTGTGAGCTCTAAGGATTCTCTCAATGATGGCGTCTCCAATCTTGTTGTACACCGTCCTGTTATCAGCACAACTAATGAAGAACTGGTTCTAAGAGAGAGATGGAGAAAGACAGGAAGAGAGAGAGAGAGAGAGACAGGAAGAGAGAGAGAGAGAGAGAGAGAGACAGGAAGAGAGAGAGAGAGAGAGAGAGAGAGAGAAAGACAGGAAGAGAGAGAGAGAGAGAGAGAGAGAGAGAAAGACAGGAAGAGAGAGAGAGAGAGAGTGAGCGAGAAATTGGAAGTGTCACACAGGTTCAGTAAGGCATGGCGAAGA
>NC_139667.1:8723364-8735864 GCF_951799395.1 Argentina silus
TGTGTGTGTGTGTGTGGCTGTGTGTGGCTGTGTATATGTGTATGGTCCACCCTGGTCATAAATGACGTTGTTGTCTCTAAGGAAACGCAGGCAAAGGGCACATGGAGATAAGAGCTGTTGAAGCCTCGATTCTAGATCCTTTTTATTATCACTGTGATTACACTGTGATAGTATGATTATGATGGCTGAATCTTCACCAGAGTCAGAGTGACATCTTGCCTCATGCTACCTTGAACTAGCCCCTTCATGTTTTTCATGAGTAAACCTTAGGCTACCTCAGGCTACTCGATGTGTGTTTTGTAGGCCCTGCTGCACAATGTTTGCCCCCCCCCCCCCATCAACCACCAACACACACACACACGCACACACGCACACACGCACACACGCACAAATGCAAGGGCCCCCGCCTGCCCCCTCATTGCTCTAACATCACCGCTAGGTGGCGTACTAACATTGGGCTCTGCTGAGACAGTGATTGCGCGCCCCTACCACCCTTCTCTCCCCCGTCAGTGTTATTTTATGTTGAGAACTGAATGCCCGAATTTATCATTGACCAGAGAGGTTCCACTGAGTGGAGACGCGCGCACACCGGATAGATGGGGGAACTGGAATGAGTGCGCGCGTGAGAGCGTGATGTGACCGTGAAATTACTTTATTATTTTTTTTCTCTCTGGGGATTTGTGATCAAATCACGAGAAAATTAATTAATCATTCCGGAGCGGAAACAGCCATATGGTCACGTTTTTAAAGCTCTGGAATAATCAGTAACCGAGTTGTTGTTGTTGTTATTTCTTTACCTCTCTTTCTCTATTGGTTGAGTTTTTCGGAGGTACCTGCGTACACCACAGACCAGAGGCTCTCCGGTATCACATCCCCAACCTGAATCTGACTCACCCTCATGCGCTCCGGTGTCCCCACCTTCACCGTATCTGCCGTGTGTTTTCGTCTGACGCAGAGCGCGAGCGCGGGAAGACCTACAGAACACTTTCTGGACACTGCGCTTGAAGGATGCTGGTGAGGTTTTTTCTTTCTCCAAAACATCAAGCTGATGATTAATTGATTTCTGAATTACACATGTATATCATTGATGACACATCTGTGTCAGTACATGATGTTTTAATCAACATGTTTTTAGACCTTTGCCTAAGAGCTATTGCGTTTTCTTTCCCACAAACCACGGATCTGGTAATTCGTCTGAATGTGGGCAGTTCTGAGAGATAGACGGACAGGTATGGCTTATTGAGTGTAAGAGTCTGAGAAATACTCATTATTGTTGCATGTTCAACTATACATTCGGCATATTGGTTTTAAAAAGAACAGACAGTGATTATTTGGACTGAGGATGTTTTTATTGCCTATGGAAGATGAGATAGATACGAGTTCCTATAAGATACAAATGGAGTAACTGTCAACACCGGTGGGACTGCTCAGAACCGTTTGGAGCCAAATCAGATGTTCATACATGAAAATCATCCACACAAATCTCTTTTCCCTTTAATTACTGAAGCTTTTTAACTTCAACTGTCTCATGAGTCTCTTGGACATTGACGCAATTTAGACAAGAGTGCACGAGGGTTCTATTGGTTTTCTCGGTAAAATCCTCTCCCTTTTACGCATCGGTGGACTCACATTCACCGTTACCTAAAGGACCGGCGATGGGGAACGAGCAGGGCGACAGCCACCCCGAGGAGCCCCACACCCGGGGAGCCGTAACTGGCCAGCCGCGGTCCCGTGAATGACCCGGCAGCATGCACTCATTGCCCAACCGCTCCAAGTGCTTCTCCTTCAACTGCAGCTGGGAGGAGAGCGGGAACGGGTCCTACTGGGAGTCCGAGCCCCCACTTAACTCCTTCCCCATCCCCGTGCTCACGGGCATCACCATCATCTGCGCGCTGCTGTTCCTTGTGGGGGTGACCGGTAACGTTATGACCATCCTGGTGGTCAGTAAATACCGGGACATGCGCACTACAACAAATCTCTATCTCTGCAGCATGGCGGTGTCTGACCTGTTGATCTTCATGTGTATGCCCCCTGACCTCTACCGCCTCTGGAAGTACAGACCCTGGCGCTTCGGCGACGTGCTCTGCAAACTGTTCCAGTTCGTCAGCGAGTCCTGCACCTACTCCACAATCCTCAACATCACCGCACTCTCTGTGGAGAGGTACCTGGCCATCTGCTTCCCACTGCGCGCCAAAGCCCTAGTCACCAAGCGACGCGTCCGCGCGCTCATCCTTGTGCTGTGGGTTGTGTCCTTACTGAGCGCGGGGCCCATCTTCGTGATGGTGGGAGTGGAGCGCGATGAGGCCGGACCCGGTGAGATGGTGGAGGATCCGGACACCAGCGAGTGTAAGATGACGGAGTACGCCATCACATCGGGTCTGCTGGGGTCCATGGTGTGGGTGAGCTCCATCTACTTCTTCCTGCCGGTGTTCTGTCTGACGGTGCTCTACAGCCTGATAGGCCGCCGCCTGTGGAAGAGACGCCGGGAGATCATTGGCCCCTGTGTGGCACACAGGGAAAAAAGTAACAGGCAGACCATCAAAATGTTGGGTAAGACAATTCATACATACCGGTAGGCTATAACTAACGCTGTGCAATCGTTTGTTTTCCGAACACTTCAGGAAAAGGCTGGGTGAAGAAAACGGACATTAAAAGTTGTTTATATTCAAAACTCACACTGTACGCACGGTGCGTAATTGGATCCACAATCCACATACATATCTTAACACAGTACAGTATAAGGACGCCACCTACATTACCGTTATAAAGCTTTACGCATTACTTGGATATTCATGTGACACCGATCCCTCCTAAACAGTCTAAATCAATTGGCTAGAAGTGCATTGTATTTCAGTATGAGTGTTGTTGATTCAATTAGAATAGCAAACAGCACTACACTTTTAGAACTCGTTACCAAGGTGACTCAATATGCACCAGCCACCACCCTCTAAACCTCTATGCTTTATTCAAATAATGTAACATTTGCTTAACAGGAAATGTTTATTAATGAGTTCACTTGCAAGAGAGATTTATATTGATATACTACCTCAGTTCCCCCCCTCACAATTTATCCTCTAGCTATTTCTCTCCCCCTATCGCTCTCTTTTTCTCCCTTCTCCCCCCCCCCCCCCCCCCCCCCCCTTCCCCTTTCCCCACTCCTCTGTCTCCATCCAGTGATGGTGGTGTTTGCTTTCGTGCTGTGCTGGTTGCCGTTCCACGTGGGCCGCTACCTGCTGTCACGATCCTCCGAGGTGGGCTCGCCTCTCTTCTCTCTGCTGTCGGAGTACTGCAACCTGGTCTCTGTAGTCCTCTTCTACCTGAGCGCCGCCATCAACCCCATCCTCTACAACACCATGTCCCGGAAATACCGCAGCGCTGCCGCGCGCCTCTTCGGCTTGACCGACCCACAGCAGCCGCCCAGGGGCAGGACCGCCAGCACGGTGAAGGGAGAGGGCTCGCCCGCCTGGACCGAGTCCACCGTCAGTCTGTAGATGTAGCAGCTGCCACCCGATGCAGCGTAACAGCGGGCCTCAAACAGCGGGCAACCTGAAGGCTGGGACACTATAGGACATGCGGGGGGAGGGGGGGGGCAGCCTGAACAGAACCGACCACCAGCCTGTGACTGTTGTGGGACAACAATAACTGACCTTGTTGGGGTTTTTCTTTCTCGAAATGATCAAATCTGTATTGATTTTAACGTATTTAAGATACAAACAGGACTTGTTTTGTTAACCACATTTCTCACACTGATGCTGGATGTTTTCGTTGCCTGAAATCACCGTTCTGGACTGACCAAGGCTGATGTCAGTCTGTGATTGTGAATTTTGGGGGAAGGGGGTTGCCAACCTCCTCTTGTGCATTTCTTACCAGTGACAATGACTGTCATGGCTCATACGACAATGGCATTGAAGTCCCAAACAGTTTGAAAAGACATGAATTTGATTTATTATAAGACATAAATAAGACAATGAGATGCTGTTTATGATGCCCAAGAGATTCAATGTGCCATCACACCTTGAGCTGCAGTATTTGTTCCTTTTTGACCATGACAGAATTTCAGCAAGTGCCACCAGCTATTCACCTCATACTGTATGCAACACATTCAACAGCTTTTGAAAACTGACACATATGCATGTTGTACTGTAAAACACAGATCACACTTTCATGCACACGCACACAGGCACACACACACACACACACACACACACACACACACACACACACACAAAAACATTACGACTGCCTTATAAAGTAAACCGTATTCTGGATGACAAAGAAAGCACTGTAGAACCTGTGGCACTGATCTGTATCCCATGACAGAGGGACAGAGGTGCGTGTGTACTGTACATGTATATATATATGTGTGTGTGTGTGTGTGTGTGTGTGTGTGTGTGTGTGTGTGTGTGCGTGCGTGCGCGTGTGTGTGTGTGTGTGTGTGTGTGTGAACGTGTGCATATGTCTCTGATGACAGAGGAAGAAATGTATTCTATTTTGAACTCTATTGCCTTGAATGCGCTTTCCCATGCCTTGGTAATGCATGGTCATGTTGTGTTATTTTAAAACGGTGTTACGCCAGCCTTAAACTGTAAATAGCAGCTTAGTGACGCCGGACTCTCATTGGTTTAATCTGTAAATACAGCCAAAGCAACCGCCATTATGACTACAAACATGGACTACAAACATGGCCCCTCAGCTCAGAAGAATGTAAATCTGTTACTGTGTGTGTCTTAAGACTGTACAGATTGGTGTAACACTTGTATTTACGAATGTACAAGTATGTATACTGGATTAAAACATGATGTAAATACTGGTTCATATCTCCCCAGCCTGATCTCATCAATCATTTTGTACAATATCACACACAACATCATGTCAGAGAGACGTAAAGATCAGAGTGGGCAGTCGGAAAATGTAAAGATTTTACAAATCAGGCAACGTCAACTGATTCGTCAACTGGCAGGGAGATACAAAAAAATGAATACTTTGGTAGGTGGTAGGTTGGGGGCGGCGGAGGGTGTCTAACTAAGACTTGTGACACAAACGTTGTGGGTTTGAATCAGCTTTAGGACCACCAAAACTGCTTTTTAGTGCGTTTTCATTTGCTAATACTTAACCCTGACAACCCTAACCATCCGAAAACAATGTCTAACCCTAAGCCTTACTCCAACCCTTACTTTAACCACTCAAAGTGAATGCCTAATATTGCCTAAGCGCCACACAAGTCGTTGCTAACCTGCTTTATGGAAACAGTGAATATTAAGCTGTGCTTACGTGCTTATGAGTTTACACGTAAACATCTGGACATATTCTAGGTACATTACTTTACGTACGATATCATAGGAATGATTGATGAGATCACGTTGATCTCCCTGGGGGCTGGTCTGTGGGTGTCTGCTGGGAGATGCTGTGCGTGTGTGATGATGGTCTCGTAACAGTAAAACATTTGGAAAACACTTACCACCTCTTCTCTTTCTTATGAGAATATGTAAAGTGTGTGTTTTAATCAATCAAGTACAGTACACGCTCACACACACACACACACACACACACACACTCACACACACACACACATCATAATTGTCACCCAGAGGCTCTGAAAGGCTGGCTGCAGTATTACTGAGAGGATGCATGTCCCCACTTAACCCTCAGTCTGGTCACACACACTTTGTGAGCCTATCCTGCAGTGACAGACCTCACAGGCAGACTCAAAGCCATCTGTCTCCAAGTTCTACACTCAAAAGGCCCCCTCTGCCTCATCTGAGGCCCTTTGAGTTAAGACAGGCAGACAGCAGCAGATTTTAGGTTCCCCTACCAGATGAGTTTTGAAAGAGGGAACGATATTCCAAAGGAGGGAGGATAATTCATGAATGAGTCATGCAGTGAGAGGAGTGATTGAGAGCGCGCTTGAGAGAAGAGAGAGAGAGAGAGAGAGAGAGAGAGAGAATGCAGATATAAGCGGAACAGTACAGTACTCGTCGCTGTGAGACAGCGGAGAAAAATGCTTTTTCTGTGATTTACTCGCTTCTGTTATCCAGCGAGACGCTATCGAGGCCGCTAAGGAGTAAATCTAAAACAACAGCTGGCTTCACACACACACACACACACACACACACACACACAGAGACACACACTCAGACAGTAGCCCTGAGACAGTGGAGAAAGGGAAAGAAAGAAAGCGTGAGGGGGGGGATCGATGGCAATGTTCTTGCACAAATCACAGAGCGAGGAAGCGACTGTGCTTTTGTGCTCCTCTTCCCTCCACTGTGAGCACATGGCAGGTTGAGAGTGGTCATTAGCCTAGCTATGGATTGCTTGTTCTGATGAAGCCCCATCGGTTGAAGACATTGGCTGTTTGATAAAGAATGCATACAGTAGATCAATTGAGCTTTTTTGTCCTTTTTCCTACTGACACAATTAATGCATCTCATTGTGTTCCCATGGCCAGACAGATAGAATTATCAGAAGTCTACGTTTTTTAAGCTCTCAGAAGTCAACAATACAAAATATGTCTATAAAACATGTCCTTAGCTAGCCTAACCCGTTGTATTGGTTAAAGATTGAGATTGGGATGTAAAAGGTATTGATAAGAGAGCTTCTCTGTGGATTCTGGGCCGTGTCACATCATCCACATCATCCTCACTCAAGTTAAAGCGACTGCAAAGAGGTAGAACTGGTACATCTGTTGCGTTAAATCAAAGACACAAAAGTGTTCACCTCACAGATTTAGGGCTCTATTTTAAAGGCATAAAAAAACAGGTGGTGCAAATGCTGGCGCTGGCAGGGGTGGGAGCGCTAGGAGTGTGTCTGAAATATGATCGCTATTTTCAAGGCCAGAATTTTTCAGCGCAACTGATGGCACTTGACCTGCTCAATGTCGTGACCGCGCCTCGTTTACCGCTACTCCACCTCTCTGAGGGCAGACCAGACAGCGCTGTGGGAATTTCCCGTTACTGTCGACACAAATTGCCAATACGCCTGCGTTTGGAAGTGCGTCCATTTTACGCCGGCTGAAAATAGAGCCCTTATTGTTTATGACATTATGAAAAGTAAGCGTTGCCGCTCTTCCCACAGTCTGTCCCCACAGTCTGTCCCCAGTCTCTCCCCACTACTGTCCCCAGTCTCTCCCCACAGTCTGTCCCCACAGTGTCAGCCTCTAACTCAGACTCCAACACATTTCAACATTCAGTTACTGACTGAAATAAATACAAGATTTAAAATTCAACCCATTTATCTCCCTAGTTTAATCAGCAGTGTAAACGACCTGGTTATCCACCCATGTGATTGCTTTTAGCCCTTACTATCTGTTCTTTCCCTTTGTGCTTGTATGCTCTGTTGCCCCCCTATCCATGCCGTCTGTTGGAAATATGTCTGTTTCTATTTTGAGTTGTTAAGAACTGTCTGCATTGTCTGTGATGTCACTTGTCTTCTTTGCTGCACCTACCATTGCTCCTTTCGGTCAGGGGGTAATTGTAAGAGAATGTGTTCTCAACGACTTACCTGGTTAAATAAAGGAAACCTAAATAAAGGAAAAAGCAGAGTGTAAAGCAATGTATGCTATTGATGGATGAATGTGCAATCAAACATGACACACAAAATTTGAGATTTCAGTCAATGTCAGAAAAAATTAAAACATTTATTGGGCATAAATATATTATATATACGCTACCGATACAGTTACGTCTTACATACATAGGGTATTATTTGCAAAAATCTATACATTAAAATTGATATGGCAGTTTCTTTTATATAATGCATATGAAATTGTCTAACATTTACAATACAAGAAGAAATGTATGATTTTTCTTTTTTTTTCAAATCGTAGACCATGACAACCTTGGAATGTTTGTTTTAAACTGTGAGGTAAAAATATGTTTGTTGTTTTTTTTTGTTTCAGACTTTTTTTGTTAAATACATGTGAATCTCCGTACGTTTATCAATCGCCAATCTCTCAGAGTCAAAATCTGTACTTTTCTGTCAAACATAAAAACAAACAAAACAAAAAATTCGAGAAAAAAAAACTTGAACCAATCAGAAGGCACAGACGCTGGGTTGCTGGGCAAAAATGTCTGTCATTCTTGACAGACCCACGAGATGAGCCAGACTCAAATGGCCCAACAACTCAACAGCATCAAAACACACAGGGAGTACCCAGCCCACATATATAGCCACCGGGCAAACATTGGCCAAATAACTGGTAATATCACTGGCCTAAACTTGGCCTAACATTGGGCCTTTCCCTAACCTAGCATTAGGCATTATTTGACAATACTTGGCTTTTTCAGGGTTTGGAGGAGAAACCACATAACATCAGGGACGAGAGGGACACATCAGACATCTTTCTGCCAACTGCCACAGGCTAGGTCGACACACCATGATCAACATCTTAAATGACACCATGTTCCCTAGTGAGCAGTGCACTACTTCTGAGCAGGGCCACAGGTGGAGTAGCAGACTCAACAGGGAATAGGGTGTCATATGAGACACACCCCATGCTGCGGTAATGCCAATGCCACTGTGATGCTAATGGCAGCAGGGCTGATGAATATAACAGACTGCGCTGGCAGTTCGGTGTTCTGGAATAAAAAAGAGGAACCTGCTGGCTAAAAGAAGCATTGCAGTTCTCTCACGATACATGATCTCATAAAGACTAATGCTTGGCTTTAAAAAAGTGCTTCATTTCTGTTAGTCGTATTTTCTTTATTACCATCATACTATAACTCTATATATCTCTGTAATATCATTTCTTAGCAAAATACTGGATACAAATAATCACTACTTGCTATACGACGGCGACAAGCCTGGAAAAAGAAATCATCATCATCCGCCTGAAATCATGATTTGATTGTTTTTGTCTTTTAAACCTTTCAGTGTGAAATCACGAGTGTGTTAAAAACTCTCCTTAAAAGGGGCTACACATTTAACAAATGGCACATTTCGCTTTACAAAAAAAAAAACATCAAAAATGATAAAAAGATAATATGAAAAAAGAAGCATAATCACAGATCAAGTTAATGTTTTTCCTTTTTGAGAGAATAATAATAATAGTAATGCTGTGTAGTCACAGAGGAACGATCACAGAACCCTTTAGATAAAAAGAGAGAGTAACATCGAGTGGACACAAGCCTCCGCTTTGGCAATAACAGTATGATATCATAAGCTTCATTATAACACTAGTCAGCAAAACGCCAAAGGTAGCTACTTATATCCCATTACAGACACCTTAATCTGACCCTAGCGGCTTGCTACATCTCTCTATGCATACAGAAACAGACGTCCGACTGGTCTCCCAGCCCCGCCTGAGACAAGGAGATGAAAAGGCATTTGGTTACATGTTAAAAAAAAAAAAAGAAAAAGAAACTGCTGATACTGACATACACTGAGCTACAGGTTCCCAACAACTGTAAGAAAATACTTAAAGGGTTACTGAGATTAGGAATGCTGGCCTTGATCACACATCTAACAAACATCCATAAAAACAAAACAGAAATAATAACATGCTACAAGGAAGAAAAAAAAAATTAGTACATAACTACACTTGTCTCTTAATCTTTTTTTTTTTAAACAATAAATAAATGAAGATTGCACTGTAATTGGCATGTAAAGTACTGTATGCAAATATATAGTATAAATAAACCTAGAGAAGAACTCTACCTTAACTTTCCCATCAACTTTGGCAAAGGTATTTGAGCTAGTAAACCACTCTGCTTACTGACACAAGCAAGGCACAGCTTAGAGAGGACATGATACAGCATAAACATGAGAGAGAGGGAGGGGGGGGGGCGGGGAGGGGGTGGCGGGGGGGGTGGCAGAGGGGGGGGATGAGGAAAAAGATATAAAGAAAGATAGAGGAGAGGGAGAGAAGCTACCATGGTGACGACAGCGACAGGGGACTCTGGGATAGATCTCCCCTCAGTAAGGCCATGTCCCTGAGGTACATTACAGATTGCCAATCAGAGCACAGGGGCGGTGATAAACCCCCCCCCCCCCCCCCATTTTAGGGGGCATGTCAATAGCAGGCAGGTCAGGGTAACTCTTTGGATCAGTGGGGTATTCTGCTGGGCTGTACTGTACCTTGTCTGTTTGGGCTGGGTTGGGGGGTCAGGGTGGGGTTGGGGGGGTTGGGGAGGCGTAGGGCGAATTAGGGTGGCCTGTTCAGCTCTGCTCTGTTCTAATTGGGGGGTGTTTGGCATAATGGTCATTGATAGTGATGAGACATGCCTCAGCGAACACATCTGTCTGAGGAGAGATGAGAGACTAGTGACTTAACTACTGCTCTGACAACATGTCAATAAAGCACCTTTAAAGAGAGAGAGAGATGGAGAGATGAAGGGAGGAAGAGAGATGAGGAGAGAGAGAGAGAGAGAGAGCGATGGAGAGATGAGGAGAGGAAGATAGATCGAGAGAGAGAGAGAGAGAGAGAGAGGAATGGAGGGAAGAGCTGTAAAGTGGCCAGAGGAGGAAAAAGATAGCTACAGGGAGAGAGGGGGAGAGGAGAACAGAAGAGCCCTGTGATGTGGCTATCGATTCACAGACAGGAGCTAGCAGGAGAAACCAACAGCTTCACACCAGCACCGTGCTGGACAAAAGCTCGCTCGCGCTAATCGCTAGTCACTAATGCTTTCCTGGTCAACAACACACACCACTATGAGTTCGGCTATCAAATGCCCATCCCTGCTTCCCCAGTTAGCGAAAGATAAAAAAGCTGTCCCTTGAGGCCTGATCTAAGGTCAGTTTTAGTCCCCCCCCCCCACTTATATGGTTAATGTCAGGATTTGGGGGGCAGAGTAAGCTGTTCCTAGATCTGTGCCCAAGGACAACATGGACCAGGGGCATTGGCTACTGAACTGACCTCAGACCTGTACATGAGCACCGAGAGTTGACTCCTCCTCCCTTTCACACTGTACTTCAAACCCTACATCACTTTATATTACATAGCCTTTATAGCATCATAGATATTTGATATAATGTATATATTAGATTACTGGTTCCATTCTTTTCTTAGATATAAAAATCACAGGATAGCAGCATCTTACACCACGCGTGGATTGCATCGCTTTGGTAGCTGAATGATAAAAAGAAGGCAGAAGAGATAATGGGATTGATTTTCAAAGAGTAATCTGTGATCCTACAAGACATTGCACACGTGTGTATTATCTCGGTTTTCTGTGTGTGTGTGTGTGTGTGTGTGTGTGTGCGTACGTGTGCGTGTGTGTGTGTGTGTGTGCGAGAGCAGGTAAAAAAATGATTGCATGGTTTTGACCCACGGTAGAGAGGGAACTGATGAATACATGGCTAAAGCTTTGAGGCCTACATTGGAATATGGCTGAATGACAAAAAGACTGCAGCAAAAAAAATAAAAATAAAAATGCAAATAAAACATAGAAACAAAAGTAAGGCAATGACCGTTCAAGAAAAATACACTTTCTCTAATCGAATACGTATGTTTAAAAAGATACAGAATAAAAAACATGCAAGTCAGTATTGACGAGCAACTGCTTTGCTCACAGCTATTTAAGGCTTGATAATCAGTTTGCTTTCCCACCGAGATGCGGCTAAGACAAGGCTTCCCTCCACATGTATACATTACAACAAGAAACAGAGGAAAACAAAAAAACAACAGGAAAAAAACACAACAACAGAAGAGACTGATCTTGAAAAAAAAAAAGAAAAAAAAAGAAAGAGAGAACGGAGAGATGGAGACAGAGGAGGAGGAGGAGGAAGGGAAAGAGGAACAGAGACGAGGAAAGCCTGAATATATACTTGGACTACAATGCGCGTACGTAGCGTTAGAAGGTACTTCTCAAGTGTTTTGTTTTGTTTTGTTTATTTCTGTCTTTTCTTTTTTTTTTTTCCCGATTTATTTGTCGCTCTCTTTTTAGTTTCTCTTTCTATCCTGTCGTTTTAGAATTCCCTCACATGAAGAAGAAGTACTGTAGTAGGTAGGCCATGAGGATGGAGAGACCGATGAACGCGCCAACCAACACTTTCGCGCGAAGCTCGTCGCTCCAGATCGGACCCGCCCTTTTGCTCGTCTCCAAGGCGCTCGTCTCCCCGGGTGACGCTGTCTCCTGGCGACGCAGCGTGAACAGGGAGGAGGGGCTCAGCGGCCCGCACAGTTCCTGGCACGTATCCTGGCAACAGCGACAGGCGCACACGCGGAAACGGTAATCTGTGTTGCCCTGGAGACCGGAGATGGGGAACACGCCCTCCTCTCCCTTGAACACCTGGGGTGGGAGAGAGAGAGAATGAGAGAGAGAGAGAGAGAGAGAGAGAGAGAGAGAGAGAGAGAGAGAGAGAGAGAGAATGAGAGAGAGAGAGAATGAGCGAGTGAGAGAGAGAGAATGAGAGAGAGAGAGAGAGAATGAGAGAGAGAGAGAGATAAGTTAGTGAGAGGGCATAGTTTCCTCTTAATCGTGATGAACAAATGAGAGTTCAGGAGGACAGCAGGTTTAGCTGGAGAAGAGATCCTCCATCTCAATGAGACTTCCTAATTAAGGTTT
>NC_139667.1:8743364-8745864 GCF_951799395.1 Argentina silus
ATCAGTAGAGTCTCTGTGCATCCCTTTAGTTTTATCTAAAAACACCAAAACAAAAAGTCTGAGAAACGGGAAGAAACTTCAGAACACACTTTTCTTTCTCTCGAAAAAGAACAGAAGTTAATTTGTTTTCTCCCTGGTCCCTCTGTCTCTCTCTCTCATCAGAGCACTCTCTGGGATGTGGGATGGCTACTGCTCCTACAGGTGATTGTCCACCAGCTCCTCCTCAGAAAACACACTCTCAGCCAGGGTCACCTTTTCTTGCACAGTGTCTGGGACTGCAGGGGTCTTACCAAAAACAGACCTTATCATTTCAAATAGACTGCAGGGCAATGCGTATACACATAGTGCACACAGTTCACTCTAGTTCTGCATAAGCTTACGCTGCAAGTTTGGACCCTGCATCAACCCTGCGACAAGTATTATAATACAGCCATGTAATACATTCTGTATTGAGCTTGTCTGTGTCTTTTTAGTGGACAAAAACCACAGCAATCTCTCTCTCTCTCTCTCTCTCTCTCTCTCTCTCTCTCTCTCTCTCTCTCTCCCTCTCTCTCTCATTTTGCATTTTGGAAGGTCCTGTAAACAAGAATCAGAATTATGTAATCACACGCTACATAACTGTAACACGCACACATGCGCGCACACACGCTCACACACAGGCGCACACGCACGCACGCACACACGCACACACACACACACAAAGACAAGAACAACCACAAACTGACAAACAGTCACACCTCAACATCCACTTCACATTCACACACAGTTCTCATAAACACACACACACACACACACACACACACACACACACACACACACACACACCCTCCCTCATTCATTCCTAGAAACACAGACACACGCAGGTCTCCTGTCATGTTTGTGATGCAAATAATTACCTAGAGGTTGTTTCCTGTTGTCTGAGTAGCTGGGAGACGAACATCATTACTGCAGCACCCACTCTAGAGTACATTTATTTATTTATGGCATTTAGCAGACGCCTTTATCCAAAGCAACATACACTCCTGGTACTGGACTTTTTACCTCATATTCATTATCTCCAGCACCATGCCTGTGTCTACATCTGTAAAAATGGAAAATTAACCTAATAAAATTACCCCCTATGATGTAATTGGAGGGAAAACTAATTTTAAATTCAGCAATTTTCAGAAAGTACATTGAGTTTCCACCCAGGGGTTTTGTAAACTGAATAATTCTACAATGTTGTACCCCCAATGACATCAAACCTATGTAAACACTGGTATGGTGCTGGAGATACAGTGTGTGAGGTAAAGATATATATATATTTTTTTAAAGTGTCCCTTTAATGGCCTTCGGCTGTGTCTGTGTCTGTGTCTGTGTCTGTGTCTGTGTCTGTGTGCGTGCGTGCGTGCGTGCGTGCGTGCGTGCGTGCGTACGTGCGTGTCTTTACCTGTACTCGCTGTCTGGCTGTAGGTCTGTGATAAGGTGAGTAGTCCCGGCCTCCACGGTGATGGTCTGGTCATCCAGGGTGATGATGTAAGAGGTGATCTCCGCACCGTTGCTGTTTGGCTCCTCCCACTTCAAGAAGAGGCAGGTGGAAGGGGAGTGGTCTATCTCTGCAGGGGTGGGGTCTAGCAGGAAGACAGACACTGGGTCTGGATTGGTGGCCGGAGTCTGGAAGCTCACTTGCTCGCTGTACGGCCCCGCCCCTGCCTGGTTCACCGCCTGAGAGGCAGAAGGAGAGAGAGAGAACAGGAGGAAGAGAGAGGAGGAGAGAAGACGTTTGTCCTTGGTTCAAGTGACCTAACACTAACACACACACACACACACACACACACACACACACAAACACACTTAAGATGATAGACACACACATACACACAAACACACACACACACACACACACACACACACTTAAGATGATAGACACACACATACACACAAACACACACACACACACACACACACTTAAGATGATAGACACACACATACACACAAACACACGCACACGCACCCACACAAAAAAAACATCCATCTAGTTACGCACACACACACACACACACACACACACACAGTGATTACTCTATTGCATCATCCCATGAGAGCGACCTCCTCTCGTCCTCTAATATCACTGACATAAACCTTGTAAATGAGCTCATAAAGAGATCAGCCATAAAACCTCCTATAAAGGAATTCATCTGTCTTACAGTGGGCCAGTGTGTGTGTGTGTGTGTGTGTGTTTGTGTGTGTGTGTGTGTGTGAGTGTGTACGTGTGTGCCTGAGAGAGAGAGAGAGAGAGAGAGAGAGAGTACTGTAGGTGTCCTATAACAGATTATTATTTTAATTTCTATTTACCCTTGCTATGAAGAGGGGGTGGTCTTTTCATTATATCTATGTGTGTGTGTGTGTGTTACCTGTAGCCTGCAGCAGTAGTGTGTGGCAGGTGTCAGGTCCGACAGCTCGCACTGTGTGGCGGTTCCACAGTATATCAACTCCATGGGCTCCTCCTCCCTGGCCCACT
>NC_139667.1:8763364-8768364 GCF_951799395.1 Argentina silus
AAGTCTACAGCGTGTAAGCCGTGTGTGTCTGTGTGTGTGTGTGTGTGTGTGTGTGTGTGTGTGTGTGTGTGTGTGTGTGTGTGTGTGTGTGGTATTCCGGGTTGGACCCGGGTTCGATACAGTGGGCCAAGCAGTAGATTAGACAGAATGTTCTCACTCCTCTCTCTCTCTCTCTCTCTCTCTCTCTCTCTCTACTGAGTGTGTTCTCTCTCTCTCTCTCTCTCTCTCTCTCTCTCTCTCTCCCACCTCACTTTTTCATCTCACTCTCTCCAAGTCTTTCTCACTTTTCACTCCAGCATACTCTTCTCCTCTGTCTCTCTCTCACTCTCTCTCTCCCCCCCTCTCTCTCTATGGTACCTCATGCTCTGATTGTTTTACAGGAAGCCCAGTCACGGGGTGTGTGTGTGTGTGTGTGTGTGTGTGTGTGTGTGTGTGTGTCTTAGATATAGCTGACTCAGCCTAATCTCCAGCCCTGTACTGAGACCCTGCTAGACCATGAGAGAGAGCCCCCTAGACACATAGACACAGACTGACAGCACACTGACATGTGAGTGTGTGTGTGTGTGTGTGTGTGTGTGTGTGTGTGTGTGTGTGTGTGTGTATGTGTGTGCACGCGCACGTATGTGTGTGTGTGCCAGTGCCCGTGATGTATGTGCAATACTTGACCATGAAGACCTGAGCCCTAACTCTCTCTCTCTCTCTCCCTCTCTCCCTCTCTCCCTCTCTCTCTCTCTCTCTCTCTCCCTCTTTCTCCCTCTCCCTCCCAGCCGTCTCTCTTGCCCCTCTTCTCCTCTGCTTCGCCCCGGCCCCCTCCTTTTGGACAGGTCTGTGTTTGTTATGTGTTCTACATCAGCCGTACAGAGGTGTGTGTGTGTGTGTGTGTGTGTGTGTGTGTGTGTGTGTGTGTGTGTGTGTATACAGCTGAATAGTCTCCCCCACTGTGGGGCAGTAAAATATCGCATCCTGTGTGTGTGCGTGCGTGCGTGTGTGTGTGTGTGTGTGTGAGTGTTTGTGTGTTGTCTTTGCAGATGTTATAACCTTTTTGAAGAGAGTAAATGTCCTTCAAGGTCTATTTTACAAACACCATCTGGTTGTGTGTGTGTGTGTGTGTGTGTGTGTGTGTGTGTGTGTGTGTGTGTGTGTGTGTGTGTGTGTGTGTGTGTGTGTGTGTGTGTGTGTGTGTGTGTGTGTGTGTGTGTGTGTGTGTGGATAATGGCCTGATCAAAGCCCTAAGAAAGATCTCTCAAAGCAGAGCTTTCCATGATGTCACCACCCAACTCAACAAACCCCCCTATACATGAGCTCAATGGAATATCCCAATGACCCTATACCATTCATAACCAGGCTGATTCAAAGCTGAAACAGGGAGTTTGACAAGACCAGTGTCTTGTCTCTCTGTGGGCCTTTCTGTCATCACCTCGACAGACAGCCCAGTGTGTCTGTGTGTGTGTGTGTGTGTGTGTGTGTGTGTGTGTGTGTGTGTGTGTGTGTGTGTGTGCTTGACTGACATCTAAGGGGCACAGTGAGGTATACTGTACTTTTATTTAATAACTGAGACGTATGGCTGACATGTCAAGAGACATGTGGTTAAGACACAGGTGTGTGTGTGTGTGTGTGTGTGTGTGTCAGTGCGCGCGCACGTGTGTGTGTGTGTGTGTGTGTGTGTGTGTGTGTGTGTGTCAGTGCGTGTGCGTGTGCGTGCGTGTGTATGTGTGTGTCGTCTGTGCGTCTGTGTGTGAGAGTGAGATAAGGCTTCTGTGGTGTCTAACTCTGAGCTCAAAGGGTTCCTTCATCCAGAGCAGGACTCTACAGGTATGTGCCCCCCCTCCCCCTCCCCCTCTTCTCTCCCCCTCTCCTCCCCCCATCTCTCCCCTGTAGCTCGGCCAGCCCAACAAGGCCCGTATTGTAGAGGGAGAAACCGATAGGGCCCGGGACGGGTTCAGCTATGTGGTTACCGAGACAACCCCCCTCCTGTCCTCCTCCCTCCTCCCCTCACCCCCTCCCTCCCTCAACCTCAGTAAGGCAGCATTCATCCATTCATCTTTTTTTTTTCCCTTTCTGTGAGAAGAAAAGGGGGAGCAAGACAGAGAGGTGAGGTGTATACTCTCTGGCCTAGCCGACTGCGAAAGGCCACTGAGGTCAGAGAGAGGGGGAGGGAGGAGGGGGTAGGGGGGTAGGGTGGTAGGGAGGGAGAGAGGGCGGGAAATAGAGAAAGAAGGACACAAACTGAGATGGAACTGAACAAAAAGCTCAGATGAGACACCAAAGAATGAACCACATTCCAAGGTTGTTGTTTTTTTTCATTCTACTGTGGACACAAACTTAAACACTCCAAAAGTCCAACCTCTCCTCCACAGCCTGGCCCTAACCCACATCCTCACCGACCGCTCACACCCCGTCAAGACTGCTTGCGACAAAACAGCCAGGAAATCAGTCGTTTCCAATACAAGTCGGCGACATCCAGAGACATGAGAGAATTGACAGTTGGACGAAGTGACCAGAATAGGAACCAGACCATCATTTATGCTAATTTTCATAGCTAGAGTGTGTTGTTTGTGTGTGTGTGTGTGTGTGTGTGTGTGTGTGTGTGTGTGTGTGTGTGTGTGTGTGTGTGTTCTCTCTTACCCTGTACGTGTGTGTCTGGCTCGCTGGTACGGGGGCTGCTGCGTAGTCGTCTCTCAGGCTTCTTCCCCCCTGGGCTGCTGACTCCTCCCCCTGACCCCAAGGACCCCAGCGAGGGAGCGTGTGATTTGCTGCTGTATCAAATAAGATCAAATGTTATTCAAAGTGCATCTAAAACAAAACGTGTGTGCGTGTGTATGCAGGTGTGTGTGTGTGTGTGTGTGTGTGTACCTGTATCCGTTGTGGGAGGGTCCCAGGCTGCCCTTGTACAGGGAGGAGGGAGGAGAGTTGAGTCGGTTCTGTCTCTCCAACTGTCTCTGTTCCTTGATCTTCTTGGGCTGCGGCTTACTGTACGCCTCCTCACGGCCTATGTAGTTGGACATCCCAAAGACTGGAATGATCTCTGAAGGAGAGGAGGGAGAGGGGAAGAGAGGGAGAGGAGGAGAAGGGAAGAGAGGGAGAGGAGAGGGAGAGGGATATAGAGGAAAGGTTTAGTTCAGCTGCCTACTTTGCAGACATATTTGCATACAGTGGCAGTCAAATCAATGACTGTACCCCGGCACTTGTAACTGTCAATCATTTCCACCTCCTGACCTTTAAAGGTCTGGAACGTCATAAACATCAAGAAAGCCAACATCAACATCACAAGGCAATCCCTGACATGGAATGCGCAGGGGAAAAGAAGGAGAGGACGCCCCAAAGAAAACTTGGGGGTGAAGAGTGTTAAAAGCAGACGTAAAGTGGATAGACAGCATGAGTCTTTTAACCCTTTAGATGCTGGAGTAGCAAGTAGAGCAATGTGGCAGTGGCATCCTCAACTCTGAGCTTACCTTACCTAGAGGTAAACTGTAGTGGGTCCAAGAGACCCCTGAGTTCTTCATAGTACAGAAGCTCTGTCTTTACCAGTTTTTCAAATGACGACGTGCTACTGGCCTAAAACCATGTAGTGCTAGAGGGTGTTTGATTAAATGGCATCTGGAAGATATCACACAAAAGACGGGACCAAATTTGTGTCGCACAGCACTTCAGCAAACGACCAGAGATATGATCTGGCCCAGGACTCTTCCGAGCTTCGCTCCACCTGAGCGCTCTTTATCACACAGCGTTCATCCAAACATGATCTGTCCAGTAGCAGTGATATTGTCCTTTAGATCTCCAATTTCCGTACTAAAAATCAAATGCACCACACCTGAAATAAAAGTCATTAAACTCCTGTGTGAGCTGCCTGTCAGATTTCGCACCATCAACTTCTGTCCTCTTCTCACTTTTACCTTTTAATCCAGTCACAGTGTTCATCCCTTACCAAACCCTCGGGGTTTTCAGTGAAAAAAACAGTGTGACAGCCCAAACATAAATCATCTTATGAGTCTTTCTCCAGAGATAGGAATAACGTAGCCTTAGCCTGCTATTGCCAATTTGGATGAGGACTGTGTCATGCTGTTGCTACTTCGATGAACGTCTACATAAAAAAATACAGTGCTCACATTGAGGACATACAGTTGTAAAGACATAGGCCTGTCATTTGTGCAAAACGTTTATGTGAAATAGACGTTCTAATCAAGTGTTCTAACCACTCCGTTGAGACCGTACACTTGACAGACCCCTCTTGTATCTCCAGTTTGATTGTACGCGCCAAAGGGTTAAAGTCAAGTGTTTCTGCATCCCATTTCTCCACCCTTTTTCTGAAGTGGCCACTTTAAATCCATGTGGGGAAGTGCAAAAGTGCACACTTCAGGAAAAGGGTGGATAAATTAATTGTACGTGGCTTGTTGGCATGTCAGTGAGTCAGGGGAGGCTGGTGGCGGTAGAAATCGGAGGCTGGGCTCATTGTCATGCATGGAATGGAATGAGGAATGGTAAGCAGTGAGTATGTATGTGGGTGTTGGAGTATCTTACCTTCGCCATACATGGGGGGCAGGTGGTGCTGGTAGTACTGTTGGGGGGGCAGGTCCCCGGGGCTCACTGGGGGGTAGAAGGAGTGGGAGTTCTGGATGAAGTGGGGGTGGGTAAGGTAAGGGGGGAGATGGTGTGTGGGGGAGAGGGCGGGGGAGTAGGAGGGGGGGTAACACTCTGGAGACTGGGGGGTGACGACCACGCGACGAACACCTGTGTTATCCTCCAACACCTGAAAGAGAGAGAGAGAGTGGGGCAGGGGAGGGAGGGAGGGAGGAGAGAGGGAGGGAGGGAGGGAGGGAGAAGACAGATGGGAGGGAGAGAGGGAGGGGAAGGGAAGGAGGGAGACACAGAGAGAGAGAAAAGGGAGAGAGAGGGAGAGAGAAATATGTGAGGGAGAGAAGAAGGAGAGTAGAGGGGAGATTGAAGACAGTTTGAGGAGGGTGGAGAAGAGGAAGACAGGCATGGGGAAAGACACAGACGGA
>NC_139667.1:8773364-8775864 GCF_951799395.1 Argentina silus
ATGTTTCTCATGATACAGCTGTCAGGAACAGCTGCAGTTGGGCCCCCAAGGTTTATGCACACAGACAGACACACACACACACACACACACACACACATATATATATACAGGTTTGCGCAAGCACACACAGACACACACTCGTCACACACACTCATCTAACAGCTCTGTCATGAGTGAGTGTTTGTGCCTAGGGCACATGTTTACCTGGAAAACAGGGTGTAGAGGGTGTCAGCTGACCTCCTCTATACAGACCTGTGTTCTGGGACAGACGTTAGGGATGCCTGTTACATGGGCAAAACACTCTCTCTCCCTCTCTCCCTCTCTCCCTCTCTCTCTCTCGCACATGTGGTCACCACATTGAGAGGAAACGCAGACCCTCCTGGGAAAGTGTGTGTGTGTGTGTGTGTGTGTGTGTGTGTGTGTGTGTGTGTGTGTGTGTGTGTGTTAGGGCGGTGATTTCAGACGAAAGGAGCCTGTTTGTAAGCTGACCTACATACAGCCAACTAGGCACAGATGGATATCCCAAACACACAAAAACACACAAAAACACACAAAAACACACACACACACACACACACACACACACACACACACACACACACACACAGAGACACACACACACAGAGACACACACACACACACACACACACAGACACACACACACACACAGACTCTGGATATCCCATCAGAGGCCCCTGAAAGCAGCTGCCGAATCTGGACGGATGTGTGTGTTGTTGTATGTGTCTGTCGTGTGTCAGTGTGTGTGCGCATGTGTGTGTGTGTTGTGTGTGTGTGTGTGTGTGTGTGTGTGTGTGTGTGTGTGTGTGTTAGCATCTGTAAAGTGTGTGTGGTTGTTATTTTTGGAGTGCATGCGTGTGTATACATCATGTGTATCAGTGATTGATGCTTGGTCTCCCTCTCTTCCAGGTCCTGCTGAGGTCCCCATGATGTCCCCCAATGGATACATCCCGCCCTATCCACGTGTGTGTGTGTGTGTGTGTGTGTGTGTGTGTGTGTGTGTGTGTGTGTGTGTGTGTCAGTTGTGACGTGGCATTGCCTGGAAGTTATGTAAGCATTAGCAGGGTAGTGTTATCTCTCCAGAGCTCTGAGAGCTAACCCTCCCCAGACACGCACGCACGCACGCACGCACGCACGCACGCACTCACACACACACACACACACAAAGAATGCCTATATTCCTACAGACACCACAGAGTGTCAAACAGAGTAGATACCCACTTCCAGCTGAGCAGCAAAACCCGCTTTAAACAGCCAGAAATGGCCCACATCAACATAGAGAGAGAGAGAGAGAGAGAGAGAGAGAGAGAGAGAGAGTGTGCCTATGCAGGAACTGCAGGAGACAGCACATCTGAAATAGCACAGAGCAGACAGTCTGGGTTTGAGAGCCAAATCTGATGCCACAACACACACACACGCACGTACGCGCACACACACGCACACAAACACACACACACACACAGAACCCCCCCCCCCCACACACACACACACACACACACACACACACACAATCCCCTCTCCCCACCTCCGCTCTCCCTTGCTCCGGCAGTAGCAGTGACTCAGGTCCGCCGGACATGTTGACTGAGGGCAGAGTGAGGGTCAGTGAAGCAGGAGGAAGCTGTGCTTCCTGTATCACCCTGCCCAGTGGCGACACACACAGGCGTGCACACACACACACACGCACACACACACGCACATGCACACACACACACACACACAGTATCTGGTCTGGGTCATACGCTTTGAGCAGGCTGTCGAATTGCCGAGGAATGTAAATCATAAGTTGTGGAGATGCTGCATTTTACTGTACAGTTTGTGTGTTTGTGTGTGTGTGTGTGTGTGTGTGTGTGTGTGTATGTGTGTGTGTGTGTGTGTGTGTGTGTGTGTGTGTGTGTGTGTGTGTGTGTGTGTGTGTGTGTGTGTGTCTGTGTGTGTGTGTGTACTTGTGTTCATATAGGTTGAGTGACTACTGGCTGCTCTTATCACCGGTAGTAAACAAAGCTAACTTCCTAGAGGGGAAATTCTGAAGTGGTCTCAGAGCGGAACCAAACACAAAACCCCCACGCTTTTCCACCAGGGACAGTATTACTGTGACGTCAGTGTGAGACAAACACAATCCTGTCAGCTAGCTATAGTGGACAGTGCCTCTTGTATTGTAATATCAGTGGAGTGCAGGAGATTGTGTCACGATTAGCACAAAGGCTAGCATGTGCAGCTAGCATCGGGTGACATGCTAGGCTAGGTATAAGGCCTACATGACAGTGTGACGACAGTCCAAAAGCCACTATTATAACAGTGGGTTCAAGTGAAATATACCTGCAGGGCTTAGCTTAGCTATGCCTAGCAGACCTCTCCTCTCCCCATCCCAAGGCTGTGTTTGATGGGGTGACCTAGTTCTGCTGCTGGGCCTGCTCCAGAGGAGAGCTAACGTAACGTCTGGAGGAGTGCTCAGCCACACTTTGTTCTCAACACACACACACAC
>NC_139667.1:8790864-8793364 GCF_951799395.1 Argentina silus
GCCTTTCCAGGAAAAGAAAAGAGAAGAAAAGAAAGATGAAACAGATGACCTAGTCTCGCTAGTGAGTGTGAAACCAGACAGTACAGTACCATTTTAGGCCCTTCCTTTGCTATTTCTCCCCCGTGCTGCTCTCTTCTGATCAACACACACACACACACACACACACACACACACACACAACACACACAACACACACACACACACACAATCACACACACACAATCACACACACACACACACTTCTTATACTGTTTGAACATTCCATTCAAGCACTTGAGTGAAATCAGCGCAAAGACAGTGAGATCTCGACCCCTCAGAACCCAGCATCTGAGTCCATCTCCTGGAAAGAGTCTGGCCTCCTTACATTCCGCTCCCAAGTCAAATAGAACCCTGGTCTCTGGCAGCTGATAGGCTATTGGAGAGGCAGAGGGCGGGAGGAAAACAAGTAAAGCATAAAAGAGTGGCGGCCCATTCCAGGGTCAGACTACTGTTACATAACACCTGACACACACACACACACACATACACAAACACACAACAGAAGAGAAATAGAGAGAAAGGAGAGACAATGAAAAGAAGGGTGGAGGAGAGGAGGAGAGGAGGAGAGGAGGAGAGGGAGCCAGGGGGCAGAGAGAGAGAGACAGAGACAGAGAGAGAGAGAGAGAGATTTCCTGAGCATCAGGTTCCCTCTGCTAAGACAATGAATATGAAAAGACTCTTTTACAATCAAGTTAGGTCAGAAGTGTGTGTGCGTGTGTGTGTGCATGTGTGCACATGTGTGTAAGGTTAATTGGTTGTATGGTGGAAGTTCACCAACATCAAACTCGGACAGAAACTCAGTGGAGCGAAGAGCAGCCGGCTGCCAAGAGGACAGGCAGCCACAACACACTCCAAACTTTAAACACACACACACACACACACACTTCTGCATTTCATTGGTAGGAATTGTTATGAAATAAGCAATTAAATGTTGAATTATTAACATGCTCTTTCAATTAACATGCTCTCTCTCTCTTTCTTTCTCACTTTCTCACTCTCTCACTCTCTGTCTGGGAGTAGGGGGGCAGATGGGGGGGCGGGGGGGGGGGGGGGGGGGGGGGGGCCGTGCGGGGGGGGGGGGGGGGGGGGGGGGGGGGGGGGGGGGGGGGTGAGTAGAGATATGTGTGGAATTCTAATTGTGTTATTGCTCCAGAGCAAACATTAGTCCTGCACTCATACCACAGAGTGAGGGAGAGAAGAAGAAAAAACAAGGGAAGAGAGGGTGAAAGAAAAGAGAACTAGAGAGACAGAGAGAGAGAGAGAGAGAGAGAGAGAGAGAGAGAGAGAGAGAGAGAGAGAGAGATAGGAGGGAGATGGAAAATGAGGGAAGCAAAGAGAAGAAGGGAGTAGGAGGGATGTTCTCTTAGTCACAGGACCTTGGTATTAGCGTAGCATTATGGCTAGCGTCACTGACATCAGCAGTAGCCTTGTGTTGGCTGTTAGCATGATATTAGCATTCTCAGCCTGAGCAGATGTGCGCGTCTGCCAGTGAGTCCTCCCTCCCTGCAGCTGTATGACTGTGGGCTTGCCGTGTGTGTGTGTGTGTCTGTGTCTGTGTGTGTGTCTGTGTGTCTGTGTGTGTGTGTGTGTGTGTGTGTGTGTGTGTGTGTGTGTGTGTGTGTGCTGGGCAGGGGGCCAACAGGCAGTAAACCCACAGCAAAGGCCCTGGCGGTCCAGCCACTGCCACGTAGCCACGTAGCTGCTAACGCCAACCCTGAGACGAGAGACAAGGAGAGGAGAGGGAGAGAGAGGGAGGGAGAGAGAGAGAGAGGAGGAAAGAAATGAAGGAGAGAGGAATGTACAGCTACAGCGCCACTCCACTCTTGCATCAGGGTTTGAGCGCAAGCGCACACACACAAAAACACACACACACACAGAAACACACACACACACACACAAACACACACACACACACACATACACACATCAACAGCCACAAAAACATACACAAAACTAGCAATACCATTCCCATGATCACTTCTGTAGACCTAGGACATTCAAACTACTCAGTGTGTTGTTGGCGGATGCTTGTGGCGGCCTCCCATGAATGGATGAGCACACACACACCCACACACACACACACACACACACACACACACTTCTCCACTTCTCTCCAGTCCCATACACTCAACAGAGAAACATAGACCAAACAAATGTTAGGTAACACACACAGGGTTCTGCTCATGGCCAAGGCCGCTGCTAATCCAACTGTTTGTGTGTGTGTGTGTGTGTGTGTGTGTGTGTGTGTGTGTGTGTGTGTGTGTGTGTGTGTGTGTGTGTGTGTGTGTGTGTGTGTGTGTGTAGCAGACAGAGGGAGAGGAAGTGGCTGCTCTCCCACAGGCACATGAACATGACTCACTCCACTTCAGGGCAGCCAGATTTTTCTTCTTCTTTTTTTTTCCCTTTCGGGCCTCCTCCTCTTTTCCTCCCTCCCCTCCTCTCTTTCTAGCTCAGCCGTTTC
>NC_139667.1:8798364-8800864 GCF_951799395.1 Argentina silus
TGTGTGTGTGTGACAGAACAGTTGTCATCATGTTTCTGTGTGTTTGTGCATGCACATTTGTTTGTCTACTTGTCTTTGTGTGTGTGTGTGTGTGTGTGTGTGTGTGTGTGTGTGTGTGTATGTGTGTGTGTGTGTGTGTGTGTGTGTGTGTGTGTGTGTGTGTGTGTGTGAGTGTGTGTGTGTGTGTGTGTGTGTGTGTGTGTGTGTGGGGAGGGGGGGGGGGGTTGGGTTAGAGTTAGGAGAGAGAGACACCACTCCAGAGGAAGAGAGGGGCCTGCAAAACACACAGCGTTCGATCAGGACAGCCTGACCACACCTAATCACACACGACTCACTACAGACAGTGCAGTCCCCTTGCAGTGGATGTCTGAATGCTCCAGGTAAGGGCACTCTATTCACGCCTGAAGGGTTATAAGAGAGGGAGATTATTTTAGCGAAGAAAAGCACTCAACAAATGTATCATGAATACGAAATCCGAAAGGTATCGGAGTAAGCCAGGAGGGTCTAAGAAAGAGAGAAGTCTAAACTTCTCCTGCATTCCAGGTGCAGACCCCACAACCTCACAGGAGGAGAGTGCTTCTCCCAGCGTGCCCAATCAGAGCACTCGGCTCTCGCAGGATGCAGGAAGCTGCCAGCTCACTGACCGGCCCGCCCCCACCCACCAGCTCTACGGTAGCCCCTGTGGCTCAAACCTCAGCCAAGAGAGCAGGAGAAAAACAAAATGAAGAGAAACAAACTCCATATGTCGAAACAAGATGCCAGAGCTGATAGCAAACATGCCAAACATACTATAGGCTTACTACACACGTGATACATGACATCATACAGACATACATCACACACAACAGACATAAAGCAGACATATTTCATGCACACACTGCAGACACACAACAATGCTTCGCTTTTACTGTGATTTTACTGTGATAGCTTTTCACTCCGATTCATTAAGCGTTTATAAACGTGACACAATCAGAATAAGACGTCGGACTAGACTAGCCTAAAGACTATTTTCCAGGCTAAGGTGTCAACGACAGAGAGAGAGAGAGAGAGAGAGAGAGAGAGAGAGAGAGAGACAAAGAGAGAGAGAGAGAGAGAGAGAGAGACAAAGAGGCAGGGAGAGAGAGAGACGTAATCACTATTGTTACACCGTGCCTTCAGTAAGTATTCACCCCCCTTTTTCCACATTTTGTTGTGTTACAACCTGACTTTGAAATAGATTTAATTTAGATGTTTTGGCACTGATCTACACAAAATACCCCTTAATGTCACAAAGTGAAAAAATGTTTAGAATTATTATAAATTTTTCTTTTATTTATTTTTTTACAAATGAATTAAAAATGAAAAGCTGAAATGTCTTCAGTCAGTAAGTATTCATCCCCTTTGCTATGGCAAACATTTCTTCAACAAGTTACTCAATAAATTCAATTGAGTCCACCTGTGTGCGAGGATAATCGCTGATGTGATTTCGGAATGAAGATCTTCGTTTTTGCACACTGTGTGGATTTTTGCACACTGTGTGGATCAGAAAACTGCTCAGGAATGCTACCCTGAGGCCTGGGGAGACTTAAAGGAAATCTACTAAGTTGAATAGCTCAGAGGGGAAACACTGTCACTCTACAAATCCCAGTCACTCTACAAAATTGGTCCATAGACTTTCTATAGACCAATGTTGTAGAGTGTGTGACTGGGTGGATGTTGTCCCAGACTTGTTCTTTTAAGTCTCCTCATTCCTGAGCAGTTTTTTTCCTCTCCATTCGCTCAGTTTGTAGTGACAACCTGATCCACACAGTGTGTGACTCATTTGATATATTTATACATATTACGTATGTTTTGTAAGGTCCCTGATTTTAATAGGAATCAGTTACACACTGTGTATTAATGGTTGAGAGGAAAACAACTATATATGGACCAATGCACACCCAAGTCACTTAATTACATCTATTGTAAAGTCAGGCTGTAACACAACAAAATATGGAAAATGTCCAGGGGGGTGAATACTTACTGAATGCACTGTAGGTTCATTTAGTTTTGCTTTGGCAATGTAAACAGCCTGAATGTCATGCCAATAATGTCACTTTTAATTGAATTGAACTAAGAAAGAGAGAGAAAGAGAGAAAGAGAGAGAGAGAGAGAGAGAGAGAGAGAGAGAGAGAAAGAGAGAGTTTCCAGTGTTGTATTGTCCTCCATGTGAAACTCTAGAGCTGTTACAGCTTCTGTTTCGGACACACAACCACTGCTCAGTAATACTATCCCTATGATAACATGTTCTAGGTTACTCTCCAGTCTCTCTCTCACACACACACACACACACACACACACAAACACACAAAGAAGTACGTACACACACACAAAGACAGGTAGACAAACAAACGTGCACGCACACACACAGAAACATGATAACAACTGTTCTGTCCCACTTCTAGCCACCCCGCCCCCCGCCCCCCGTCCCCCAACCACACACACACATACACGTGTGTATAAAATGTCTTAAGAGGACAGA
>NC_139667.1:8805864-8810864 GCF_951799395.1 Argentina silus
ACAATGTAATCCAAGACCCGGGTTAGGGGGTAATCTCTGAGTCACAGTGGTGTTCTGAGCCTGGCTTGTCTGTGTGTGTGTGTGTGTGTGTGTGTGTGTGTGTGTGTGTGTGTGTGTGTGTGTGTTGTGTGTGTGTGTGTGTGTGTGTGTGTGTGTGTGTGTGTCTCTGCGCGTGTGTGCATGCATGTGCGTTTGTCTGAGCCCTCTGAGTCTGTCATGTGTTCCATCTGGGGGAGAGAACGGAATCCGATTATGACATCACTTTGAAATGACATCACTCCGGAGTGGGTGTCAACGGAGTGGAATGTGTGTGATTCAAGGTAGGAGGGACATGAAAGCAAGGCTGTGATCTGGTTGGCTAACGACCTCGTCTGGGCATCTGTGGAATAAACAGAATGTGATTGTAACCACCAACTTTTGCCTCGAAGAAGAACAAATTATTCATGTATTAGCTCATCGCCTTGAACTAATGCCAATGACATCAGTCCACTCGACCATGGCCGTGTGTGTGTGTGTGTGTGTGTGTGTGCATAATCTCATGCTCTCACATTCACATGTCCTGAGTGCAGCAGTCGTGTGGTGAGGATGATGATGATACTGAGTGACATGATGAAGATGATGGTGCTGGTGAGGAGGTCGATGGCATGCAGGGCCAGGTGGTACCACTCTGCTCCAGGGGGGTCCAGACACAGCCCCGGTCCGGCTCGGTAAGGGTATGGGTACCAGACCACGTGGGAGAGGTAGCCGGTACCGACCGCCCCGGAGTAAGAGTAGTAACACAGCGGTCCCATTAATATAGCTACCATGGCGACGGCGAACATCAGAGGAGATGTCAGAGAGCACAAGATGGAGAAGGTGTAGGCCACCTCCCACTGAGAGAGAAGACACACGCACACACACACACACACACACACCAACACATCCATACACAACACGTGCACGCACGCACGCACGCACGCACGCACACATAAAATCAGAGTGCAGTTACCAGCTTTGGCCACAGAAGGGCAACACATGAGAAGACACTAGGACAAGGCCCTTGTTATGAAGGCTGAGTTATACAAGGATTTACATAAGCATTATGCAGGTCCTTGGACAGTGGTATGTGTGGTATGGTACGCCTGCGTTCCAAGGTGAGTTAAACACCATCACCCTTCAGTTAGAAACAGTTTGTTTAGTTTGTACTAGGGAATTTCAATACAATGATTCGCGCGCACACACACACACACGGTGTGGGTAGTGCCAACACTTTTTTGGAGCCAACCACTGCACAAGACAAGTTCCCTCACAGGAAAGATAGAATTATTTTATTGTATTGTAATAATGGGCTGTGAAAGTCATTCCAGATCAATCGATTTGTCTTTCATACTCACCAGGGACTTCCTGTTTTGGTCTCTATTTGCCACTAAAACACTCACTCCAGCTACTGTGGCCTGGGACCCAAACGCACAAACACACGCACACATTTTAATCACTTCATTACAATCTACAGAATTCTCTCCAGTCAGGATTTCACGGCTCAATGAAGCAAGATTACACTGTAGGTGTTTCAGGTACCAAACAATTCCCACCGTGAAGCTCTCTGCAGCGTGCGCATGTGCTTTCATGTGTGTGTGTGTGTGTGTGTGAGATTTCCAGTACGTACCAGTACTCCGGTCCAGAGTGGGGCAGCTATCCAGGTGTCCCAGCTGATGAACCAGGGGGAGTAGGAACCGGCAGGAAAGAAGGCCAGAACCCCACAGAGCACGCTCAGTAACCCCACCGCCAGCAGGGCGCCCCCTAGTGACGTCCAACATGCCATTACACCACAGAGACGAGCAGGAGGCCCTCAGACATTAAAACACCTATCCAAGTCAGACAGAGACCGGACCTGAGATGCAATGTAGATCTTTGTGTGAAGAAAGCAGAAGTACTGCAGAGGTACGTGTGTATGCAAGTGAGTTTGTAAGAGATAGAGAGAGAGACTGTCGACATGTGAGAGAGAGAAACAAAGTATGTGTCTGTCTGCCTGTGACAGAGGAGGGTTGGGTCGCCACGACAGGGAACCTGGGCAACTGGTGGCAAAACGGCACAATCTCTATGTACACAGAGAATGGATAATGAGATGTGATTGATGACTGTGTCTTGTGTCTTTTGTGTGCGTTTTGTGTGTGTGTGTGTGCGCTTACGTCTGCTTGTTTGTGTGTGTTTCTGTGTGTGTGTGTGTGTGTGTGTGCGTGTGTGCATGTCATACACATACAGGACACATCAGACATCAAGGATTCTGTCCACCCAGTAAGAATGAACGACCGTAAAACGTCTTTATTTCAACTCAGAGTTTCAAAAGAAAACAAAAAAGTAAATAAAGAGAGAGAGAAAGAACGAAAGAACGAAAGAAGGAAGGAAAGAAAGAAAGAAAAAAAAGAAATTAAGAAAGAAAGAAAAGAAAAGAGTGAAAACCATGCGAACACAAGACCCATCAGGTCTGAACAGGTCAGGATGGGGGCGGGGAGCCTAACTACTCAAGTCTCCTCAGTCCGGAAAGGAGAAAGTACATGAGATGAGAGAAACTCAAAATAAAAGTCCTCTAAAAGCGACAGAAATGAGAGACTAAAAGTCCTCTAGGAGGCAGTGATTGCCTTTTGCTTAGAGGCAGCTCCCATATCATGGCTTCTCTCCCTGCCCCGGTGCTGAGCAACAGGACGCTTTGCATAGAACCGGAGAGACATCGACGTGAAAAGTCACCGTATTTGAAAAACAGTCATCTCACATAAGGAAACATTGTGTTTGTGGTTCTCCTTTAGAATCCGTCTCAGTGGAGTCATCCATGTGTGGGTGTGTCCTTATCCTAATCTCAGAATATCAGGTGATTGTCAGGGGGGGGCCTTTGATGACAGTCCTCCAGAGAGCTCCACTATACTCGGCAGACAAAATGACATCATCACTGTGCGCCTGACACGCACGCACACACACGCACGCACATCATAATTTAATCTCCAAACACGCCACACAGTGGCACAGCAATACAAACCATCAAATACATCAAAATAGAGTCATTACATTTACAATGGCTATATAGAGCTAAATACACAGGCACATGTACAATGGCTATAAAACAGGGATGGGCCACTCTTGGTCCTCCAGGGCCACCGTATCTACTGGTTTTCACTCTTACTCAGAGACTGATTTAGACCTGGCAGGCCAGGTGTGTGTGTGTGTGTGTGTGTGTGTGTGTGTGTGTGTGTGTGTGTGTGTGTGTGTGTGTGTGTGTGTGTGATCAGGGACAATAATTGATCAGGTAAGTGCCAGAGGGAGAAGAGAAAGCCAGCAGGGCAGCGCCTCCAGAGGACGGGAGTTGTATCTCCCTGTGTTTGAGTAAAACACACACATGAAGACTAGGAACACTGTCCCCATGGTAGCAACGTCATAGAAACAGATTCAGTCTGAACACACACTCCTAAACACACACTGCTATCAGAGAATTACAGGCAAACACACACTCCTCCCATGTTACAGTGTACACACACTTCTGCCCCCATGGATTCAGTACAGTAAATGCAGATCAAAGGTGTGTGTGTCTGTGTATGTGTGACTGTGTGCACACCTGCATGCGTGTGTGTATGTGTGTGTGTGTGTGTGTGTGTGTGTGTGTGTGGCGGATAGGAGACGGAGCGTAGAGTGGGAATTTAACAGATTTCTGTTAAAGATGCTCCTGGAATCTGATGGGGGGGGGGGGGGGGGGACATGGCACGTAATGTATGTCCCCCCCCCCCACCCCCCCGGTTAAAGAAGGTGAAAGACTCAATAGTTGAACATATTCCTACGTCTCTGGCCATGTCCCCTAACAGACAGGATGATTTTGAAAACAAAACTCTTTAGTTCTCACTTAGACCTAGCACACACAGCCCAGAGTGGTCTCAGTTCTACTGCTTCACTAGTTCTAAACTCACTTCTATTAAGTGTTTTTACACCAAAACTAATGAATCACCAATGATAGATAATAGTATACTTATAGAATAACACTGCACATGGGGGGGGGGGGGAGGGGGGGGATGGAGATATGAAACCGTACATGCAGTTTCTAAATAGCTCTACCTTCCGTGTGATAAGAAACGTTAGAATACCGTTATCTAATAAAACGTTAGTATAGCGTATGGAAATGTTGTGTTAAAAACTCTACCAGAGAGTTTGATATTATATGTCAGTCTATGTACACTCCAGGGGAGGCCAGTGGAGGACGGGGCTCATTGTACTGCATGGAGCGGAATGAGTGTGTTTGATACCATTCAAGTCTGTCCCCTGCATTACAATGAGCCCATCCTCTGATTTCTACCTCCACCAGCCTCTCACTGGCTGTGAGAGAATTTCGTAATGTATGGACGGAAACATCCCGGTCTTCGGTGGAAAATTCCCATTGATTCTATAATGGATGATGTCACAAAGGGCCTTCTGAAGTTAGAGAACACTGAGAATGCGGTTCTAAATATAGAACACACAGGGACAGTTGTTCTTAGAATGCTCTCAAAGGTTAATCCAGCCAGTGTTCTACTAACTACACTACACTGCCCTTTCTGTCATTCATGCAGACAGAGGCAACGTGCAGTACCATGAGGTGGCCACAGGGTGGTGCTGCAACAGCCAGTCAGGCTTGCCTCATGATCGTACTCAGTCACCTTGTTGGAGGTGGAAATTTGACATCATTACGAAACGAAAGGAACAGAATAACATACTGACATGCAGCAGTGTCAGACTCCACAAAAATGGCAGTGTCTGTCTGTCTGTCTGTCTGTCTGTCTGTCAATTAGCCATACTTTTGAAAACGGACGGTTGATTGTCTAGAAGCTGATTGTCAGTGAAAAAAATCTCAATATGGCAACTTAGTCTTTGACATGTTACAGTAAAATAGGACTTGTCTCTCTTGTTGTCCCTCTCTCTCTCATTTGCTCTCCATCTCTCTTTCTTTATGTGTTGGTTTGTGCTTTTAGGGGTGGGGTGTAGAGAGCAGTGAAGAACAGGGAGAG
>NC_139667.1:8825864-8835864 GCF_951799395.1 Argentina silus
ACCCCCCTCTCCCCCAACCTCTCCCCCAACCTCCCCCAACCTCTCTCTCTCTCTCTCTCATCATCACCTACTATTTTCTCTCTTCTTCTCTCTCTCCATTATCATCACCTCCTCTTTCTGTCTACCTCCTCTGCTCTATTTCTCACTCTTTTCCCCTGACTCAGGAAGCAACAAAGCCCTCTACCCTGCTGATTAACATACCCCCCCCACTCTGTCTTCCTGTCTTTACAATCCTTCTTTTCTTTCTCCTTCCCCCTCTCATTTCTTCATGTTTTTTTCTCTATTTTTCCCCCCGTCGTCTCCTCTTTTTGCTCTTCTTCCCTTACCTCAAGATTGCTTAAGAGTGCAGGGCTGCAGCAACACATACGCACGCACAAACGCACACACACACACACACACACACACACACACATACGCACACACAAAAGATTGTCTGTATAATGCTTCCAAGAGGCATGCAGGAAACTCACTGAGTTGGAAAATCTGATTTGAAAAACAGTTTGAGGGGAGTGTGCCATGGGTTTGGAGAACGTGTGTGTGTGTGTGTGTGTGTGTGTGTGTGTGTGTGTGTGTAAAGTTGTGTTTAATAAAGCCATCACCATGGCAGCTCTGGGCACTGAGCGGTGTGTATGTTAATCATGTCACCATAATATTTTTGGGGACACACCCCCTCTGATACACACAGAGGTCAAATATAGATCAAGAAACGTGCCACTCCACCCACCCACACCCACACCCACACACACACACACACAGCTTACTCTCCCATCAGACAGACCGACAGACCAACAGACACACCCACACACACACACACACACACAGCTTACTCTCCCATCAGACAGACCGACAGACCAACAGACACACACACACACACACACACACACACACACACACACACACACACACACACACACACACACACACACACACACACACACACACACACACACACACACACACACACACACACACACACAGCGGGGGATTTAGCCGACTCTGCTTTTATGGTTTTGTAGATAGATCATGCACTCTGTGTCTCTGGGCTCCACTGCCTGCTCTGGGCTTTCTGCTCTGGGTTGGACTAGCTGCTCTTACCTCTGATTTACAACGCTTGGTTCCCTGTCTCCATGGAGATTAATGGCTACATCCTGACAGGTGCAGAAAGGCCTGTATTCCTCATTGTCAGCAGCAACACACACACAAACACACGCACACACACGCACACACAGACACAGACGCAGATGCAGACACACACACACACATATTGACTGAGGTGCAACAGACTGTGTCTTCCCAGAGGACCCAAAAGCACTTCCCATCTACACTAAGTTTGTGCCAAGCAACGTGTGTGTGTGTGTGTGTGTGTGTGTGTGTGTCTGGTTCAATCTTTGATTGGCAGTTTAATGTGTAATTAGGGCAGGGGGGTGGGGTGGCGCTAGGGGATATTTGCATAATTCCCAGAGTGCCAGAGTGGGTATTGGGTGTCAGAGAGCTATTCCCAAACTCAGCTGTGACCCACAGTAGCACTGGGTCAGCTTACCCTCTGACACACACACACACACACACACACACACACACACACACACACACACACACACACACACACACACACACACACACACACACACACACACACACACACACACACACACACACACACACACACACACATAAACACGCACACACAGGGTCCATTTACACTGTGGCGACAGTGAGTCTGTTAGCAGGATGCCATAGTACTGGGGGAGGACAGATTTAGGTCTCCTCACACCTCTGTCTGTCAGCCTGGGGGGTGTGTGTGTGTGTGTGTGTGTTTGTTGGGGGAGGGGGGAGGGGAGGGTAATGACACCGTTAACACTTACTATGCCAACACCCCCCTCCCCCTCCTGCTGTGCTCCAATCAGCACCCTCCTCTGACACGGCAACAACACAAACTGGTCCCAAAATAACACAGCAGCCAATCAGAGTGTCCGAGAGTCTGAGAAGGGCCACTGTCCTAGCGACTGTGTGTGTGTGTGTGTGTGTGTGTGTGTGTGTGTGTGTGTGTGTGTGTGTGTGTGTGTGTGTGTGTGAGTGTGTGAGTGTGTGTGTCTGTGTGTGTGTGTGAGTGTGTGTGTGTGTGTGTGTGTGTGTGTGTGTGAGAGAGAGAGAGTGTGAGAAAGAGAGAGTTGATGTGCTGTTGGGTGCTGGGTGTTCCTTCGGTGGCAGCTACCATGGCAACATCATAAATAGGTGCCCTACATATCAGCAGGGCGTAAGGTTACACAGCCCAGTAAATAAACAGAGAGAGAGACAGAGAAGGAGAGAAGAAGAAGGGAGGAGGAAAGAGAGGAAGAAAGAGAATAAAAGAGCCCTATGATATGTACCGCCACAAACAACCATATCCTAGGAATCCAAACAGACCGTCAGTGAGGCGCTGGTGAGGCACTGTGTTAAATAGGCTGTGTGTGTCAGAGAGGGACATCATTAGTCACATCTATTAGGAGTCCTTGAACACTTCCGATGGGAAAAGAGACTGACTCATTTTCTCCCGTGTGTTTACTGACCGCACAGCTGACAGCATACACGCACACGCACGCCCGCTTTCTCCAGAAAGCAGATATATCAAGAGTCAGAGGGTTCATCAACGTTAACTCGTTGATCTAGCTGTATCAAATACAATCCTTAATCCCATAGGCTTAGTTGTGTGCAGCAGACATGTTTTTTTACCCTTACCTTAACTGCTCAATGGGGTGACATCAGAGTCGGTTCATCCCAAGCATCCCACTTAGCATTTACTGACAAGCCATGAAGTTGAGACAAAGAGAGACACTCACCCTGATCACCTCTGGAGTCTGCTGGATGAGGAGAGTCGAGACGCTGTCTCCTGTGGCGACGGGGTCGCTGACGGCAACGGCGTCTCTCACTGCAACCGGGGTAGGGACGGCAACAGGCGGGGCTGGGGCCTCTGCAGGTGCAACTACAGGTGCTGGGACAGTTGCTGGGACAGGTGCAGGTTCAGGTTCAGGTGCTGGTGCTGGTGCTGGGACAGGTGTGGGGACAGGGACAGGGACAGGTGTAGACGCAGCTGCCACTTGAGGTGTGGACTCAGGTGTGAAGACAGCAACAGGTATGGGTTCAGGTGTAGACACAGATCCAGGTGTAGGTTCAGGTGTAGACACAGATCCAGGTGTAGGTTCAGGTCGAGGTTCAGGTCGAGGTGCAGGTGTAGGTAGAGCTGCAGGTGTTGGCTGCGTCTGCAGCTGTGTCTGTGTCTCTGGCGGTGGGGGTGTCTCAACCTTGCCCGCGACGGCCAGAGTGTCCTGCAGCAGCCTCATCACCTCCCTCTCTTTATTCTGAGTCCCGCTCCCAGTATTCCCAGGGCTCCCAGACTCCACCAGCTCCTGGGCGAAACTCTCGATACTCTCCAGGATACGCAGCAGCAGAGCCCCGTCGTCCTCCCCCTCCTCTCCCGGCCCAGCCACAGTGGCCTCTCCCCAGGGGAGCATGGCAGGCGTCGCACTGGCCCTGGAGGACGGGCCGTTAGCGGCTAGGTGGCTAACAGGCTTCTGGGGCTGGGTATGGAGAGAAGGTTGGGACTGAGGCTGGGACTGAGGCTGGGACTGAGGCTGGGACTGTGGGGTGGAGCTGCTCCCCTGGCCCCCTCTCTGTCTGGTCTTGGCGGGGAGGGGGGGCTCGCGGCCCATGCTCTGAGACAGGCTCTCCAGGTCCATCAGGAGCTTATCGATGTCATCGTCTCTGTGACTGACAGGCGGGGGGGCCGGGGCCGGGACCGGGACAGGCCAAGGGGAGGTGTAGGCTGCACCGGAGGGTGTGTGTGTTGATGGGGTGTGTGTGGAGTGTGTGTGTGTGTGTTGCGGCAGATTGGAGCCAGAGTACGAGTGCGGGGCAAAGGCTGTCCCGTTCCTGTGGTGATGAGTGTGTGGCAGGTGTCTGTCCGCCCCGGGGCCTCTGGCGCTCTGCGTGTGGGCGTGTCTGGATGTCCGGTCCAGCCCCCTGCCCACATCTGCATCCTCCTCGATGTACAGAGCCTCCATGGGGGACGCAGACAGAGGGTGGGTGTGCGGCGGAGGGTGGAGGGTGAGGACGGAGGGAGTGTGTGTGTGCGGTGAGGGGGCAGAGACGGACGGAGTGTGTGTGTGCGCGTGCGGTGAGGGAGAGAGTGCGGGAGACGGAATAGAAGGCGAAGGAGTGTGGGAGTGGGTGAGTGACCCGTTAGTCAGCGGACCTACTCTGGACTTATGGCCGCCTGCCAACTCAGTCTTGCTGGAGGAAGAGAGGTAGGAGGAGGAGGAGGAGGAAGAGGAGGAGGGCGTGGGGGACAGAGAGGAGGAGGTGGGAGGTACGGTCTTGGGCATGGGGGGGGACTGGACCACGTCCTCGTAGCGGGGGGGCTGCTCGTTGCCAAAGATGGGGGAGAGGGAGAAGTGGTTCTGTTGAAGGGAGTGGAGGCTACTGACCAGCTCGGCTAACTCGCTGTGCACTCCTCCTCCCGTCCCCGGCCCCCCGGCACCCAACCCCAGCCCCAACCCTGCGCCCCCCTCCCCCAGCTCCAGGGGCAGTCTCTTCAGGTAGGAGCTGAGCCTGGTCATCACCGCTCTGTAGATGCTCTCGGGGCTGGCCCCCCCCTCCTCTGTCCCCCCTCCAGGACTCTTGCGTCGGATGCACTGTTTGATGATGTCGGTGCATTTCTTCAGGTCCTCGGAGCACTTGAGCAGGATGTCAAGGCAGGCACGTATGTCCTCCCCCCCGGAGCCCCCGACCCCCCCCTCCGCCAGCCGGGTCTTCTCCAGCAGGCGGGCGATCAGGTTCTCGTCCCCCAGCGTGCTGAGATACAGGGATGCCACGTTGTTCAGGCCCGCCTCCAGGGAGCCGCTGCAGGCACTCGATAGGCTGCCCGTGGACCCTCCTCCGGTCCTTGACACTGCCGATAGGCTGCCGGACAACGACCCGGTCCCTGTTCCGCCCTTCAGCTTAATACTCTCCTCTAGCCCCGCCCCTTTCCCCACCAGGCCGAACGGCGGCAGGTTCTCGTCGTTGGCGTTCCCGGTGAGGTTGCCCGCTGTGACGTTGGCGGCGGTGATGTTGGAGGTGAAGTGTCCGTAGATGATGTCCAGGTCGGTGGAGCGGCGGCTGTACGAGTCGGGTCTGACTTTGCGACCTTTCCGGAAGGTCACATGGCTGGAGGAGAGGCGGAGCTTCTCGAAAGAGAACTCCTTGAGTTTGCCGCTGGCCAGGTTGATGGCCTCTCCCGTGATGTCCTTCAGACTGCCTGACGGGGTTAGAGACCCCGCCCCACCACCAACACCACCACCAACGCCACAACCAATGCCACCACTAGTCTTCTTACCACGCCAAGGCGGGCTCTCATCCCCCCCAAACACGCCTCCCACAACCACACTGTTAAAGCCTGTGTCTACGGCATCGCCGCCATTACAGCCCAGCGCAGTCTCCATGGTCACACTGGGTCTGCTGACGGCGGCGGTGTGGTGAGCGGTTGTGTTGGGGTTGTGGTTGGGGTTGTGGATGTGGTGGTGGTGATGGTGTGTGCGGTTAGGGTCAAGGTGAGCCGGGTCGGGAGCAGTGAGTAGCTCGGAGCAGGTGCTGCGGTGAGCCACGGTGCAGTCCAGCCCCTGAGTCAGCGCCCCACATGGGCCGGGGCAGTAGTGCACAGCGTGAGCTTGAGCACGGCGGTCCACCACCACACTGCTATAGCAGCTCACGCTGCTCACCACCACACGGTACGCTGCCGCCATGGTACCACCGTCTCCGCTAGGACATGCGAAAGTCAAACAACTTGAATTTCGGTACAAACAAAATATCGAAATGTCCAAAAATCATGAATTATGAATGAGTAAATATCCGTCCAGGTGATCCGAGGTGGGGTTTTAAAATCCAAAAAGGGCCTCAAAGTCTTCCTTGAGGTGTCTCTCTGATTGTCTCACAATGGAACTTTGCTGGTTTAAATAAAGTGAAGAGTGTCTTTTCTCTCCATCGAGAAGTGAGAGCTCACTCTGCTGACTACCATACAGTCCACAGCTGCCATGGTAACTCTCCACCCTTGTCAGGGCATACTGAACATTCAGACATGTTTTAAATTCCAATTCATGCAGAAAGAAAATTCAAATTTCTGCAAAAAACGATCCAAAGAAACAAGCTAATATCCCTTCAGATGATCAGAAAGGGTTGACATCCACATGAAGAGTGTGTGTGTGTGTGTGTGTGTGTGTCGTCTCCTCTCTCCCTGAGGCCTCTCAGTAATAGCTGGTTCCTGCCCTCTCAGCTGGATACCTCTCTCTGCTTCCTCTCTAGGACCGGCTCATTATCCAGTAATGATGGTTCTGGAGAACAGAGGCGGAGGCAGATGCAGAGTTATCCATCTCTCCACAGCAGCCCCAAGGGCCGAATCTCAGCCCCAGTGAGGCCTCAGCATCACCCCAGCCAGGACGCACCTCGCTCTTCTCTGGTGGAGCCACAGTCAGCAACTCAGCTCAGCTCCAACACAGCTTCTTCCACGAGAGGCGCAGATGGTCTGCTCTCTGGTGCTCTCTTTCGCGCTCCCTCCCTTGCTCCCTCTCTCTCTCTCTCACTCACTCGCTCGCTCCCTCTCTCTCTCTCCTTCTGTCCTGCGCTGTCAGGCTTGTCTCAGAGTGAGTGTGTGTCTCTGACTGGAGGACACCACCTGTGAGTCAAAGGAGAGGAGGGAGAAAGGGGGAACGGGGGAGAGAGAAAAAGCGGGAAGGGGAGAGAGAAAGAAAGGGAGAGGTAAATCATTATGACAGTGACCATGTTGCCGATTTCTGTTATTGTGTGTGTGTGTGTGTGTGTGTGTGTGTGTGTGTGTGTATGTGCATGTTGTCAGCCCGGCAGCCATGCTCCAGATGACAACAGATACAAGAAAACCTAGCCCTTTATCATCAAAGACTACAAACCGCACTTAACTTCCTGCCACATCACCACTAAATTCAAACGCACGCACGCACACACACACATACACACAGTGCTGCTCCCAAGATCAAAGAAAGAAGAAGAAACAGATAGAGCAAAGGAGAGACGTAAAAGAAGGGAACAGAAAGTGAAAAAAGGAGTGAACTGTTCTTCCAGTAATGGCTCTAGCCAGAGGAATCATGGGAAAAACAATAAAGGTGTCTCTCAGGTATTCACACTAGCTAAATAAAAACACACACACACACACACACACACACATACACACATACACAATACACCTGTTCTTTTTACCTGCCCCATGTGCCACCTGAAAAGCTTTACAGGCAGAATTGAGCATTGGGAATAGCTAGAGGAATTGAAAGGCTCTTAAGCTTATATCTCAGAAGCACAGCACAGCAAAGCAAAGCACAAACACACAAACACACACACACACACACACACACAGGATCAAGGTATCAAGAATCTAAAGCACACACCATCACTTCCAGAAAGCGGGTCGATTCAGCACCAGAACAGGATCAAAAGAGAGAGTGTGAGAAGCTTGAGCTTCATGGTAATAAAGCCCTATCTACTGCTGGATACAGCCACCCTGCTACAGAGTGATACAAACATACAGGATAATAGACAGTTCTATACACAGAAACATACTGCACACACTAAATACACAATATAGTAGAAGCACACACTCTCTTTCTCAACTGTTTTCTCTGAGTCTCAATGGGAGAGTGGAGGGGGAGGGAACACATTCCTCAGAGTACTACCCTCCCACACACACACACACACACACACACACACACCTCATTTCACACTTCTACTATACTTCTCATGTATACTGAACACACACATCTCACAAAGGCAAATGGCTATTGGAGACAAGACTGGAAAAAGTGAACATGAGATCCATTGTGGCTCCTCCGGCCTTGGCAGAGCAGCGGTTTCCTCCTTCAGAGTGTGAAAAAGGCTAACTGAGGCGGGCAGGAGTGAGTGGTCAGTGACGGGGGGCGTTGGGGGGGGGGGAATGGCACCTGGAAAAACAACCAGTAAAGAGTTTTATGGAAAAGCCATGCAGTCTGCATGTTCACCCACACAGAGACACATGTGCATGTGCACACACACACACACACACACACACACACACACACACACACACACACACACACACACACACACACACACACACACACACACACACACACACAGACACACACACACACAGACACATTCTGCCTGCTCTACATGACTCCTCAGATGGTCATGTCTCTAACTACAGGTCGCTGCTTCTTCAGCAGGAAATCACACTTCCTGACTACCAACCTACCGGAGAGAATAGACATGGAAAAAGACTACAGTATTATAGTACAGGCAGTGGAGGCACACACACACTCTTCTCCAATGCTGTAATCACACTTTGTATCTGTGTATCTGTGTGTGAATGTACTGTATCCCGTAGTGACACTGAACCCGTAAACAAAGTCTGGTGATGTTTTGAAAGCAGAACTACTGCTGCTGCTGCTGCTGCTGCTCCCATTAAGGCTTTTAATAAACATCTCACCCTGCGTATACACTCATGTACAAATGAAAATGAAATTAATTAAAGTTTATTCGCCAGGGTGCCGTCCTATTTTTGTTCTTTACACTCATGCACACACACACACACTCGCGCACACACATACACACACATACATAAATCAGCACTTGGTTTATGCCATGTTTCTCCCAGTTGAGTAACTTTTTTTATTATGCTGCATTCTTTATGAACATTCTTTATGGGCAAGTGAGCTGAGCATATGTGGATGATATCAACTTTCAACTCAGTGTGTTAACCAACTCCTGCTTAACTACCCTGTCTTCTTTTCCCTCTTTCCCATTTCTCTCTCTCTCTCTCTCTCTCTCTCTCTCTCTCTCTCCTTCCCTTCACCCTATCCCTGAACCAGGAAGCAGCTCTCTCCTCCTGCCCCCTGCAGCAGTAAATCATGGGAGGCCAGTTCTGTCACAACTCCACCCACACCCACAACCAGCAGAGGGTGACTGACACATTACAGACAGCCTGAATGGACTGACTGTGGGGCCAGGGAACCTTAGAGGGCAGCCAGCCTTCCAGAACAAGGCCTTAAACCAACACTAAACAAACCCTACCTAACCCAGAGAGAGGCGACAGGTCTACACTAGCCCACTCTCTCACCCACTCACTCACCCACCCACACACCCACACCCGACAAGGTCATATTACTGGGATTAAACTGACTGAGAGAGAAGCTCTGCCGCGCACACACACACACACACACACTGTATGTATTGTACACACACAGACGCACATACACACACATGCACACACACGCAGACACACACACAACACATGCTCTGAGGGTATTGATTTTTGCCCTGAGAGTGGGAACAACAACAGCTTCAGAAAGGAGGGATTATATAGCTCTGCTCTGTGTTGCCTCATCTGACACACCTTTAACACTACACACACACACACACACACACACACACACACACACACACACACGCACACGCACAAACACAAACACTGCATATGCATGAGCAACTCTAAACAGTATTTGCCTGTTGCTTCATCATTAAATATTGATCTCTGCGCCAAGCTGTGTCCCTTTCTCTCCTTCTCTCTCCCTCTCTCATTCTCTCTCTCTTCCTTCCTCCCACTCTGCTCTGGGACTTAGACTGACTGGATGCCTGACCCACTTCTGAATTTCTCTAATCTAACAGTGAATTATTTATCTGCAGTCCTCAAAGGCTAGGCAAACACATCCTAGGCTCTCCCTCTCTCCCTCTCTCCCTCTATCTCCCTCTCTCTCCCTCTCTCTCCCTCTCTCATAGACGTCGAGCCTTGCCACTTCTCTCAACAGATCCCTGGCCCCTGTGGTAGACAGGCAGGTTAGGCTGCGGCTATGAGTCCCTCATAAATATGTTCCTGTTCATAAATCTACCTCTCTTTAAACGAGCGCCATTGAGGCCACTGAGACTGTGTGTGTAAGACAGACAGACAGACAGACAGACAGACAGACCCACAGAAAAGACATATACACAC
>NC_139667.1:8838364-8840864 GCF_951799395.1 Argentina silus
ACCCAGACCAGGACTAAAACTAGACCCAGGTCAGGACTAGACCTAGACCCAGACCAGGCCTAGACCTAAATGAGACCAGGACTAGACCTAAACTGAGATCCAGAACAGGACTAGACCGAGACCAAGACCAAGACCAAGACTAGACCTTGCCCTACACCCAGACCAGCACAAGAACTAAACCCTGACCCCACCTAGACCCTGTGGAGCCAGCCCCAGCCCCAGCCCCAGCCCCAGCCCCAGCCCCAGTCAGAGACCAGTAGTAGACCACTTCTCCCTCGCTCATTAGCTAGACCTAGCTCTGTCAGAACCTCAGACATTCCCCAGATAACAGAGAACTTTCTCACACACACACAACACACAACACACACACCAATAGACAGACAGACACATGCACACAGGCACGCGCACACACACACACAAATTCCTCCATCATATGTGTTTATAATGAAGGAAAGAATAGAACTCTCCTGAATTTAACAGCATGCCTTATAAGAGCATGTTTACAGACGAGAGCACAACCTAACCCAACTACAGTTGAAGACTTTGTGTGTGTGTGTGTGTGTGTGTGTGTGTGTGTGTGTGTGTGTGTGTGTTAGAGGACTGCTGTCCCTGTCCATCAGAGGGTCATATGAGGAGCAGATTAGGTTTTCTAACCGCAAACCCCCGTCGCCATGGCCCATCGTCACGGAGACGGCGCAGAGGGGAGTCATCATGTTCTGTGACTGTGACTGACTCACCCCTCATCCCCTCTCGTTACAGCTCACTGTCAGAGCCCAGTGCCCCTCTGTCCCGCTGAACACGCACACACACACACACACACGCACACGCACACGCACCTCTTGCTTACGCTAATCCATGGCATGGTACTGTAAATGAGTATGTGAAAAAGTTGCTCCATCTGCATTACTTCCTGTAGTGTGTATAGTCCTTCCTGTAGTGTCTGTCCTACTTCCTGTCCAACTGTGGCATTTCCCTTCTGATCTGTGTACCCAGAGAGGTTATAACATCTAGAGGCCCGAGAGGGGCTTGTAGAGGGAGGGAGGGTGAGGAGGGGGTGGGGAGGGAGGGTGAGGAGGGGTTGAGGGGGGGTGGGGGTTATTGAGCGGTGAGGGGAGTCCTATTTTACATTCTTGTTTGCATGCGGGCTCGTAAATAGTCTCTAACAGCCTTAAAGTGACAGAGCGCACAGTCATTTGGGAGCGGAGCAGTTAGTCGCCCCCTGTGAGAGACTGACTGTCTGCAACTGTGGTCGTAGGGAGTCATTCTGGCAGAAAATGGCCGCCGTGTCTGGCTCAAGGGGAAGGTGAAAGGTGAAGTTCAGGTGTGAGGGAGGTGCAGGTCCTTCAAGCCGGGTACAGTAGGAGACGAGACAAAACTGGCCAGTCGTAGAACGTTGTGAGAAAAAACGCAGCGACACAGTTCTGATCTCAACTTTAGAAAATTATGTCAATGAAATGCTCTTGCTAGCTTGCCAAATCTCCCTCACAGAAACCACAACAAACGTCTGCCAGAGTTAGCCAAGGGATCCAACTAGCTAGAAGGCTTGTTATATAACAAGCTAACAGTCAACAGAATTGCTGTGACAGCTCCGTCTCGTCTTAAGACTTTAGCTAAGATTTGACATGTGACATTAGACAAACTTACTTGTCTCTGGGCTTAAATGTGAGGCAATGAGAACACTAGAGCAAACACATCTGTGCACGCACACACACACACACACACACACACACACAAGCACCTATACACGCTTGAACGCACAGATACAAAGACATAGACACACAGAGACACACACACACTTCCCTGTTAGTGGGTTATTTTCTGCCCCAGTGTTTAGCAGCTATTCTTGGAGCTGTGTTTGTGCATGTGACTCCAGCAGTGTCCAATGGATAGCAGTTACCAGTGTGTGTGTGTGTGGGGGTGTGTGGGTGTTTGTGTCTGTTTCTCTGTGCGTCACACACACCCTTGTCCACAGAGACAGAAAGGTATCTCTGTTCTTTACCCCCCCCCCCCCCCCCCACCACTCTCTCTCTCTCTCTCTTCCTCCACCATTCCCCCTCTTTCTTATTCTTCACAGCAATAATGTGTGTGTGTGTGTGCGTGCATGCGTGCGTGCGTGCATGCGTCTTAGCTGGTTTCTGACCACAACAGCACACAGTTCTGTTTCCTATAAATTCCATGGTAAGACACACACGCTCTGGTTGAGGAGTAGCTGTTGATGTCTAGACCATACTAATCAAACGTGCACACACACGCACAAGTACATTTGTCCACAGACACATGCACACACCCATGCAGGGCTTGTATCTGACAGCCTAAGACAGAAAAAAAGAACGTATGATCTCATGTCCGATTATCCTCTGTGTGAGAACAACCTCTACCTCAGGGCAACACTTCTTCTCTCTCTCTCTCTCTCTCTCTCTCTCACACACACACACACACACACACACACACACACACACACACACACACACACACACACACACACACATAATGGAATGAC
>NC_139667.1:8848364-8850864 GCF_951799395.1 Argentina silus
CTTGATACGGTGCCAGTAAGAACCACACTACTGACACCACACATTGGATTTATTTTCTCTCGCTCTCTTGCTCTCTCTCTCTCTCTCGTCCTTCTCTCTTGTCTCTCTCTTCTCCCTCTCTCTCTCTCTCTTGGCAAGTCTCCTGCCACTGGAGGAATGCCTGGCTCTGGTGTGTGTGTGTGTGTGTGTGTGTGTGTGTGTGTGTGTGTGTGTGTGTGTGTGTACCAGTGCCTGGACAAAGGGAGCTAGTGTAGACAACGGGACACAATCAGCCACTCAACGGATAGCTATTAACTCATCACAAATATACACACACACACACACACACACACACACACACACACACACACACATTCCAGAGTCGTCGGATCAGAGTGGTGACATTCAGAGAACTGACCAATCAGAGCTCTCTGCCACAGCGACAATGAGCCCAGTCAATGAGCTCCTGGAGGATCATAAGAGATCTGTGAATCAAAGTTCCAGAGGCTGTGGTCCGATACACCCCTCTCCACTCTCCACTCTCTGTACCCTCACTCCAGTGTTCCATTCCGGAAAGTTGTCCTCTCCCATCGGCCCTCATTCACTCCCCTTCACAGATCTGTTAGGACTGGGAAGGTGTTAAGCATTGTAGCAAAAACATGGTGGAGATGCAGCTTATACAAGGCTAGTCCTATCAGATCTGTGGGGGGGAGTGAACAAGGGCAGATCAGAGGGAACTACTTTTTGGAATGGAACACGAATCCCTCGAGGGTCATTCCATATCAAATCAACAAGCCGCCCACCATCTCAGATTGTTTGAAATGGTTTCTGTCGTTAGAAACAGATCACAAATATTCCTGCATCATTATTTTGTAGAAATATAGTTTCATCCCTGAGAAATAAGCAAATTGACTGTTATATGAATCCCACAAAATGAAAATGGGTAATCAATAGAATTCAAACACCAAAGGACCAAAGTCCTACCTGATAATGATTAAGATATGAATGAACCCTCCAAACCCCTCCTTTAGAAGATTTTTTCAGTCAGTATGGAATATCAGTTCTCTATGGCTGACAAGTAATATGAAGCTGCGACTTGGAGTTTTGTTTCTTCATACTTATCTAATGTATTTCTGGTTAATCTGGTAATCTGGAGGTTGCCCTGTCCAAAGGTATGAGTCATTGAAGTTGTGTGTCTAATGTCCAATACAGTGTGATAGTAACAGATTCTGTCCACTAGGTGGCACTGGCTGAAATCCCTGTGTCCATTCATTTGTCATGGAATGACCCTCTAGCCACCCTTTAAAAAAACCACAATCCAACATTTTTAAATGCATGAGGGGGAGTGAACGAGTGTACACTTCAAGGAGAAGGGGAGAGAATCAGACGGTAGCAACCCACTGCTCTCTCTCTCTCTCTAGCCCTCCCTCTCTCCCTCCATTCACATCATCGTCTCTGTCGTCCCCGTCTTCCCTTCGTTCCTTCTCGTTCTCTCAGAGGGTGCATTTCTTCTCCTTGTCTCCTTTCCAGCAGCACTGATCTGAACAAACTGGACAGGTGAAAGCAAACAGTCTGGCGTGTGTGTGTGTGTGTGTGTGTGTGTGTCGTTCTCGACTGTCCAGTCTAATCACATCAGTGCAGTTCGACAGAACTGCAGATGAAAGAAAAGTAGCAAGAAGAGGAAGCCACTATAGACTATTGAGATGCGGCCCTTTCCTATTTCATCCTCTCTCAGTCCTCTTTTCCTCTTTACTCATCCTGTCTTCAATGAGCATGGGCTTTGTTTAAGACGACCACCCACAGACACAGCCACAGAAACAGGCACAGACACACAAAGCACATGAATGAATGTGATACTGAAAGTGTCATAAAGCTGAAGGATACAATAGTGTCTTTTGTGTGTGTGTCGGGGCGTAGCCTGGTATTGCAACACAGGTAGACTGCAGGGTAACACAGGTAGACTGCAGGGTAACACAGGTAGACTGCAGGGTAACACAGGTAGACTGCAGGGTAACACAGGTCGTCTGACAGAAGGGGAGCTGAGCTGAACACAACAACAAGAGGGAGCTGCCCTGATTTGACCAAAGGGTGTGTGTCCACTTTCCCTCTCACACAAATTATAGTACATCCAGGCCTAACACAATGCCATCAACTCCTAATCTTTAGTCGCAACAGCAGTGTGTGTGCGTGTGTGTGTGTGTGTGTGCGGCACAGCACTGCAGTATTGTACCACAGGCAGATTCTCGCTGTCCTCCCCCACCTATATGAGAGAAATGGACAAACGCCAACTAAAACACACACACACACACACACACACACCATGATCCTTCTCAAATTCCACCACACACACACACACACACAAAATGCCTGGAGCAACAAGTGTCTGTGAAAAGACACACGTCTGTAAAGGACTGTGAGAAACCTGGACCCCAACAAACACATTTCCACAACACAGGCACACACACACTCACACACACTAGAGTTGGGAGGAAATTTACCGACTCCGACATTTCAGGCCTCA
>NC_139667.1:8855864-8868364 GCF_951799395.1 Argentina silus
TGTGTGTGTGTGTGTGTGTGTATATGTGTCTGTGCGTGTGCATGCGAACATGCGTGTGTGTGCATGTGTGTGTGTATGTAGTATGGGTTTCCTCCCTACAGGCAGACTTCAGTAAAACTGGAACTGTTTCATTAGAGAGTTACATGATACCAGCTGTCTCCCTCTCCATCCCCCCTACCTCCAGCCTCTCTTCTTCAGCTCCAGCCCCTCTCCCCTCTCCCATAGCCCCAGCCCCAGCCCCAGCCCCAGCCCCAGCCCCTATCCCTCTCCCATAGCCCCAGCCCCAGCCCCAGCCCCAGCCCCAGCCCCTATCCCTCTCCCCTAGCCCCAGCCTCTACCCCTCTCCTCTAGCCCAGCCCCAGCCCATCTCCCCTAGCCCCAATCCCTCTCCCCCAGCCCCAGCCCCTCTACCCTACCCCTCTAGCCCCAGCCCCTCTACCCTACCCCCAGTCTCTCTCCTCTAGCCCAGCCCCAGCCCCTCTCTCTTAGCCCCAGCCCCAGACCCAGCCCCTCTCCCCTAGCCCCAGCCCCTCTCCCATAGCCCCTGCCCCTCTCCCCTAGCCCCAATCCCTCTCCCATAGCCCCAGGCCCAGCCCAAACCCTTTCTCCACTAGCTCTTGTCCCGGATCCTCTCTCCAAGCCCTGTCCCCCAGCCCCATCTCTTCAACCCTCTCTCTCTCTCTACTCACTGTATTACCCTGACCATGTCACCCCTGACAACAGCTGCCTCTCGTCAGCGTCGCTACGCGACAGCTGGGCAGGGGAGGAGTGTGAAACCAAGTTTAACAGCCTTGGTTTCAGCAGGGGAGGGGTATTTACTACAGGGCTACAGGGAGGGGGGAGGAGGGGAAAGAGGGGCGGGTTAACAGAACATCAGGATCCTATTTGGGCCAGAGAGGCTCATGGTAGAGAGACAGGGCGTCGGCTGGGTATGCAGGGAGGAAGTGAGAGGTCAAGCACTTTGGGAGGACTGTGTGTGTGTGTGTGTGTGTGTGTCTGTGTGTGTGTGTGTGTGTGTGTGTGTGTGTGTGTGTGTGTGTGTGTGTGTGTGTGCGTGCGTGCATGCATGTTTCTTCATCACAGTTTCCAGCAGAGAAGCACAGAGGGTGAGTGCGTCAGGCCTCACTAGAACAGAAGAACACTGTACCCTTTGTGCTTCCAGGTCAGAGGTCAGGGCTGAGGCATGAGGCCCTGCACATCAGAGGAGGCTCCCATAAGAGGAGGCTCCCACTCTGGCTCCCATAAGCCCCCTCACTGACCCCTGACCCCTCCTCTGCCAGGCTGGATGCCAGTCTGTTTCTCTGTTAGCGCTTGGTTTCTCTGAGTCTGCTGTTATGATCAATAAACAGGGATGGAATTTAAGGATTTTGGGCACTGACCAGCCAGGTTAGTAGTGACTTAGCCATAAAAAAAAGCTGGTGGGCTAATTGGCCAATATTTCCACTAGCCAGCTCTGAAAACTACTAGCTGTTCTAATCAGGACCAATATTGCCTTTGAAGAAAACATCGGGCAAGAAGATCATTGGGCAAGAAGACAAACCACATGACTTTATAACGCTTCTGAATGAGGACTACTGTTTGATCTTCAAATCGGAAGCTAAAGAGAACTCACCTGAGAATTCCACCACAATGGATACAGGCTTAAGGGATCAACTGGAAGTGTCAGGCTTAAGGGGTCAACTGACTGTGGAGAACATTTAATCTCTCTACCTAGACAATCTCACTCAGTCAGACTCTGGGCGATACAAGGTGGAGAGTTGGACAACTGACAGGGTCTCCCACCAGAGCAGTTTCAACCTTACTGTGTACAGAACTATGGAGTTCAAAGGGTATCATGTTTATCGTGGAGAGACTATAGACCAGAAGTGTGACACCAAGAACAGCTCCACATCACTAACATTACCAACGAGGATCAGGGCTTTTACTTGTGCCTGGTGATAGAGGGACAGCAATGTGTTCACAGTTCAACTATGTCTTGTTTAAGATGGAGTATATTGTTTTTCTCAGAGGGTGAGCAGGCTTTACTACCTTGTTTTACCACTGAGCTCAACAAAACAGAGATATGGTGGCACACACATGATGGAGATTCCCTCAAAGCGTCACCGTCTGACGGAGGGGGGTAGATAGCTATGTGGTGGATGGAAGAGTGTCGGGGGAATTTACTCCCTGGTCATCCCATCGTCCATGCAGAACCACTCAGGGCAGTATGTTTGTACGTATGAGGAACACTACATGCATACAATACGTTTGTGTGTCCCAAGTCTGAGTTCTTCTCAGAGGGAGAGGAGGTGTCACTCAGCTGTACCTCAGGTCTGTACCTACCAGTCTCACAGGGTGTTATTGTGTAGACAGACTTCTAAAGGGGATGGTCTCATTCTAGACACATTGCATGAGGAGACATTTTGGCAAATACCCTTCTCGACCCTTCTTCTCGAACCTCTCACTAGAGGACAGCGGGAGATTATGGATGTGCTCTTGTTTTGAATGGTTCCATGTGTCTATATATGACTGAAACCTTGTTGGTGGAGAGGGATTCATTTGGCATTGACTCCACCTTCTATGCTGTGTTGTCTTCTCTGATGGGCTGTGCTCTCCTGGGGATGGTCTGTGTGGTGGTCACGGGGAACATGAAGACCAGGAGAAGAGACTCTAAGGACTGCAGCCTAGGAGAGAGAGAGAGGAGAGAGTGAAGAAGAGAGAGGAGTAAAGAGAGAGGGGAGAGAAGAAGAGAGGGGAGTGAGGATGAGGGAAGAAGTAAGAGAGAAACATGGAGAGCAACATTTAAAGGTCCAGTACGTAACATTCAAGCTTTCTAAAAGCTTCCTAATGGTTGTAATGACTATGTTTAATCGGTAGTGATCAGGGAATGAGATCCTTTTAAATAAATATTTACGAACGCTGTTTCGGTCCAGAAAAAGCGCTTTCTAAAATGGAGAGTCTTGGTTTGCATATGAACTTCATGTTAGTGCCAGGGGTGTTCTAGGAGAGTGGACTCATTGGTAACAGCTAATGTCCGACACTGCAATTCCTTTTCAGGGGGTTATATTATATTAGGGAGGTGTTGTTGCCACCAGAGGTGGCAGATTTCGGACAAACGTACGCCCTGCTCCTTTAAATGAGGACGTAACAAAAAAGCAAGGAAATGTCTACATTATGACACCTCATGAGGTGTGAATCAAAATCAAAGTACAAATACAGCACAGTTGTAGAATAGAATTTTTTTTATTTTATATTGTCACATAATGTGATCATTTCGCTGCTAACTCAAGTAAAGTCAAGTCTCATGTCCCTCTATTCTGGAGGATGTCCTCTTGGCCTAGTGGTAGACACTTGGGTCTTCCTCATAGGAGACCCAGGTTCAAACCCCGCCTGTCATATTGGTGCCGTGACCTAGATAGGTGCCTGCCAAGAGTTTGCCCCTGCTTAACCTCAGATCTATCTGCTCTATGGAAGATATGGAGCTCTGGGCAAGAGACAGGTGAAGTTGTGAAGAAGCAGTGTGTGTTTATTTAGGAATGAGATAGGAACTGATAGGCCTTCCAGGAGGCAAGTGGATCCAAAACATTATTCTTTTCCTCTCTCCTCTGGACCAGCTCAACCAGATCCACACCATAATAACCTCTGAGCTGCCAGAGTGGAGTCATCGGGTCTGTTGCTGTGGTTACAGGGTTAAGCTCTACACAGCTTCTGTATCTTGATCACACACACTCTCACAAGTATCCCATACAATACCAGAACACACACACACACACACACACACACACACACACACACACACACACACACACACACACACACACACACACATACATACACACACACAAACTGTATATTGACCCAACCACAGTGTTGCGCTCCAGTGTATTAATAAAAGACCTGACTACATGCACGTAAAATTCCAAACTATCCGAGCTGGAATGCCTGCCACATCGCTGGGATAAGGAAGGCTGGGGGAATGGAAACTATGAAGTCAGCCTGCAGACTCTGTCACTCACACACGCAAAAACGCAAAAACACATACACACACACACACACACACACACACACACACACACATTTGTACACCTAGCAGTTAGAATGGAAACTATGGTCTGATGGTGTGAGTATATTGTCACTCGCAGCCAGACATGTGATGGATGGACAGACAGACAGAGGACAGTCTGCATGCTTATCTAATGATCAGCTCTATGCCAGTGGCAAATTTGCCTTCTTTTATCACAACCAACCAGGGGAGGCTGTGAGAGGTATGGAATGGAGGTAGAAATCAGAGGATGGTCTCATTGTAACGCACGGAATGGACTAGGGAATGGAATCAAACACGCGTGCATTAGAATGAAGCCGTCCTCTACCAGCCTTCCCTTAGACAGAGGTAGACAGATAATCTGGGGTTTTAAGCGACTATTTCCTGTACTCACAGTGAGTCATTGAACCAGTCTGTAACACGAGAAGAACCATTGAAACTAAAGCCTGCTGCCTTAATTCCTGCCATTGAAGATGCTGGAGCTAGACTGTGCAGTGTCCCTGTTTACCTCCATACATTCAAGGCTGTTGGTGTCCACACAGGACCGGACCAATACAGTGCATGGTACCTGTTGTCTTTATGGGTCAGCTGTAATATTGGTGCTTAGTGAAAACACTGTGTTGCTGTGAGAAAGGTATCACAGCCTGACTGGTGCAGGCTGGTACATGATACAAACCCAGCAGGTGTAGATCAGCGTGGCTTGCTCTCTCTGCCTCGAGCTTAATTCAGACGAACATAACATAGTGTGTGTGTGTGTGTGTGTGTGTGTGTGTGTGTGTGTGTGTGTGTGTGTGCATTTATGTGTGTGTGTGTGTGTGTCTGTTTTACAGAGAAAGAGAGAGAGAGAGAGAGAGAGAGAGAGGTAGAGAGAATTAGTGCAAGAGAGTTGGGCAAGAGAGAGGTCTAAACTGAAGGAGACTACAGGGTCCAGGCAAGCTAAACGATCGCCTATAGAGAGAACCAGCCTAGTGCAGCCCATGCAGAACACACCAGCTGCTCCCGGCACTGACTGCCCAGATCCAATTAACACCATGTGAAGAAAATCCTGTAAAATCTGTAAGATATATGTCTCTCCCTTTGTCCCATTCTCTCTCTCTCTCTCTCATTTGTTCTAATTCACAAGGACAAAACATTGGAAAATTAAAGCCATTGATTGATTGACGTGAGATGTGGCCTGTGTATGAACTGGGTCAATATCTCTCTTCTTTTCTGTTCTTTCTGTCACTCTCTCTCTCTCTCTCTCTCTCTCTCTCTCTCTCTCTCTCTCTCTCTCTCTCTCTCTCTGTCTTTCTCTCTCTCCATCGCTCTTTCTCCTCCCTGCGTCTCGTCCTATGGTCTCAGTCTCTCTCCACCCCTCCTTCCTACGCTTTAACTTTTAACTCGGCCATTGTCTGCCCCAGGAGACCCTCTGTGGAAATGTAAACAAACATCAGAGCTGATGAGGATCTGAACTCTGTCCCTGATTTTCCAAAACAAAGCAGAGCACCAGTGGGCCATGACAGATAAGTGACTCGCCTGCAACTCTGTTTAGCTCCGCTTTTGACATCCCATAATAATGTGAACTGGAAGGGACTCAGGAGCGTGGGGAGAAGCTTACTCAAACCCCAGACAGTGTGTGTTTGTGTGTGTGTGTGTGCGTGTGTGTGTGTGTGTGTGTGTGTGTGTGTGTGTGTGTGTGTGTGTGTGTGTGTGTGTGTGTGTGTGTGTGGTTAAGGGTGGGGTCTCGTTGTAACAAATGTGGCCCCCTTCCCTGTTAGCAGGGAAATGACCTGTTCAGCTGTTCTGTAATTCTGTTTGTGTGTTCTGTAATTGTGTGTGTGGTTGTGTGTGTGTGTGTGTGTGTGTGTGTGTGTGTGTGTTTGTGTGTGTGTGTGTGTGTGTGTGTGTGTGTGTGTGTGTGTGTGTGTGTGTGTGTGTGTGTGTGCGCAGGGAAATGACTCTTCAGGGCATTCTGTGATGCTGTATAGATGGTGATGTCATCCATGGCTTCCAGATGGGCGTTGAGACTCAAGACACACTCATTTTCTCCTCCTGACCAAATTTAGCAGCTCCCCTCCCCTCCCCTTCCCTCCCACCCTCTCCCACCCCCCTCCTATGTATGTCTTGTGGCGTCTCCAGGCTGTGTCTGCGGTATTGGGGGCAGTATGAGAGCCTCTCCAGTGTCACTGACTGGAAATACAGTTGCAGTCATTTAACATGAGTAAAACGCATGAGGCAGAAATGAAGGTTTTCCATTCCAGTCTATCTGCCTCACTGCTCAAACCTTTCGCTTGTTGGTGTGTGTGTGTGTGTGTGTGTGTGTGTGTGTGTGTGTGTGATGATGGAACACTGAAAGACTGGCCCCTCTTTTTTCCACTGCAACCTATTGGGATGTGATTCTGCTCTTGGGCGCTCAGCGCTCCAAAGTCAACAGTGCAGACCACTAGACCAAAAAGCTAGCTTCTGATGCATGACCATTTAAACCCATATTAATCTATGCAAATGGGAATGCTCATAGTTTTAAAAGTATTCAGTATCAAAAAGCTGCATTGAAGTTCAGCCAGATTTCACCTTGCACGTTTGACCATAGCAACCGTACAGTCTCCATTGAAACCAATATTAATTGTAGATAGAAGATACCAATGTCGAGGCTAAAGCATATTGGTCTGCAGCACAGACCAAAGACACAAGTCGTGAGAGAGAGAAACTAGTCCCTTTTCCCTATGTCCCTTTTCCATTTGCAGACCAACAGTGTCGCCCAGTGGTATTTCTAATGAACTGAACCAGTCCTTTCTATCAAACTGAACTGCCCTCTTCTGCTGGCTTGTAGAAAACTACGTTTCCCAGACTTGTACAGGTTGTAGTCTCTTAACTGTTTGTAGTGGTCGTTCAGGGACGCTGCTGCCACTGTCACATTATCATTCTGCACAGACCTCTGTGTAGTGTTCACGTTCCATGTCGGTGAGATAGTGAAAGCCTTTTGAGATGAATTCGTCGTGTGTTGTTGTTACATTGTTATTGACGGTGGTCATCGCTTATTACGTTTATGTGCCGTTACCTAGCGCTATAAAAGAACCGTGGAAACTCATGTCCCTGGATGCTGCTTTCCGGATTGTCATGCAAATGGTAAGTGGTTAATGTAAATAACATTACATATTATTGTAGAAATGCCAAGGATAGCTAATCATTATTAAAGATTGGACTATAATAAGAATTCTGACTGACTGCAGTGCCTTGAGTATCTTGCAGTTCGTCCCGTGGCCAGGTCTACTGTAGGCCGCTCTGCGGTGCAGGTGTATAGATGCTCTTTTATTAATGGCACTGTCTACTAGGAAACCTGGGACTGTAGTGTAGGCTACTAAAGCACTTGTGCCAACCACCGTCTGCTCTGTGTATCTACTCCACAGTTATGGCGTTGTGTGAGATTCTGTGTTTTAGAGTCAAAAGACTGTATTGTTACTGTAGTCTGAGTCTGAGTCTGAGTCTGAGTGAGGAATGGCTGTAATATGAGATCTTTTCCTTGTCCATTTGAATCCATTTCATTCCCCTTCTTTATCTGAACATTCACCTACTTGTATACACACGCATGCGCGCACACGCACACACACACACACACACACACACACACACACACACACACACTAACCAAGCTCACATTGACTAATCACAGTATGACACAAAGCTGCAATTTGTCCTATAGAGTTGTGATAATGTGATTGGGATGGAAACTAGTCTGACCATACGTTGTAAACAAGTGAACTATCCCTTTAACTGTAATAACATTTCACACAGCCTTTGGCTATAGTTACAGCTGTTGTCTTCTTCTCTGAGAGGGAAAGTCCTCTCACATGCCCCACAGTGGTTAAGACAAGTTTAGCTACGGTAGGGAAAGAAGGACAAACTCTATGGAAAGCCTTTCATCAGGACCAATGGGACTGTAGAGAAGGCAATCAGAGTCAATGGTCCTTCAGAACAGGAACCGTCACAGGGATTGAAGGGGCAGACGTGATCAAGAAGGGAGTGTGTGTGTGTGTGTGTGTGTGTGTGTGTGTGTGTGTGTGTGTGTGTGTGTGTGTGTGTGTGTGTGTGTGTGAGTGAGGACGATGAACTTTGTACTTACTTCCCCTCCCTTAGCCTTCACCCTGATGCCACACATGTTGAAACTTGTGCTGTGTGGTGAACAGAGAAACAGTCCATATTGCTGCACTGTCCTTGGAGGATTACAAGCTAAGGCTGCTTCTCCCTTGAAGCTCCACCCAGCCTTCAGGCCTAGTTTTTGTTGAAATGGGCCATGGGTTACTGGGTGAGGGGGGCAGAGAGACAGACAGACAGACAGACAGACAGACAGATGAACAGACAGACAGACAGACAGACAGACAGACAGATGAACAGATGAACAGACAGACAGACAGGTTAGTGGGCAAGGAGACAGACAGACAGACAGGTTAGTGGACAAGGAAACAGACAGGTTAGTGGACAAAGAGACAGACAGACAGACAGGTTAGTGGGCGAAGAGACAGACAGACAGGTTAGTGGACAAGGAGACAGACAGACAGGTTAATGGGCGAGGAGACAGACAGACAGACAGACAGACAGGTTAGTGGGTAAGGAGACAGACAAAGGTTTGGAGCCTATCCCCTGGTCCTAGGCTATATCAATTCATATCACTATAGACTGGGCTTCTTGATGACCACTTACAGATCTGAAAGAAGACTTGTGCGTTTGTGTGTGTACCTCTCTTCATCGATCCTCTCTCTCTCTCTCCTTTCTCTCTCCCTCTCCCCTCTTTCTCTCCCTTCCTTCTCTCCCTTCCTACTCTTTCTCCATCTCTCTTCATCCTCTCTCTCTCTTGCTTCACCCTCTCTCTCTCTTGCTTCACCCTCTCTCTCTCTCTCTCTCCCTCTCTTTCTCTCTCTCTCTTTCTCTCTCTCCTAGGGTGACGTGGTGGAGTGGCTGGGTCTGGGTCATCACATGTGGGTGATCCGTGGAGCTACAGGGGGGTTTGATAGTCTGGGGTCGGTCCTGGCGGGGTCTGTGTTAGGGGGGGGGTTAGGAGGGGGGGTGAGGATCAGCGACCCAATCTTCGATGGCGTCCCGGTCCGTGTGTTCGAGCCCCCCGCGGGCGGGGAGGGGCAGCTGAGGAGGGCCGTGCTGTTCTTCCACGGAGGTGGCTGGGCCCTGGGCAGTGCCAGTGAGTGAGAGTGTGTGTGTGTGTGTGTGGGGGGGGGGGGGTGTACTGTACCCATGCATTACACAAATGTACAAATAAAATCTATTGTTCATGATTGAACCAGTGTCTTGCTTTGCTTCTCTCTCTCCCTCCCCTCTCTCTTTCTCCCTCCTACCTCTCTCCCCCTCCCTCCCATCTTTCTCTCTCTGCCCCGGCCTCCCCCTCTCAGAGATGGGGTCTTATGATGTGATGAGCAGGATGATGGCTGATGAACTGAATGCGGTGGTTGTGTCTGTAGAGTAAGTGTGTTTTCCTCCAACACAGCACTAACAGTGTCCTCTTTAGTTCTGCTCATAGACACACCACACAGACATTGGTCAGATTAGGATCTGGAAAGAGAGACAAGACGGCATAATCCCCCCCCACCAACTGTAAGACTCCAAGTTTTGTGTGTGTGTGTGTGTGTGTGTGTGTGTGTGTGTGTGTGTGTGTGTGTGTGTGTGTGTGTGTCTGTAGTTATCGTCTGGCTCCAGAGGTGCGTTTCCCTACTCAGTATGAGGACTGTCTCAATGCTGCCAAACACTTCCTGTCGCCGGGGGTTCTGGGACGATATTCTGTGGACCCACAGCGAGTTGCAGTGTCTGGAGACAGTGCAGGTGGTAACCTGGCTGCAGCTGTCGCACAACAGGTACACACACACACACACACACACACGCGCGCGCGCCTACAGTATTACACATAAATACACACACATACTGTATATACATACATGTCTACAGTAGTACACACACACACACACTAAGTGTCCCCTGTCTCTCCCTCAGATCTCCGTGGACGACAGTGTGAGTGTGAAGTTCAGCGTCCAGGCGTTGATCTACCCTGTGCTCCAGGCTTTAGACTTCCACACTCCGTCCTACCAGCAGAACCAGGGTGTACCCATCCTCTACCGAAACCTCATGGCCCAATACTGGCTGCAGTACCTGGGCATCGAACCCTCCCTGCTGCCCCTCTTCCTGGCTAACAACCACAGCTCCCTCCTCCAGTCTGCCATCACCCCTGACACACGGGCCAGACTCGACTGGACCACTCTGCTCCCGGCCAAACACAGGAAGCACTACCAGCCCGTGGTGGTGGAGACGGGGTCGCGAGGGTTGGCAGAGAAGATTCCGGGTCTGGTGGACACGCGGGCGGCACCGTTGTTGGCACCACCAGAGGTTTTGGGTAGCTGCCCGCGTGCGTATGTTCTGACGTGCGAACACGACGTGCTGAGGGACGACGGGCTGATGTACGTTAGACGCTTGCAGGACGCCGGCGTCACGGTTACCAGTGATCACTATGACGACGGTTTCCATGGCTGCATGAGCTTTGCATTTTGGCCGTTGTACTTCGATGTGGGGATGCGGACGCTTAGGGGATACATCAGCTGGCTGCAGGAAAACCTGTAGAATGTATGTGTCTGTGTGTGTGTGTGTGTGTGTGTGTGTGTGTGTGTGTGTGTGTGTGTGTGTGTGTGTTCGTGCTGCATGCATGCGTGCTACGTGCGTGTTAATGTGTGTGTCTGTGTGTGTGTTCGTGCTGCGTGCATGTGTGCTACGCGCATGTTAATGTGTGTGTGTGTGTGTGTGTGTTCGTGCATGCGTGCTGCGTGCGTGTTAATGTGTGTGTGTGTGTGTGTGTGTGTGTGTGTGTGCTTGCGTGTTTGTGTTTGCGTGCGTGTGTCTGCTAGTCTTAATGTCAGACCCAATGCCCAGGAGAATCTGACAAACAGAAGGTAAAACAGCGCTTAAACTGGGTGTTAGAATGTAAGAACAGCACACAAGCACTTCAGATGATCTCTCACTGTATATCTTTGCACTGACATGTTTCTGCGCTGCTTCTGTGTCATTACCATTACCCTGAGACGAGACACATCCGTTTGGAGGTTTAAGCACCCCCATTAGTAGTGAGGGGAAATGGAATCTGTCCATAAAATGTTCAGTATTTAGTAACCTTGTGAGTTTCGTTGCGAAACGCTACATCTAGCATTTTCCAAATGTTTTGTTACTTTCTTTCCTATAAATTGATTGCTGTCATGACAAAAAAAATCTTTATGATACATTTTGAAAGAACATATGATTTGCCGACATAATGATCACATCATGATTATTTTGTTTTTTTATGATAAGTGTAAAATGACCAAAACTTTTTGGAGTGAAACTCTTCAATTAGAAAGCAGTGTTTGCCAGGAGAATTGGCACCCCACTCGTGAGTCACCCAGTTCCTATTGTGGCTAGAAGGATTGTGGCAAGAGTGATAGTTTGTGTTTATTTAGTGGGTCAGATCTCAGCAACTCTCTCTCTCTCCAATGATTATCAATATCACAGTGCTTACATGAAGACTCGTTTCAAATCTCCCAATAAATACAGATATGTTTGTTTTTACACGTTTTAGTCCACTCCCATTTTTCGTCATATGTTTTGTTCATGTTGTTTTACTCTCCACTCAACTCCAGTCATCACGTTTTTGGATCTAAAACAGAAGGTTCTTTATTTTTCTTTGGAATGTGATTCATGATTCCGATCTGTCCAAGTGTTCTCTCCTCCGTCTGACCACCCAAAAGTGTCAATAAAAGAAACTGTGTAAAAATGTGTCTCTAAGTTTCAGTCCTTCTCTTTGCTTAAGGACTCATTAAAGCCCTTATCTTCACCCCAGCACAGGAAATATACTGCTGGACTTCCTAGAAAAGGAGGAGAGAGGAGGTAGAAGAAGAAGTAGAGGGAGGGAGAAGGGAGGGAAGGAGGAGAGGAGAGGAGAGGATGAGGGAGGTAATTTGAGCAGTGGGGAGCGGAGGGGTGGAACTCTGGTCTGGTCTGTTTCAGACTGTTTGGACATGGCTGCTCATCAATCACAGTAAAGTATGATGACATATGGAAACACCCAGACCCAGAGACATCTCCTTAAGCCTGAACACACACACTCTCACACACAATGTCCATGTGTTCACCTCCCACACACCCACGCTTTCTGCGAGAGCAGAACACACACACACACACACCCACACAGACACACACACACACAGCCAACAAAACAAAGGAGAGTGCACCTTGTAGCAAAACAAAGATCCGTTGTACTCATTCTAATCTAAAATACGTGTCTGGTTCCTCTCCTAGACATTCCAATATCGCTACACTAGTGACTGTGTACCCTTGGCTTTGACCCAAGTCAGGCTTCTTCACTGGAAATCAGTTGTGAGAAACATCTGTAGGTAGTACTCCCCCTTGTGGTTCAGTTACAGTATGCTTCTCCACTAACTCTTGGGCTGCAGGGATAAAAACAATGGTCCTTTCGCAA
>NC_139667.1:8875864-8900669 GCF_951799395.1 Argentina silus
ACGGGTGATTGGTCAGCCCATTCGGTTAAAGTAAGTGTTCAGTCAGTCAGGCATTTCTCAGTAACCCATGGCGATGGTTGTTTACCTATCCATGTGGGACTAAGTAAACAAGAGGAGTGCTCTCGCTCTCTCTGTCTCTTTCCCTCCCTGCCTCCCTCACCTCCCCATTCTCTTTTTGGTCACCAGAGCTGCGTTCCATTCCAGAACGTTGTTCCCATCCGACCTGCCCTCACTCACTCCCCCTTCACAGATCTGATAAGAGCACGGGAGCTGCAGCTGGATAGTTCTCACTGTACAGCTTACACCTATCCAGTCCCATCAGATCAGTGAAGGGGAAGGGAACGAGGCCAAACTGCAGGGGAACACCTTTCTGAAATGGAACACAGCAGAGAATAGGAAGAAAGAGCTGCGTCCCAAGAAAGAGCTGCGTAGTCTTTGTCTTCTTATTCCTTTGTGTCTCCCTCACTTCCATCCTCAAAACGCATACAGTGTACATGTACACTCACTGAGCACTTTATTAGGAACACCTGTACACCTTCTCATGGTGGAGGTGATGTAATAGTGTGGGGAATGTTTTCTTGGCACACTTTGGGCCTGTTAATACCAATCAGTCATCGCTTGAATGCCACAGCCTATTTGAGTATTGTTGCTGACCATGTGCATCCCTTCATGGCCACAATTTACCCATCTTCTAATGGCTACTTCCAGCATGATAATGCACCATGTCACAAAGCAAAAGTCGTCTCAAACTGGTTTCATGAACATGACAATGAGTTCAGTGTTCTTCAGTGGCCTTCCCAGTCACCGGATCTGAATCCAATAGAAGACCTTTGGGATGTGGTAGAACGGGAGATTCACAGCTTGAAAGTGCACCTGAAAAATCTGCAGGAATTGCGTGGTGCAATCTTGTCATCATGGGCCATAATCTCAAAGGAATTTTTCCAACATCTTGTGGAATCAATGCCAGGAAGAATTGAGGCTGTTTTGAGAGCAAGGGGAGGCCCTACCCAGTATTAGTATAGTGTTCCTAATAAAGTGCTGTTGAGTGTAGGTTGTCCTCCAAGCAAGGAGAGAGGATGCGAGAAAGAGAAAGACTGTTGGGACACACAGACACATCAGAAACACAAACACAGAGGTCCCCACTCTGAGGTATATGTGGGGGTTTAAAGGTGCCTGAACACAGACACATGAAAACATGGCATCAGAGATCCTCAAACACTCGATTATCAAAAATAAGTATTTCATCAGTTTGTCAGGGATCAGCCATAACACTACTACGGTAAAGACATACGCACAACAGAACACACAGTGTTTATAGAATAACAACCCCTCCTATGGCTTCTGTTTCTCTACCTGGCTGACACACGCAGGAGCCTCATCCCTCACCAGTACATGCGCGCGCATGCATGCAGGCACGCGTACACACTACATACAGTATACACAATTCTCACAGAACAAAACACTATGCTCTGTGTCTACAAACGACAGCACTGTAAACAAGATAACTGTTTGTGTGAAAGGAGGGTGCGCGGGTGTGTGTGTGTGTGTGTGTACACACGGGCGCACGCAGGCTGGAAAGCTGTTCATGAGGATTCCCGAGGTGCTATTGCTATGGTAACCAAGAAGGATTCAAGTTGTTATTTGGCCAATCAATCTGAGTAAGTGCTTCAGAAACCCCGCCTCCCCTGGTAACATCACAGGAAGTCATCTCGACAGGAGCGGCCAATAACACGCTCCCTTCCTGAACGACTCCTCCTACGTAGAGTCAAATTCATTAAGACAAACAAAATAGCAACTGTTACACAACGATAAACAGAGACACAACTTCAGAGAGCAGGAATGCGGCGTAGTAAATAATAGTGGAGCCGTGACAAGATCTTCTCTGAGCCAGACAACAGATTATGTTAATCCGGTCTGAGGCTGAGAGCACGCACACGCCTGATCCCTGCTTTGGGGTTCCTGATGAAGCCCATCTGACACACATAAACACTTCAACATGGGGTCAACGAGGATACATACGGCACATGGTTCTGAGTGAGTGAAAGCCAACGCTGTGACCTGATAACATGAACATGACACACTGATTTGATTACTCACTCTCTCTCACTCACTCTCTCTCACACACACACACACACACACACACACACACACACACACACACACACACTTCAGGATTCCTCTCGCATCTGTCTAATATGAACCACAAGCTGCTCTGGAAGTACAGGATGGCTTGGGGACCAAATCTGTCCCAGCTTTAGCAACCTTTGTCCTCGTCAGTGGTTGACTAAAGCAGAAAGAGACTGGTACACAAGCACAATAGAGGCGGCTTTGGCAGACCCACCACACTACTCCTCACCTAAAGCTGTCTCTCCAAATGAACAGACCAGAGAAGGGAACAGAACAAAACAGGACAGGACAGACCCACATAGGACAGACCCACATAGGACAGACCTAATAGCTGCCTTAGATCGCCCCCTTCAGTCCTAGGAGGGGCGTGGAGATGGACAGACTGATCAGCAGTCACAGTCAATCAAGTGAGCAGTGTGTGCAGTCCACCCAATGAGACGTCGGGAGTCGTCGACCCCCTCGTCCAATCAGCAGTGGAAGCCGAGGTCCAAGCTGTCTTCGTAGGCGGGGTCTCGAGGCGGGCTGGGCGAGAGAAAGGCAGCGGCAACGGGAGCTCCCGTGGCCGTGGTGACGTTGATGAGGGCGTTGCCGTGGACGCTGCTGGTGGCCGGGTTGCGCAGGGCAGCCGCGGCGGCAGTGATGCTGGTGAGGTTGATGCCGAGCGTGAGGCGCGTCTGCTCCAGGGCTTTCTCCGGCACGGCGAACGCCTCCAGTTTCTTCTCCCCGTTAGCCATGTAGGAGTTCTGGCAGCCGCGGCAGATACAGTCCAGACATGCCTGGGAATCAGAATCAGAATCGTAATCATGGATGAGAATTTGTAGGTTTGGAATGGAGCAAAGATCAAATATGAAGCAACACTATTCTCTACAGGCAACCATTTGAGTTGCACGCCAGTATACCCGCCCACTGAGTCACTTAGCCTCGATTCTCATCAAATATCTGAATATGTAACTCAAACCAGAGAACCTAAATGTGGTTCTCTGTGGCTCAGTTGGTAGAGCATGGCGCTAACAATGCTTAGGTTGTGGGTTCGGTTATATATTAGTAACTAGTTTAGCGTTTCTTTTTTTTTGTGAAAAGCCTTGATTCTACATTCAATGTATTGAACAAATATTAGAATGGTCACCTTGCGGTTGGAGTAGCAGGGGCAGCGCTGGCCACGGCAGGTCAACACAGAGGGGTTCTGGGTGGCTCTGCCACACTTACAGCCCTTCTTCTCCACAGGCTTCTTGTAGAGGGGTTTGGAGGGACTGGGGGGCAGGAGGCAGCCAGAGAGCAGCCGGTGGTCCCGGGGTCTGTCTTTGGCCTTCGGCCCCACAGCTCGGGCCCTGCCGGCGTGAGGTCTCTTGGGGCCCTGCTCGGGGAGTTTCCTCACACCCTTACCAGGGGTTAGAGAGGGGGGGCGGCTGGGTTTGGGATGCCCCCCGTTGGAAAGGGGTGTGTGAGTGGGGATGTTAGGCAAAGGGGCGGGGGGCTGTGTGTGTGGCGTGTGAGGCGGGGCTGGGGTAGGGGTGGGTGGAGGAGTGTGTGTAGGGTTGCGAGCGTGAGAGCCCTGCAGAATGCAGGCTATCGGGAGGGGTTGGACTCTCTCTCGGTCACTCTCAGAGTGCGACCGTTTGCGGCTGAGCCGGACTGTGGGGGGCGCGGGGACGGGCGGGGGATGAGGGGAGGTGCCAGTGTGTGCGTGCGCGTTGTGGAGTGCGACTGCGTGTGTCCTGTCCGGCTGTATGTGGTTGTAAGTGTGTGTCCTGTATGTCGGTACGTGAGAGTCTATACTGGGATGAAGGGGATCTAGAGTCTGTAACACCTGTTCCACGCTGAGCAGCAGTACACCCCCCTCTTCTCCTTCCATGCTGGCCGTACCCCCCTCCCTAAGTGAACAGACACCCCCAGGTGTGGTGGCAGCTAAAGGTCTGGGGGCCAGGCCTACTTCCAGTCCCCCACAGCCAGGCCCAGCCTCTCTCTTTCCTCCCCCAGCCCCCTCTTCAGCAACAGCCTCGGCCGTCACTTCAGGCTCAGGCAGTCCACCCCCACCTAGTGGCTGTTCCTCAACTGGGTCACACACCTCCAGCTCTGGGGAGGAGGGAGCCAGATCTTCTAGTACTGCTCCATTACACCCCTGGGGTCCGTTCAGACAAGGGGGGGGGACAGCAGGGTGAGGGTGAGGGAGGCTGGGTGGATGCACGAGTGGGGGAGGTGGAGGGGTAAGCGGTGTGAGGGGGACAGAAGGATTCAGCTCCTCCAAGACTGGGCTGCTAGGCTCTTCTGTCTCCAGCCCCTCTGCTCCTAGCCCCTCCTCCAGCAGGGTCATGATCTCCAGAGACCCGCCCAGCTGGCTGTTGATTTGCTGTAGCAGCGGGGAGTGAGTGATGTACCGGCACAGCTGCCTATAACAGTTGACCAGCAGGGACAGCTGGTTGTTCTCCTGGAAGCAGGAGTAGTCCTTACACCAGCTACATGAGGGCTTCAGCTGCATCCTCTGGCCCTTGCAGGCCCGACACACATAGTGCTGACATGTAGAGTTGGTGGGGGCTATGGGGTCCTGCAGCAGGTTACCTAAGAGGAGATACAAGGGAGAGAGAAATCACTGACTGACTAGAAGAGCGCTACATCTACTGATAATCCATCCACCTCTCTATCAATCAGTCCATTCATCCATCCCTCCCTCCCTCCGGCTTATTCAGAGTACTGTGCATTTCATCTCATCCTGCAGTTCTGATTATGTGTTTATCAGGTCCTTTCATTCAAAGTGGTTCATTTTGAAAATAAGACACAAATAAAAATGCTGTGGTTGTAGTAGCAGAAATGACAGGATTTCAAAGTATGCATCATAATAATTACGCTTCATATTTTTACAGATGTCACTGGCAGCAGTAAATCTCACAGCAATGTTTATTTGAACACCTGGCCCAGACTGACACAAACAGAGAGACTGTTGTTGGAGGACCCTCAGACTTGCTTAGCAACGCAGGAGGCCAGCTGCTGCTGGGGCTGAGCCTTCGTTGCCAAGGAGACCCGGTGGTGAACCGTGACAGCGCGTGCGCGCGCGCACATACACAGCAAGCAATGATTGCTCAGAGAGGAAACTATGACACACAACGATTACCATAATGACTGACAGAGTAAAATGTCATTAAAGGTCCTAAAGATAAAAATTAAATACGACAATAATATGAAAATAATAAATATGCCATAATGGTGAAAAATAGATTACATATTTACCAACTTGATATTAATGCTTGTCTGATTTAAATCATGCAAAATGTTACATGAAACACGCAAATACAGATGATGTTAGATAGCCGACATTCAAATCACAGCTCAAGTGGTGCTGGCACGGTGACGTTACACTCACCACAGACCAGACAGGAGAGGGACTGGCGGAAGAAGGGTAGCAGCTTGTACATCTCGGCTAAGGTATGGGGCTGCCGCGGGTCGCACTGCAGCACGGCCCGGCAGGCGGACACGTACAGAGCGGTGGCGTTAACGGGATTCATCTTCTCTTGGCACTACCGCCTCGGAGAGCGCCAGCTCGGGGGAAACACACACCGACCACAGCCCCCACTCAGAACCAAAGCTTCTCCGGATGGAGATTGCTAGTTAGCCCGCTCCAATCCCACGGAGCTCAATCAGTCGTCCAGTTAAGTCAATGAACGGCGGGTCAATAGCTAATCAATCAAGCCAAAACATTACTGATGGATCAACACAAGCGCACAGCCAAGCATAGCGCATCATCGATTTGGTTTTGTCCATAGCCCGAAATCCACCCAAATAATCATATTTGATCAAGCTAGCGTGAAGCCCGTTCTGGTGCTGCTATTGGCTAGCTAGACGTCAAACATCGCTAGGTTCTTCGAGTAGCAATATCACTCATTACAATCGTTTGCATCAGTAGCCAATTCAAAGACATAACCGCGGACCGTTCTGGCTTGCTTCGAAGCCCTTCATTCTCAGATTTGTGTTCAACTTGAACACCGAAGTGTGTGATTGTTCTTCGTCTTTGTCTCCAACCGGGAATGCATCAGGTGAAACAGCAGTTCCTGCCGATTCAAAACCGATCAAATGCATGCAGCAGCAGTTTTGAAATAATAATGAGCCAGCTTATTTGTCTATTACCCACCGCCTCCAGTGGTATATGATACAGCAGACCCCAGCTCCTGTGCGATTGATTTACAACTGGCTATGCAGCTAGGGTTATAGCTAGCCCACGCGCGCTCTTGTTTGTACACAATGGACCACAGCCACGACCAGTCCAAGATGGGTCCACTTGGTAAACAAAAAACCGGATACTGTTGATAGGTCCAACGAATCAAATAGGCCACAACAAAACGATGGTTGCGAATCAAAACAGGCCCTTTTCTTTAGCTAGCAAGATGCAGTGTTTTTGTTATAATGTTGGTTCGCGCTAGCTAGCTAGCTACCATATCCCTCTCTCACTCTCTAGTATCTTCTGGGTCTTTGCCAACGGAACGGCTATTTGCTGTTAGCCGCATTAAAATCCGGGATATAATCTTTGTAACATGTGGATTTGGTAATAGTACGTTTGTTACATAAAATCGGTATTGTCGGCTACACTAGTTTACGATAGTGGACAGCGGACGCTGCTTTGCTATTCATCATCTCCCACCTTTTCTCTTTCCTCATCAAACGCCACTCTCGCAACAGAAAGGTCCCGCGAGAATGTTGACGGTTACCCTGGTTACGCTTTTTATCCACTCCACGGGGCACGCACACCACACTGACTGTTACCGTACGAAGCACGTAACTATTTCGTTACTTGAAAGTCTCACAAAATCATGCATTAGCTAACAGTTTATTCTGTGTCACACATTTACATATGGCATATGGTTTTCGCAACTGGGTGGCTGTTGACGGGCTTTGGTGGGCGTTGGTCGAATTAACCACTCACGGAGCAGATCCCAAACCAAGAATGTGTAGTATTGATGGGAAGTGTAGTTGACTCCCGTGACATTCAGACAGCGGACGATAAACTACAATCCATCAAGCTTGTGCGAAACTTGTTGACTGCACAAGTCCCACCTCTTCAATAACTAACTTGCTAATGATTGGCCACTCAAATGAGAGCTCTTTGCGATTGGTCTAAATTATACAACAATTTATATTAGTCCCACCCACCGACACAGGGGCACACAGCAATGGCGGCTATTGCACGGAGCAGCAGTGGACTGCTCAGAGGGCTAAAAGCATCCTTTAAGAGTTTGGCACAGGTAAAGCATGGCGCCGCTTCAGCTGCCGTGGCAAGATCGAGCCTTCAGCAGAACTGCCGGTGGTATTCCGTTAGCCACCTGTCCGTGCAGGAACGTATCGATAATAAACGAAGGGTGGCTCTGGTCGGGGGAGGTCAGAAGAGAATCGACGCACAACACAAAAAGGTAAATAAAGCAAAAGGGTCTACGCGCAACTCAACAACTTTTTCGGCAGTTAGTGAGCTATTAATAAACTAGCATGTTGGAATGTTCTTATTGCTGTATATACGTTTAGAGACCATAAGCAAATGGCCCTATGCACAAACTGCACATGTGTTACTAACTACCTGGAAATGCCCTTCTACCAGGGCAAACTGACAGCTAGGGAGAGAGTGGAACTCCTGCTGGATCCAGACTCCTTTGTGGAATATGACATGTTTGTGGAACACCGGTGTTCAGACTTTGCTATGGAGGAAGACCGGAATAAGGTAAACATATCAACTCTCACAGATATCCAGGTTTGTCTCAGTGTCTAATGCGAGGTGTGTACATAATAGATTTACAGTCTCTCTCTCTCTCTAGTTCCCTGGGGACAGTGTTGTGACAGGGCAGGGGAGGATCAACGGAAGGCTGGTGTATGTCTTCAGTCAGGTACTCACATCACCTCTGTCTCTGGCCATGGTACAGCTGTGATACTGCCCTATGTATGCAGGGTACACAACTTTGAAATGCTGTGCGTCATTTGCGTCATGTGGTTTGGCCTGACTTTGACCAAGTCTCCCACTTTTCTCTCTTTCTCTCTGTCTCAGGACTTCACAGTGTTTGGGGGCAGTCTGTCTGGGGCTCATGCACAGAAGATCTGTAAGGTAAATTAGATGGATTTAAAAGACACTGTCTCTTTACATAATAGCAGTCTATATAATCACTACACTACTCACTTAGACTGTCACACACTATGCTAGTGGTTTTGTTGTGGTTTAGATTATGAACCAGGCAATGACGTGTGTGTGTGTGTGTGTGTGTGTGTGTGTGTGTGTGTGTGTGTGTGTGTGTGTGTGTGTGTGTGTGTGTGTGTGTGTGTGTGTATAGATCATGGACCAGGCGATGATGGTGGGTGCTCCAGTTATCGGCCTGAACGACTCTGGTGGAGCGAGGATCCAGGAGGGGGTGGAGTCTCTGGCTGGATATGCCGACATCTTCCTGGTGGGTTCAGAAGTTCTGTGTAACTGTATCCATGAGTGTGTGTGTGTATATGTGTCCATGTTTTGTGTTGTTGTATGTGTTAGGTATTTGTTAATGTTGATTACATGCGTGGTGTTGTATATGTGTATTTGTATAAATGTGTGATTGTATGTGAACTTATTTAAGTTGGTTGTACATGCCTAAATTCCCTGTAGTATTTCTTAACAGACTGTTGCTCTCTCTCGTGTGTGTGTGTGTGTGTGTGTGTGTGTGTGTGTGTGTGTGTGTGTGTGTGTGTGTGTGTGTGTGTGTGTGTGTGTGTGTGTGTGTGTGTGTGTACAGAGGAATGTGATGGCGTCAGGTGTGGTGCCTCAGATCTCTCTCATCATGGGTCCTTGTGCTGGAGGGGCCGTGTATTCTCCTGCCTTAACAGACTTCACCTTCATGGTCAAGGTAAGGAGCTCAAGGGTCAAAAGGAGTTCACACAGCGGCCTGATGCAGCACTGAAGTCATAGATGAGGTCTATCCAGAGCACAATGCAAATGTTTGAGGCTGCAGCTTAAATGAGACTCTATTACCCAGACTGTATAGTGCACTACTTTTGACAAGAACTCTGAAGCAACCATATGTGCACTGGTGGGAAAGAATAATTATGTGTGTGTGTGTGTGTGTGTGTGTGTGTGTGTGTGTGTAGGACACCTCGTATCTGTTCATCACTGGGCCTGATGTAGTGAAGTCCGTCACCAACGAGGATGTGACTCAGGAGGAGTTGGGAGGAGCCAAGACTCACACCACTGTGTCTGGTCAGTGTCACACACACATACACATACACACGTGATGCAGGAAGAGCTGAGAGGAGCCAAGACACACACAGCTGTGTCTGGTCAGTGTCTCACAAGTGCGCACTTACAGACACACACACACACACAAACACACACACAGATGTTGCATTGTGCTTGGCAGGTGTGTAAACTGTGTGTAGTAACTGTCCATACCCCCCCCCCCCCAGGTGTGGCCCACCATGCGTTTGAGAACGACATTGACGCTCTGCTCAACCTTAGAGACTTCTTCAACTTCTTGCCGCTTAGCAACCAGGACCCCGCCCCTGTCACTGAGTGCCACGACCCTAGGTACTCAATCACAGAGGTCCTACAACATAGATAAACCAATGACCTATCCCTCTTTTCTCTCATCCCTTTGCTTTACTCATCCTCCTCTCCCCTCCTCTCTGTAGCGATCGTCTGGTGCCTGGTCTGGACACCATCGTCCCATTTGAGACGACTAAAGCTTATGACATGCTGGACATCATCCATGGGGTACGCAATACACACACACACACACACACACACACACACTCTGTTACTGACACTTAGGGCTCACAACATGCCTGACATCATACAAGGGGTATGCAACACACACACACACACACACACACACACAAAGAAACAAAGAAACAGACACTCTGTTACTGACACATACGGCTTATGACATGCCTGATATCATCCAGGGGGTATGCAACATACACACACACACACACACACACACACACACACACACACACTCTTATGCTGACACACATGACTTACTGACATCACCCAGCCAGGGGAAGGCACACCTTCACTCCACTACGTTTGTCTGTCTTAGTACGTGTAGTTAACGTTCCCCCCGTCTGTATTTCCTCTGGTTGGAACCCTTCAGATCGTGGACGAGCGGGAGTTCTTTGAGATCATGCCGAGCTATGCCAAGAACATGGTAGTGGGATTCGCCCGCATGAATGGGCGCACGGTGGGCATCGTGGGGAACCAGCCTAAAGTGGCATCTGGTGAGTAGAGTGGAGGAGAGAGGGTAGGAGGAGAAGAGAGGAGGGGGGTGGGGAGGGAGAGGGGAGAGAGAGGGTGATAGCAGGACGGAGAAGCCCTTTGAAGGAGAGGGGGATGTTAAGACAAGGGAAGGAGGGCGTTGTTCAAGCTGGTATTATTTGGTATCTAGTCCATTATGAGATTATATCTTTTAGTTCTGGTTTCTTAGTGACTCTGTGACCTCTGCTCTGACTCTGTGACCTCTGCTCTGACTCTGTGACCTCTGCTCTGACTCTGTGACCTCTGCTCTACAGGTTGTTTGGATATTAACTCGTCAGTGAAAGGGGCTCGCTTTGTACGCTTCTGTGATGCTTTCAACATCCCTATTATCACTTTTGTGGACGTGCCTGGATTCTTGCCAGGTACACACGCGCGTGCGCACACAGACACGCACACACACACAGAGCCCAAAACTTCTCAAGGTCCATTGATTTATTTATTTTCTTATCCATGCCTTATTTGAGCAGGTATTGACAGATATTGGCACATTGAATATCCAATCATCTGATACATACAATCATCCACCACAGTTTGTATGTCTAGCTTGTACAAATGTTCAACACCCTGATCTGTTTTCTATCCCTCTTCTTCCCCCCTTCTCTCCCTCTACTTCTTCTACTCTTTCTCTCCTCCTCCCCTCCTAGGTACTGCTCAGGAGTACGGGGGCATCATCAGACATGGAGCCAAACTACTCTATGCCTTCGCAGAGGCCACAGTGCCCAAAATCACCATCATCACCAGGAAGGTGTGTCTGTGTGTGTGTGTCTGTGTGTGTGCGCGCGTGCGTGTAAGCAAGCCTAGCTATGGGTAAGGTGTGTGTGGCCTGACAGTCATTTAAAGCTTGTGTGTGTATTCCAGGCCTACGGTGGAGCATATGACGTGATGAGTTCCAAGCACTTGAGAGGAGACCTGAACTACGCCTGGCCCTCAGCTGAGGTGGCTGTGATGGGCGCCAAGGTAACCACACACACAAGCACAAGCGTCTCTGCAGTGATGCACAGAGTTTTCCTGGTTTTGTGTGATGTTTTGTGTGTGTGTGTGTGTTCTGTCTCCCACCCAGGGTGCCGTGCAGATCATCTTCAGAGGGAAGGAGAACCAGGCTGAGGCAGAGGCAGAATATGTGGAGAAGTTTGCCAACCCCTTCCCTGCTGCTATCAGAGGTGCACACTCACACTCTTATTTTGTACACTCACTCACTCCCCCCTACACTGCTCTGATTGTGTGTGTGTGTGTGTGTATGTATGTGTGTTTCAGGTTTTGTGGATGACATCATCGAGCCGTCGACCACTCGCAAGAGGATCTGCAGGGATCTGGAAGTTCTGTCCAGTAAGAAGCAGACCAACCCCTGGAAGAAACATGCAAACATTCCACTCTAATACAAACACACACACTTACCTGAGATACAACATCTGTCTGCCCACCCCTCCCTCAATGTGTCTGTCTGTGATGCTCCCATAGAATGGAGGCTCTCTTCTGAAGCCCAACTGGCGACCATATTGGCTGTACTGTTAGGAACAGTTGATCCATGCTATGAGACCGTTGGTGACCAGGAACTCTTATAGAAGTCAAATGCAGATCAGAAAAAAAAACAATAACAAATGTCTCTATATTCTACTGCAAAGTTCTATCTATACCCCTGATTCACACGACAGAACCGAGCTGAGCTGGTCTGGGCTGGCCTGGTTACACAGCCACCACAGTTACTGTAACAGTGCCGGAAAGGAAACTATCCGAGCCAGCACAGTATGGTTCGGATCAGCCCTGTAATTTACGTCTCCAACAAGTCTCCTTGTCATAACATATTGTCACATCATCTCTTCCTGTGCCGTCTCCCAGTGGTCTACATATGCAACCATGACAACTCATCCTAGTCTGTCTGTCATATGTAAAATGAATAATGAATTATGGAGCTGTCTGTCCTCTCCATTGGGTGTGTCTGTCTGTCCTCTACTTGAGACCCACCTGTCTGTAGCAGTCAGTGTTTTTGTATCTGATTTGATTAATACACCTGCTGTGACTCCCTGAGACTAGTTTACTAAATAAAACGATGAATTTTGAAGTGAAACCTGTGTGTGTGTGTGTGTGTGTGTGTGTGTTCCGTAGGTAGTTGATCACAAGAGGGTCAGCTAGGGGCTAGATCAGTAGTATGATGTGGTACATGTGGGATATTCTTTATAGGGGGTGCTGAGTACAGCATACAGTATATGGGGGAGACATGGGCCTGACCATTCAAACATACAGTGCCCTGCGTAAGTAATGGGACACTGAAGCATTTCTTCGTCTTTTGGCTCTGTACTCAAAAAAGTTTGGAGTTTAAATCAAACAATTTAAATATTCTCAGCTATATCATATACATCAATGGTTATACGATATAGATAGATACAACTTTATTTTTCCCAGGGGGAACTTGTATCTACTGATACAATGTTTGTTTTTTAACAGAGGAGAATGGACAACTACTAATAACGTCACAGCGGATTGAAATTCCATTATTCCGTTATGACATCATACCTTCTTCACCTTGCATTGTCATTAGATTATCATGAAGATGGAATGAGTGGTTGCTAAAACATTTCAAATGATAACACTATCTGCATCATTTAAGTTTTTGAAAACACGCATCAATTATGTCATAATCAAAATCTAGGATTATTTAAAAAAAAAAAAAAAGAATTCCCGGGAAACAGAACCAAACATACTAATTGTGTTCTTTTCACCAAAGAAACAAAATTAGCTACATTCACAACACAAACATTGCTGATTAGATGCAATCGTGTGAGACTATGAATTCTAAAGGCTTCCAGTTCTACCGGTCTCAGACTGCTCATTCAGGCCTCTACTCCCCCATTACCAGTGAGGAGGAGCTCCAAAGTGACTCTGACAGCGACCACTTGTCAGGTAAGAGCTAAATCTTATTTTCTACTTTATCTACTAATCTTTGTTATTTAGTTGTATTCATAATTGTGACCATATAGGAGGCCTCTCCTGTTTGGTCCACAGATGATTGGGACTTCTCTCCTGCTGGGCCAAGAGTAGGGAGCCCTGTAAGGAGCCAATCTGAGATCACTATCCTTCAATCTTGGCTCTTGGGACTTGCTCTCTCAGATCTCGTCTGTAGTCCAGCTCCAGCTCAAGCCACACCCATCCAGTCCTGCCAGGCTGGGAATAATCTCTCAGCGCTCTACTCCCCCATTACCAGTGACAAGGAGCTGTTCCAGAGTGACATGGACTCTGGCTACTCCTCAGGTAAGGGGTCTTTCTGTCTAGAGTTTGAACATTTTGAATTTGTATGTTGCTGTCATTTCCAGTAAATTGTTCATGTGACTTAATCATGGTTTTCTCTCTTGATCCTCAGCTGAGGACATTTCTCCAGTTGTATGTGGAGAAGGGAGCCCTGAGCGCCTGGTCAGTCCCTGGGAGTCTCCAGAGCACATGGCCGTAAGTCCTCCTGCCAGTCCCCACTCTTCTGGTTTTACCCCCATCCAATCCATCCAGTCCAACCTTGCTCTCTCTCATCTCCACTCTTCCATTGCTAGTGAGGAAGAGCCCCAAAATGACTCTGACACTGACCAACCCTCAGGTAAGAGGTCTACCTCTACCTGCTAATCTTTGATGATCAGTAAATATATGGCACTTTGTTTGAGTAAGTTGCTCCGATCTAAGATTGTTCATCTTTATTCACAGATCTGGGCTTGACTCCTAGTAATGTGCATAGAGTGGAGAGGCCCGGACACCTGGTGGTGGATGCCTCCCCTCTTGCAGAGGCCTCACTCCCCTCCTCTTCTGTCGAGGTATCCTCCAGAAAGAGAGCATGGGGGGACTATGGAGGACAGAGCTGGAGCCCCAATCCTCAGCCTGGTCCCTCCAAGAAACCAAGGGTCAGCTGCAGTGCTCAGCCAAACCAAGACAAGAGGGGCAGAGAGAGTGGAGACGGACCAGAGGTCCACCCAGACCACAAGAGAGCCAGGAAATGAGAGCATGTCTCAAGCCTGGTCCCAGAACTAAATGAGGACATGGGGACTTGAAGCATCCAGTTTATCTTTAGAATTAATTATATTTTGGTACATTTCATTGCAGTATTATTGACTCTTTGTAAGGTCTTTTGGAAACATAGTTTAAGATAGGATTTTAAGATAGTAGTCTTAGTATATTTTGATCTTTTCTTCTTGCATTCATAGCCTGAGATATGTCTATGATACATCTTAGTACAGGTGGGTATAAGAAAAAGTATTGGTATAATTATAAGTAGGCTATAGGTAATGTGTGAATTTTGAATAAATAACATTTAAGATTATCACTGGCTATGCTGTTTTTTGTTGCACAATGTGGACACAATATCATATTGCAAAATAGCAAACACTTGGGTCAACACTTGATATTTCCACTGGATATGGTTGAAAACAAGTGTTAAAGTAAAGAACAATAATTGAATACGATAACCAAATGAAACAAACCTGTGCATGCAGAGAGTGAATGTATGAGTCAAGCGCTTCTCATTTTAAGTACTATACCAGGTCCATGGGTTATTGTTTCATTAATTACGTAAAAGTAAGGCTAATATTGCAGACCTCTCACAAAATGGTTATTGGCATGTTCATGGCAATTTAGTTAATAATCTGAGGCACACACATGATCCAGAAATTGATTACAGATTTTATTTTTAAAAAAGAATTTCAATAAGTACACAGAAAAAAAAAGCTGTTTTAGAGCGCTAAAGGGCAGGTGATGTTGCTCACGCTTCTGAAAGAGCCAATTGTCTCTGATATTTACAAATGGACAGCCAAACAAGCCAAAGGGGGCACAGGGGTGGCAGGTCTCAGTGATAAACCAACCAATGGTGATATGACACTGGTATTAGTCTGACCTTTCAACTCCAAATGACGCTTTGTCACCATGCCACAACACCACACAAGTACACTTTATGGTGCTCAGCTGACATGGTATCCTATGGCAACAGCCAAGGCTTCCACCAATCAGATTCGAGTTGTGGGTTATATAAGCATGTAGGCCACAATTTGGCAACAAAGAAGATACATACATATTCAGAAAGAGCTGTACAAACATCAGCCAAAAACAAAACTCACTTGATTTAAAACTTTGTACTAAAGCTACTGAATTCAAAATATCTTTTTATTTATCTTTCTTGTTTTTTTCTTCTTTTGTTTTAAAAAGTTGTGATTCTGTGGTGTGAGTATGAAGTGGACGGAGTGACTCAACACCTGTCTGCTGCAGCTGTCCAATGATAATGCTCCCTTCTCTCTGACCACACCCAGAACACAATTACATATGTAAATCCTTCCATGTCAGTCAAACCCATTCACTACTGTGTGTGTTTCACACATCACCAACACAGTACACATCATCATCACCACAGACAAGGGAACAGGGGTCTGAGACAGAGTGGGTGTGTAAATAAAAGAGTAAAGATTTATAACATTTAATATTGAGATCACCTGTCGGGTGAAATTAAACAGTCTGATTTGATCTGAGAGCGCGACACCAGGGGGACTGTACAGGGCGTCGCACTGCCAAATGGTGGAATCAAGCAGCCGCACGTCCGACTGTATAGCTGGACGCACTGGGGCACGCGTACCACTGAGCCAGCTGAGATATTAGCCAGGGGGCTAACAAAGCTAACGCTAACAGAGTTAAAACACATCTGTGGGACCCAATGGGGGGGGGGGGGGAGGAGTTCCTCTCTAAGTGTACAACATCCTGTACTATATTCTGTACGATATTCGGAGGGTTGAGCGAGATCCTCCGGTCGGCCTGCAGTGAGTGGATCCCTGGAGCTTCAAGGTGGACTCCAGCTGATTGCAGGTCCCATCATTGGTTCCACTCCACACCCACACACAAATCCACTGATAGAGAAAAAGGTTCTTAAGTTTTTTTGTTTTTTTTTCTTCCAGATAAGTTTGATTGACAAGCGATGTCAGACAGACAGCCTCTCCTGCTCCAGGTCCTAAGATCCTGGCTTCAGGAACGCTGCCGTTTAACCAGATCAGAACATGGGCATGGTGAATCCCTAGGAGAGAGAGAGAGAGAGAGAGATCAGAGGGAGCATGACCAACGACAGACCAACTGAACTGTTGCGTCCATCAGCCTCAGGGACGTCTCTGTACATAGAGGGGGGGGGGGGGAGTTCCCAGACTCTGATTAAGCCTAGTCCTGAGTTAGTGAGTTTGAGGTAGGAGGGACTTGTCGTCTGTTGTGGTCTGCTATGGCACTGCTGCTATACTACTGAGCCATGACAGTGGTGCAGAGGAGTGTGTGTTGAGTGAGACCTGTGTGTGTGTGTGTGTGTGTGTGTGTGTGTACTCACCGACTCATCCTCGATCATGGCCGCAGAGTCAAAGAAGTCTGGTCTCAGCTCCGCCCGCTCTCGCCTGTTCCTAGATGGAGGCTGGAAACGACAGAACACAGAAAAAAAATCAAGAAAGAACGAATAAATGGAGTGAGTGAATGCATTAATAAATGAGTGGAGGAATGAATTAAACAATAAATTAGGAGAGGCTACTGATGTGAGGGTGTTAGTGATGTCACGAACCAGGTCGATAACCATCGTGTCCTCAAACTCCTCGTTCATGTCCTCCAGCTGCCCTCGCGATGACATCATGACATCCTCAAAGATTGGCTCGGCGTCATCCTCCATCAGCCCGCGCCTGCAGCAGGGAGAGGGAAGTCAGTACACACACACAAACTCTGAATGAGTAAGCTCATTGCTTTCACTGATATCATCTGTCACACACACACACACACACACACACACACACACTTACACAGTCTGCCTGACGCCCTGGTTGCTGCGGGCCTTCATGTAGTTCATGGCCGTCCGGTCCTTCCTGTTCACCTCGTCCATCTTCTGCTGGCCCAGCCATGACATCTGCATCTGAGGACTAACACATAGGGTTACACACACACACACACACACACACACACACACACTCGCTCAGGACCTGGGATGTGTGTGTGTTTGGTGTGTGTGTGTTCTTACTTGTGTACGTAGTCGTTCTCTGAGCCGGGCTCTGAGTCGGGGTCGGGCATGTGTTCTGTCCCCCTGTTCTCTCGGAGCACAGTGGAGGTCAGCTGTGGTGTCTGCAGTGCCCCTGGTGTCTGCAGGGTGTCATTACGCATCAACCACGAGCCCTCCACACTCTCCTCTGCAGACAGACAGACAAGACAGACAGAGACATTTCAACACAAGGCATTTTGTCAAATAATGACAAACTGGGACTTTATTGGGCATTCTTCAAATACTCAAAATCATTTACTCCCAGTAGTAGGGCGGGTGTGTGTGTGTGTGTGTGTGTGTGTGTGTGCGTGTACCCACCCTCTATGCGTTTCTTATGTATGGGGGCGGGCGTTCGGCCCTTCTTGCTACGGACTGAGCCGGTCTTGCTGCTGGCGCCCGAGGTAACAGACATCCGGTCCTCGTCTCCTCCCGTTAACAGACTGTTCCGGTAGGAGATCAACGGCAGCCATACGTCCTCCCGACGCTCGGACATGGCCTCCGACATGAACTTCTCCAGATAGGAGTGGCTGAGAGGAGATATGTAATAATATATATATATAATTTATATATATATATATATACACACACACACACACACACACACACACACACACACACACACACTCACTCACTCACTCACTCACTCACTCACTCACTCACTCTGTACTTACACAGTCTTCTTGTCCTGGCGCAGCAGTTTGGAAGAGAACTCACAGAGCACCTCCAGGAAGGCGAGGTTAGGAGGAGGGAACTCTGCACCACGAGGGTTCTGGTACTTAAACGCAAACTCTATCCCGTCCCTGAGAGAGAAAGAGAGAGGGAGGGAAAAAGAAAGGAAAGAGAGAAAGGAACGAGCCATTAGAACAGAAGACGTGTACAATCCCCCGATATCAGCTTTCAAAATAGCTATACATGTATGTTGAGCGTGTTTAAGTTTGTATGCGTGGATGTGTGTGTGTGGTATAGCATACTTGTGCAGCGTAGCGACGGCCTCTCTGGTCTTGATCTGATCCAGGCCGAAGGTGAGGGCGAAGCGTCGCGCCAGCTCCTTGATGCCACTCACATGAGAGGAGGTACGATCCAGAGTAGGACCCTGCTCCTGCAGCAGCTCATTAAACAGCTGCAACACGCAAACACAACAGGTAGTGAGGAACACTTTATGTAGCCTATATGAAGACTTTATGTAGCCTGTATGAAGACTTGAAGTAGCCTGTATGAAGACTTTATGTAGCCTGTATGAAGACTTTATGTAGCCTGTATGAAGACTTTATGTAGCCTGTATGAAGACTTTATGTAGCCTGTATGAAGACTTTATGTAGCCTGTATGAAGACTTTATGTAGCCTGTATGAAGACCCACCTGCTGCAAACTGAGGATGAGGGTCTTGGCACACAGGATCTTGTCCGTCTGTCTGGTCTTACTCAACGTCTCCTTGATGATATCTCCATAATCATTATAGTACTGGAGAGAGAGAGAGAGAGAGAGAGAGAGAGAGAGAGAGAGAGAGGAGAAAGAGAGAGAGAAAACAGTTACATCTCAGGCTCACATTTATGGTTAAATCACAGGTAGGAACAAAAACAAAAGAATGATTTTTGTTTGATTCAGGTTTATGAAGGTTGAGTTGAAGTTGGACCACCCTCACTTAACAGTTAAGAACCAGAGCCATCTATGACTTATCCCGTTCCCAACCCCACACACACACACACACCTTCATGTAGTGTTTGAAGATGTCCGCTGCTGCGGGCATGTCTACGATGTCGAAGATGATGAGTTTGCTGAAGGCCGCCAGCAGGTTCCTCCTCTTGTGGAGAGCCTCAATCTTATTGGCCTCATCCTCCTCGTCTCCTTCTACACACAGACAGAGAGAGAGGAAAAGAGGCAATAAAATGACAATTCAACCTTTATTTATAGAATGACTGAATTCACCAATGACTGCTCTCTTATTTCTACTTCATCTCCGTTCCTAACACCACCCTGCATGTGTAAAGTGTGTGTGCGCGTGCATGTCTTACCCATGCTCTGGCTCTCGTCGTCCTGGTTTCTGAAAACGTGTTCCAATGCGTGTGTGTTTGTGTGTGTGTGTGTCTCTAAACCATGGTCTGGTTCTCGTCATCCTGGTTTCTGAAAACGTATTCCAGTATATGTGTGTATATGTGTGTGTGTGTGTGTGTGTGTGTGTGTGTGTGTCTCTAACTAACCCATGCTCTGGTTCTCGTCGTCCTGGTCTATGAAGACATGGTCCAGTATGAAGGTGAGCAGCTCGTTCTGTAAGGTACTGTCAGGGTTGAACACCAGCGGCTGCAGAGCCTCTCTCCCTCCAGACAGCAGCTGGTGGCTGAAGATCATCAGCAGGTCACACAGCAACATGAAGGCCTGCAGGAGGAAAACATCCATCATCATCAAAATTACCATCATCATCATAATTAACCACCACCATCATCAAAATTAACCACCACCACCGTCATCAAAATTACCATCATCATTATTATCATAATTAACCACCACCACCATCATCATCATCCATCATCATGGTGTACCTGTTCTTTGACGGGTGTGTTGACGTTTGACAGACACTGCTGACACACGGCGAGGAAAGACTTCACCACTCTCCTCAGAGCCACCAGGTCATCCTACACACACACACACACACACACACACACACACACACACACACACACACACACACACACACACACACACACACACACACACACACACACACACACACACACACACACACACGGTAAAGCATCGGAATACATCAAAATGGAGCGGAGTATAACAGAGCAAAAATATGTAAGATATCATTTGGTAGTAGGATGTATTGTCTATACTAACGCGTTGTCTGTCTATTGTGATGACTACATTTTGCTGTAAAGCTGCTATCACGGCCCGGTCAAACAACGAACAAAATCGATCATTTATCTCAAGGGACTTCCTAAAAAGTTAAATGTATGAATTCATCCATTTTAAAGGGAACCCCTGTGGGGGGCACTGTTTACTGCTGTAGGGTCAGTGGTGGACAGTACAGTACCGTACCTTGCTGGGGGCTCCCTCCGTGACCTTGACCAGCTGCCAGAGGATGGAGTAGTGGGAACACTGGAGGGCCTGGACAGCTATCTGCTCCGGCATGGAGCCCTGCTCGATCCCGGCCTTCAGCAGGCGGTAGCAGCTCCCAAACAGGTCCCACCGCGTCAGGTCATGGGCACTGGAGAGAGAACAGACAGACAGACAGACAGACAGACACACACAGACGTTTATCAAAATGTTGCCACTTCAAATACAGCTACAGCTAACTAGATGCTCTAAAAATTTAATGTTTGTATTTATTTTTCAGAGAGAGAGAGAGCGGGAGGGAGGGAGGTAGAGAGTCGCACTTGTGGAAGGCAGTGAGTCTCTTGAGGGTAGAGAGAACGTTATATATATCGTCGTCATCGGCCTCTTCGCCCTGTAACAACACACACGAGTTAGAAAGAAAGACACACACGCACACACACGTATTTCAACTTCCTGAGACACCATCTTGTCATCACTCGCGCACACCCACACCCACACACACACACCCACACACACGCACACACGCCCCCCACCTCCTGCAGCAGGTCTTCCACGGTGTGGGCGAATCGGTCAGTCATCTCGTCTATGAGCTGTGAGCGGGCGATGTCCACCCGGTTCATGATGGTGTACTCCTCGGAGCAGAGGATGCTGTAGGTCTTACTGCAGGCCTCCAGCACCTCCGCCTCGATGTGCTTCTCCACCACCAGACGGATCTGCTTCAGCAACGCGTCCAAGTGCTGTGGGAGGAGGGGGGGGAGAAGGTGGGACAGACAGACAGACAGACAGACAGAGGAGGGAGAGAGAGAGAGGATCAGTATGTATAGCACACGTCTAACTTTCTTTCAAAGCCATGTACTGTATCAAACAATCAACGGCCTCTTATAACGGTGTCAGACTGCAGCAAGTGAAGATGATACATGAAGATACACTCCGTTGTTGCACATTTTTGTTAATCTAATTAAACTTAGTACACTCTATTCGACATTGACCCTTTAACATGGCCTGTGTCAGTAAATGCTGTTTGAGGAGTCAGTTCCTTTACACACACTCAACACACACATGCAAACGCACACATACACACACACAAGCGCTCGCCTACCTTCTCCATTCGTCCAGCGCTGTATACATCCAGATCAAAGAACATAGGAATCTGCAGCAAGTTAGCCACCTTCTCAGAGTCAGCCTGGTACTGCACAACACACACACACACACACACACAGGAATCAATCAATCAATCAATCAATCACCAACTTGGACAGCTTCATGGGGAGAGCAGCTGTGTGTGTGTGTGTGTGTGTGTGTGTGTGTGTCCTTACCTTGGACAATAACATGGGCAGGGCCATGATGAAGTGCTCTGTGAGTTTGTTCTTGTCGTCTATCTGAGTCTTCCTCTCTTTTGCCGTCAGGACCTGAGAGAGACAGAGAGACAAACACACAGCTTAGTGCAGGGCCACTTCACACAGCACACACGTGTGTGTGTGTGTGTTTATGGTAGAAGCTCATGTGTTTGTGTGGGTTTCGTTGCGCCCTTAAACGTGACGATATGGTCATTTACACTTGTTTCACAGTGGACCCAGGTTTGTACACATACCCTTTTGCCGGTGCCCCTGCCAACAGGTGGGTGGGCCTCTGCGGCCTGCCGTATGGTGCACACCATCAACTCTATCAGAGCCGTCTCCTGCCGGTCCAACAACACTACACAGAACGGGGGGGGGGGGGGGGGGGGGTAGTTGGTTATTAAACCTTTCAAGAAAGACACACAACATACATCGTATCAAATGGAAACCCCACCCGTGCGCTGAGATCCAATATTGTATTGAGTAGCGTAACAGAGTTTAAGAGCTTAAGGCCGATTCGTGCCGCATCGACGACAACGACAACGCCGCCAGGGCTCTGTGTGTTTCTGTCTTACCCTCCTCTCCTTGGACCGGCTCCTCCAGCAGCAGCTCAGTCATACACTCCCAGTCCTTGAGGAGCTCCTGAGAGCTCTCCCACAGAGAGTCCACCAGGTACGCTGCATGTTCATGGAGCTGGGGACAGACACAGACAGACAGACAGACAGACAGACAGACAGAGAAACAAAAAGAGAAGCATTTGTAAGCATGCATCTGTGTAATAAGTGTGTTTAATTGAGTATGTGCGTGCGTGCGTGTGTGTGTGTGTACGTGCGTGTGTGGTGTTTTACCTCGCTCTCCAGGAAGAAGAGCACTAGCATACGGATGAGGTTTCCATTGGGACTGCTCCTCCCTCTGCGCTTAGCCAACGCTTCTTCAGCTTGGGGGTCATGTCTACTGAACAACCTGAGAGAGAGGGAGGGAGGGGGAGGTAGAGAGAGAGGGAGGTAGAGATCATGAGAGGGAGGTAATTAGAGAGGAGAGGGGCGAGAGACACTGCTTCTCCTCTCTTCCACTTGCTTGTGAGAACTCCCGTTTCCCAGACTGACTTACTTCCGGTGCAGGAACTCTCCCGCGGCGACGGCGACAGGTCGGTGGGCGGAGTAAACCAGGTGGTACACGTTCTCACAATCCTCATTGGACAACGCATCCTCACTGCCCCTGAAACAGCCAATCGCAGACACAGTCAATCTCAGAGAGAGAGGGGGAGAGAGAGAGGGAGAAAGAGAGACAGAAAGTGAGAGAGACAGAGAGAGAGAGAGGCCACAGTGTTGTACAGATGGAAAAGGTAGAGCTGAGACAAGCAAGGGAAGGTAGATTGGTGCAGGTGGGCATGTTGAAGGTGTGGTATTGATGGTGGAAAGGTGAAGGGATACTCACTGCAGTACGAGGGTGACCAGTCGGATGGCCTCCACGGCCACGTCGTACTCCTTATCCAGAGTCATCGACACAATACGGTCCTACACACACACACACACACACACACACTTGCTTACTATGTGTTGTAACATGGTTTACAGTTTGAACAGAAACTGAAGTGGTTATTGTGGCATTGGTTAGTACTTTATAGGTGGTGTGTTCACTAAGGGTTTACCTTGAAGCGGTTGGTGAAGAGCTCTAGTTTGGGGAAGAGTTCTCTGTTGGTGTAGAGATTCTGGAGAGCCTTCAAACACTTCAGACGCACCTCACCTTGCTAGAGAGAGAAAGAGAGAAGAACCACATTTGAATCCCTTACAGGCCAGAGGAGGACAGGTAGCTGGTGTGTGTGTGTGTTTGTGTGTGTGTGTGTGTGAACATACTCGGTCGTGTAGTGTCCAGCCCACGTATTTCAGGTAGCTGTCATTGAGAAAAGCATCGCTGTACATCTTCATCCAGACTCCGATCTCCTCAATACAGATGGCCCTGATTTCAGCTATTGCGTCCCTGAGGAGCATCATCATCATCATCACCACAACAACAACCACTACAGACAGCAGTGTTACAGGCTAAGATGTAGTCAGAACCCGCATCCCAATTCTCCACCCTTTTCCCTGAAGTGTGCACGTGTCTGCTCCCCTTCACAGATTTAAAAGCATCGGATCGATGTAACAGCCCATGCTTACACCCACCCTATGTTTTTAACTCTGTGTAAAGGAGTAGACACTTCTATGTTTTTAACTCTGTGTAGCAAGGTGGATACTTCGGGGAGAAGAGTGGACAGATGGGCGAAGGGAAGAGTGTAGGGTACCTGTAGCGGTGGACGAAGATGCCCTTAAAGATGGAGTTCATCATGTTCTCTATCTCATCCTGGTTCTCTTGGAGCTGTGGGGTGGGTGGGGGGACAGAATTAGAGGAGGATGTCATCAACCCATTCAAATACTCTGTCCAAAAACAACCTCCAGGCCAATCACCACTAAGGGAAGGGAGGAGGGGCCACATCCAACCAATAGCATACCTCCTTCCTCTTCTGCAGCAGCAGCTCCAGCTTGTCGTTGGCCCGTTTGCCGGCCATCTTGTTCCTCTCTGCCTCGTACTGCCGCTGCGTGTTGTCCTGGTGGATACTCAGGTTCAACGCTACGTTCACCAACGCAGTCATCAACTTCATGGCTACGGAGAGAACGAGAGGGAGGGAGGGAGGGGGGGGAGAGGGAGGAAGGGAGAGGGAAAGGGGTAAAGAAGACATCAAATGCCTTTCTCAGCTTCTTTAAAAGAAATACACACACATACACACACCTCCCTCTGTGTCTCTCACCTGCGAGCGTACTGGTGTGTCTGAAGGCTCGGACCTGGGAGTCCGACAGTCCCGTGAGGAGGGATATGACCGTGTCCATCATGTACTCATCGTAGATGATGCTGTACTGACACTGGCGGATCAGTACGCCGATGAACTCACAAAAATTATACCGGAACTTCTTCCACAGCGGCCCAGGCATGGTGAGAGGGTAGTCCCCACTGTCCTATAGAGGAGAACCCAAATCAAATCAAACTT
>NC_139667.1:8900869-8925869 GCF_951799395.1 Argentina silus
CTAGTAACATTCATTATATCACAGAAACCCCTGGTGATTTTATTTCAGTTCCCACCCCCAGCTTTTAGCAATCAAACATGGTCTCAGGAAGGTCAATGTCACTGTGTTTCAGAGGAATTCAGGAGCCTTTTTTGACCAGTGAGTAGCAGGGAGAAAAAAAGGAGCACAAGAGAGACACCAACTGGCCACATTAGGAACTGCAACAGGAAAGTCTTGGGGAGACAGACAAGCTCCAGGAAAAAAAAAACATTGAACAATTTCGGCTATACAGAATGATTTTCGAAGACCACAGACTTGAAAAAGAAATGACTCCAACCGAAAATAGAGTAAAATAGACCTACGTTTTATTGTGTGAAGAAAAAAAAGAAAAAAACACATCACAATCGGAAACTTCCCAGTGAATTTAAACTAAGCTCAATAGCAGAGAGTACTAAAACCAGCAAGCAAAGGAAGCTAGATCAATAACAGCATTGCCTTGGGGGTAAACACAAAGAGTGAGAGAGAGAAAGTTCAAAGGCAAATATGATTTTCCCCACAAATGTGATTTCAAGTGGAGGAATAAATAAATACTCGCCCAAAAAAAGACCACTCTGATGAATACACTAAACCCCCAGAATGCTTTGCTGCCACAAATGACCCTATGTGAAAAAAGGCCTAGACTATTAGGGGTGACAGCGGTGATTGGTGAAGCACATTAGTGAGTTACCTGTATGCTAATGACGGTAGGAGCTGGGGTCAGTACCCTACTTCACCACCGGGGGCAGTGTGATCCACAAAGTCCTCTCACCTCTGCCCATCTCTACACTCTTAATAAGGGCTTTAACAGGGGAAATTAGGCTTCCAAAAATTACCTAACCTCTCATTATGTCGCAGGTGAGTTCATGACCCGTTTACCCTTTTTACTGAGTGTGTTAGTGGTGTATTTCAGAGGGGGCATGAGTGAGTGTGTGTGTGTGTGTTTGAGAGTTAGTTCGGGCAACAGTAGGGGGCAGGCTAAGAGAGTGTGTATTTAAATGCTCTCGTCCACACAGCGTCTGCACAGAGGAACAGCACAAGGCTGTTTCTCTCACACTTCATCTCTCAGCCACACACACACACACACACACACAGGCAGGCAGGCTTACAGCCTACAGAGAGAGACTATGGGAACAGATTGGATTATTTTAATTATAGGGACTATTCTTTTAATATTGTGATATTGTTGTTTAGGCAATTCAATCATACACGTATTACTGTTGATGTGTTGAATAATACTAAAAACAAAACAAAAGATTACTTTGTGTGTTGCATTCAAAGGTAAATGTTCTCCACACAGCTAACAGAGTCTAATGGGAAACAGGGGCAGCTGACACAGGACCGTACCCGGCCACAGGACCGTACCCGGCCACAGGACCGTACCCGGCCACAGGACCGTACCCGGCCACAGGACCGTACCCGGCCACAGAACAAGCCTCAGGCACACGTCAAATCAAACGGGCCTCCTGCCACCAAACCACCCACCCACACACCACCTGTACCGATTACAACTGAACTGACAGTGCTGTAAAGGTATTGGAGACAAGCCTATTAGTCCATCTGGTCCTGGTGATATAAAAGACCTGACCCCCCCCCCCCCCCCATGTTCCTCTCATCTCTGCTCTTGACAGATCATTATCATTTCCACTGCTCCCTGAGATGTGCTGCTCTTCTTTTCTGTGCCTCTCCAAACTCCTTCTCTCCCTCCCAGTGTCCCTCCCGCACAGAACCCCTGCTCTTCCCACCTTTTCTGCACCCCCCCGCCCCCCAAGAATCACTTTTCTACCTATCCATCCCCTATCTCTGTCTCTGGTGATGGTGTGCCTCTCTCTGGCGTCCGCTGCTCTGTGCTGAGAGAAAGAGAGAGACGCCAACAGACACAAATCTGAACAAAATGTGTGTGTGTGTGTGTGTGTGTGTGTGTGTGTGTGTGTGTGTGTGTGTGTGTGTGTGTGTGTCCTTGGGAGGAGGCCAGAGCAGGGTGTCTTACAGGCTTATTATTGACCATCAACTGAATAGCATTCCTTAATGAACATCGACCTTTCAGTCTCTCTCTCTCACAAACAGACACTCACACAGACACAGACACAGACACAGACACAGACACAGACACACACACACACACACACACACACACACACACACACAGGCATATTTGACAAGAGGCTATGAATAATTTGCAGCATGTCTGCTTCTCTGGTCTTCACTCTGAAACAGAGAAAGAGAAAAAATCTGCCGACCTCATTCACCCTCCGCTTCAGTAAAGACAAGAAATGAGCACACATGCGCAGGCGCGCGGCGCGCACACACACACACACACACAAAGCTCTTCTTTTCAGTAATAAGGAATGCAGAGATCGTTATGTGAAGGCCAGAGACTTGTCAGAGGGCAGACTGGAATTGTGAGCCTCTATGATTTGACTCTCCGAGCATTCCAAGCCTTCGCCCTGACATTCTGGGTGGTGCTGCTGCGGGATGAGGAATGTGTGTGTGTGTTGTCCGGGAATGTGTCAAACAGGGGATAACGAGAGCTTCCTCTCTGTTCTGCACTCACTGTAATAGCCCTGCTTGCTTAGAATCAGTGTGAGAGATCACACATGCGCACACACGCATGCACACACGCACGCACAGCAGTGTGGTTATGCTTGTGTAACACTGCCACTGCAGACAGAAACACTTTACCATCTGTGGTCTGCAGACTCTTATAACCGTGTGTGTGTGTGTGTGTGTGAGTGAAAGTGTCTGAAAGCCACTTAACATGCATGACATGTACTCCAGGAGGCAGGCGTTGCCATAGCAACCAGCGTGGGTCACAAGCCCAGTGGGCAAATTTGATTGGCTGCACAGAGAACGTCCTGGGGGGGGGGCAACAACACAATAAATAGATCCACTTAGATCACTAAATAGATCCACTTAGATCACTAATGGACCTTTTGAGGCTTATTGTGGCCCATTGTGTCACCATGACCGTTTCCCAGAGAGCCAAAGACTTGCGAAGCGTGACGATGTCACAATCCCGGAACTCACCACAAACATTACGCCATCTATGGTTCCAATGTAAAAAAAAAATCCTCCAAAAAACTCATGGGGGAGAAGGTCCGACCTTTTTTAGGATTTAGAATTTCACGCTAGAACCAAAGATGGCGCTCTGAGTTTCTGGTATTTTGACAACGGAGCTTGACGACTACGATGACCTGACAGTATCGCTACTCAACAAGTGTAAACAACACTGGCGTGTCAACACTGGACTATGAGCAACGAGGCAGAGAGACGCAAACAAACAGAGACCAAACACCAACTCCACAGCTTGTACTAGAGAAGGACTCTCTACTAGGACTCTCTCTCAGATGAAAGACGTGAAAAGAGTACACAAACACCCACACACACACATTCTAAACCTAACACCTCTCTGAGACACAGAATAGAGTCTCCACAATTACGGTTTCGGTGGTGAAAAATAAGAGAGAAATCCAAAGACAGGGTTGAGAGAGAGCAAGAGAGAGCGCACGTGCGCATGAGAGACAGAGGCTAGTGGTTTCCACCAACGCAGAGGTGAAAACAGGTAAAGTCAGTTAGCTGTAAGCCTGCATGTGTGAGGACTAGGCTAGGCTACACCCTGAAACTATTGTCATTAACTAGAGACAGAGCCCTGGAACCAGAGAGCAGCACACAGAGAGACAGAGTTGTGAGGGCTTTAACTCAGTCACACCAAGGGGCCTATACCATAGCCCAGCTCACTACACTACGGCTGCATTAAGCTAAGACTAGCTACTTAACTCTGCACTACTCCACAAGCTCAAAGTCACTGTATGCTATGCTAATGTTGCAGCTAGCATAAATCTAAAGCAGCTTAACCACACACCCCCTTCCAGACACTCCAGACGCCTCTCTGGCTTCATCCCAGCGCGGAGGAGAGCATGGGGGGTGACAGCCAGCCAGGTGATAGGGGGCCCTGCCCCTTTAAGAGTCAAGAGTCCTAAGTATTGCGTAACGTCATCTCTGCCTAGAGCAAGAGAGAGAGAGAGAGAGAGAGGGACCCAGAGAGCCTGTGGCTGGGCTTGGGAGGCCAAGGTGGAGGAGGCAGCACAGTGGAAACACTATCTAAACATTGACAATGTCCATGCTTTATCTAACCAGGCAGCCCCCCCACCGTCCACCTGAGAAAAGTGACTTCTTAACTGAGGAGGCTTAAAAAAGGTTGACTCTGGGATATGATGTCATACCAGGAAGTCACAGCAACTTGTAAAAGCTGTGAAGAAAAGGTCGGCACCGCCGCGATATGCGTACAGGAGTTGACAGTCTCCTCCCATTCGGATAGTTTTTTTTTTTTTTTTGTACCCATTGACGTCATATCCCAGAGTCTACCTTTAATGCATCAGCATACTACTGTGGACACAGCTCTGTGATCCCCTGGACAGAATGCCACACACACACACACACACACACACACACACACACACACACACACACACACACACACACACACACACACACACACACACACACACACACACACACACACACACACACACACACACACACACACACACACACACACACACGACTGAAAAAAAAAGCAGCAGTAGTAGCAAAGCACATCAAGAGAAAGAGATGGAAGAGAGAGAGAGAGAGAAAAGTAGCGGGTGTCCTTCAGATGTTGAAGAAGAAGTCCACATTCACCTGAGAGAGAGAGGAATGCCATAGAGAGAGGGAGAGATGGAAAGAGAGAGAGAGAGACAGAGAGAGAGAAGAGGAGGAGGAGGAGATCAAACAAACAGCCTGAGAGGGAATGCGCAAGGCAAAAGGAAAAATTAGCATAGAGAACAGTGGCCCTGTTTAAATATCCTTTAGAAATGCATCTGTCCTTTCTCACTTCCCTTGGAGTCTTCACCGCTTTAAGAATGTGAGTGTATTGGTCCGTGAAGCTTTTCATCGCAGTGGTTTCACCTATCAAGTCGTGTTAGATCAGTGATTACAGCCTAGGAAGAGAGAATGGTATTCTTAAAGTATTGGAACAGGACCTGGCCCAGTTCTGTTATGTGCCACTGTAAGCACACTTCGGTAACTCTGAACAGTTTGCCATCGAGGTCAGTGGTTCTGGTTCCACAATGGTGGGTCATGGTCCATTCTTTTTGGGGGCGTGGGTCCTGAATGATTTGGAGGTGGTAAAAAGATTTGGAGGTGGTAAAAAGAAAAAAAGGTGGATCTTAAAACACTGAGGTAAAATGTGCTGATGTAAACATGAACGGTGTTCACCCTGCCCTCCACTACCTCATTGGTCCTGCCCTCCACTACCTCATTGGTCCTGACTGAAAAATTGGTTTGGTTTCACCTAAATTGGTTTAGTTTCACTGAAGACGTGCTCAGCTAGGAAAGAGACGAGGCCGTTCACCATCGTAGCAAAGCACAGCAAACCTCCAGTCCCCTCTAGTGAGTGCGAGAGCTTCAATCCCTAATCCAGAGCGGACTAGAGCCAACTGCTAGTCCACTTTAACCAGATTAGGATTAACACACCACAATAATGAGATCAGTATCAACACACACATACACATTTAAAAACGCGCACGTACACACACACACACACACACATACAGACTCTCTCTAGAGGAAATAACATGAACACACTGTACCACGACATATGACAAAGACAGTAGCCAAGAGAGAGTAAAGAACACTCGTCTTTTAAAGCCTTCCCTCTCTTTCCCTCCATCCATCTTCAATCTCACTCAACAACCCCCTCTCTCCTTCTCACTGTCTGGCTTTATCTTTAGTGGTAACGTCATCCACTTACATCTGCTCTTTCATTGCTGCAAAACAAACAAGCGTGTGTGTGTGTGTGTGCAGTAATAATGTATGGTCTAACAGTGCTCTAGAATGAAAGTAAGTACAGGTATGGGATTTCCATACAAAACCAGGGCTTAGTAGGGGGAGGGGTGTGTCGTGCAGAGATCACTGAGTGTGTAAAAAATAGATTTCTTATCTCCCTGGAATCACATTCTATTAAAGGATAAATAGATATGGAAGAATGAGAGAGAACGAGTGGGGGGGGGGGGGGAGGGGGGATTTAAGGGAGAAATGACAAATGGTGGTTTAGTGTAGAGAGCAGCCCTGTTTCTCTCCCTCTGCAATGGCTGCCTGCTTCACTGCTGCTGACGCAAAATGGAGCCGGGGAGAACGGGATAGTGAGGGAGGGAGAGAGAGAGAGAGAGAGAGAGAGGGGGAGAGCAGCAGGAGGAGAGGGCGACAGCAGAGGGAGAGCAGCAGGAGCAGAGGAGAAGGAGAGAGGGGAGGGGGAGGGAGGGGGGGCTGAGAGAAAGAGACTCATTTGTTCCTCTCTCATCTCAATGTACTCTCTCACCTTGGCCCAGATTCTCTCAAGCTGCTATTCACAGCTACGTGAGGACAGGAGAATGCGAGCATATTCACACCATTCTCTCTCACACACACACACACACACACACACACAATTCTCCTGCTAGCCATTAGCCATCATTATATCCTAATCGCCTGATGAGGGCTTGAACATTTCACCAGGGTGAGAACAGCTTACGAATGTGACTAGACTCATTTCACAGTAGAGTATCTCTCTGTAGTGTGCTGAGGGGGAAGTAGCCTATGGAGAGGCTGCATGTTCAAGCACCAGCATCTCAGAGTAGAACTGCTGATCTAGGATCAGGTCCCCATCTGTCCATATAATCTTATTCATCATGATCCCAAAAGGCCAAAGTGATCCCAGATCAAACTCTGAGACACTTCCTGAATACGGCCCCGGGACTTTACAGCATTACTCTCTGAGAGTCAGAAGGAGAAAAGATAATATGTGTTCATTTGTGATATCGTGTTAACCAGAGGCTAATCCGGAGACCTGAGGCTAATCTACCAAGCTGGTGGAAAACCCTTAATCCCATATGAGACTATGAGAGCAGATGGGAGTCCAAACGAAACAAACAGAGGCCGTAATCTGAATGGGAGCAGAGACATGAGGGGAAACAGCCGGCCCAGTGATGGACGCGTCTCAATGTAATCCCAACCGCAAATCTGCTCGAGGTTTGGATCTAGGCATGAACAACGTGACTGAATAGCTGCACAGTTTGAAAGATAAGTGAAATTATTACCGTCGTATTTGCAAAGATCCAGTCCTTTCATTCAGGCTGTTTAACAAGCAATGAAGAGCTCATGTCCTGCTGGCTCAACTTAATGTCTAGCCTAGTAGTTTGGTGGTGGGTTGGCTTCTTGGTTCAACATCCAGTCAGTAAATAAGTGGTTGAACAATGAACAATACCAAATGCCAATAGCGCAGTCAAATGTGGTTCAACACAACATCTAAAGCCAGTTTAATGTTCTTCCTATATAAGTGTGTGTGTTTGTGCCTGATGCCGTTATTGCTTGCGGGAAAGTGAATGGCCCTCAGGGATCAATAATGTTTAGTAATTTTTTCATTCACACAGGGCTACTGTACCGACTTGTAGGACACCGACAAATCATTCGCATGAAGTCTCTCTCACTCTCACACACACACACCACAGAATCAAGGGTTTTCAATGCAGCTAGCACTCCTTACTACATTACACCAGCAACATGTGTTGCCATTTTCAGTAGCAGCAGGCTAAATATAGAACCACATACTGATAGTTAACTAGATGATAGCAAGTTATGCCACATCTAGCTAGCTACGAACCAAGTGAATATAGAAATGTCCAATAACCACATATATAGGTCAAATTACCTATTATTCTCCCAAATTTAACCTTAATCTTCGGGGGGTGAAAGCAATATCTGATCCTGCGTCAATAGTTAAAGCAAAATTTTACCCTGCAGACCTAATCCAGTGGTGTTTCCATCAGTCCATAGTAGACACATTCACACAAAAAATCCCCCAAATTGATTTCAGTCAATGTATCTTGCTTCGTATGCCTGGATCAGGCCTGATGTTCAAATTGCCCATTTGAGTTTATTCCTACAACTCCCAAGATTCCCCTCTCCCTCCGACACGAGGTCGATCTGTTGAACAGTTTAAGAGCTAGTGCATGCTGCTCTCTTGGAATCACTGGCATAGCACAGTCTCGCATTACGCATTTTGACCAGGTATGACACTTTCTAGGAAGTAAACACAAACCTCATGTTTCAATGTCTAAGACAGTTCGAGGCGGTATGCATCATGGATTGACCAGAAATACCCGAATATGGATTTTGGGTAAAGTTCCCCTTTAAGGGCATCCAACTTTCTATCTTCATTCATAACAGTCAGCTGGCTAATTAGCAGCTAACTACACAATGAGCAGCTAACAAACTACATAAAGAACTAACTGCACAACCCTAGCCAGTAACAGCTATTGAGGTAACTACAATTTACCAGCTACACAACAGGCAGCTAGTTAATCACACCACCCAGCAATCTAACTACACAACGACCAGCCACGACACAACACACAAATACATAACTATATACCGCAACAAATGCTAACACACCAGAAAACAACCAGCTACTAAACTACGCAACAACAGCTAGTTTAAGTCTACACAATGGCCAGCTAGCTAAGTGCACAATAAGCTACCAATACAACAGCCAATTAAAGGAGCTACACATGAAATCTGGCTCCCCTGTGGCCACGAGTGGAAATTTCAATAACAAAGAGCTTTGTTTACACTAGCCATTGCTACTAGCTAGGTTCCATTACAAAATCGGCTATCCAGGGCATCGAGATAAGATCCTGACATCACTACAAGTGAACTGGTCATAATAAATATTTGCTATAGAGTGGCCATACTGGCTAGGATAAATCAATATGCTAATACCATAACCAATCAAAACTGTTACTTTTAAAAACACCATCACTCCACAATCCCTGCAGATCTTTGGGCCATTATGTGCTGTCGTACAGTGAAAATGTCATGTGTAACTATGTAACTACTAGCAGCTAGTTAACTTGTAGACAACAAACTAGAAACTCAACAGTGACGAGCTAGTTAATTACACAGTGAACAGGAACTTTTACCAGACATCAAACTAGACAATACCCAGCAAGCTAACTAGGCCTACATTACCAAGGACCAGCTTGAAAACGATGAGCGGGTAAACTACTCAACGACAAGCTAGTTGATCTCATTAGATATAGCTTAACTAAAAACAACAAGAGAAAGACCACAGCAGGCTAGCTTAGGACTTCCCAACCACCAATTGGCCATGAGTTCTTTCATTGACAATGAAAGGGAAAGGAAAGTAAGAGTCACCTTGCTTTTCCAGGCCTCAATCTCGATAACAACTGAGAATAACTGGGGCCAACAACATTCAAGAAAACAAATGAGTCTCATGAAACAGCTCGCGTTTTCTATCCATACATTCTCAGAGGGCATTATTTCAACATGGTGAATACACTGTATGGTAGATCAAATTCACAGGCAATGTTCAATCGTCTTCTCATTTCAACATTTCAACCATCTTGTCGTAACTGAAACCAAACATACAGCGCCCGGGTAATTAATGGGACAGTGAAGCATTTGTTCTTCTTTTGGCTCTAAATTCCAAAAGTTTAGATTTGAATCAAACAATTACTATGAGGTTGAAGTAGAGATTCTCAGCTTTTATTTGAGGGCATTTGTGTACATATTGGTTTCCCATTTAGAAATGAAACACGTTTTATCCATAGCCCCCTATCTTAAGGCTCCAAAAGTAATGGTGTAGTAATGGGTGTATTCCATCACAAGATTTGGCATAAGAGAACTGTCCATGTCTTGTATTAATTCTAGGCTTTGCATTTGCCTTTGGTCCCTTTGGTGTCTGTCAACATGAGGACCAGAACGGTGTCAATGAACATCAAGGAAGCCATTATTTGGCTGAAAAAATTAGTATATCAGAAACATAGCCAAAACCTTAGGCTTACCAATGTCAACAATTAGGAACATCATACATTTAAAAATAAATAAATAAATAATTAAAGCACTGGTGAGCTCAGCAATCGCAAACGAACTGGTAGGCCAAGGAAGACTTCTACTGTGGATGACCAAAAGAATGCTCACCATAATTAAGAAAACCCCCAAAACAACTGTCCCACAGATCAGGACCACTCTCCAGGAGGTAGGCGTGAATGTGGGTCTACCAGCGACAGAATATGCCATCAGCCGAACTACAGAGGCTTCACTGCACGGTGCAAACCACGAGTTAACTTCTAAAATGGTGGTCAGGTTACAGTTTGTGTGAAACATGGTGGAGGGGGTGTTAAGGGTTGGGCATGTATAGCTGCCACTATAGCTGGCTAACTTGTCTTACTTGCCGATGTAACTACTGATGGGAGCAGCAGAATGTATTCTGAAATGTACAGAAACATTTTGTCTGCTTGAGTACAAGCACATGCCTCCAAATTCATTGGATGGTGCTTCATCATACAGTAAGACAATAAGCCAAAACATACTGCCATAGCAACTAGATTGAGTTTTTCAGGGCCAAAAAGTGGAAAGTTCTTGACTAGCCAAGTCAATCTTCAGATTTAATGGCTGCAGAACATGCCTGGAAGAGCATCATCGGAGAAGACTTCAGGTATTTATTGCATGCTAAGGCTTGTCAACAAATCCAAAACGAGTGCTTCATTTGGATATTATATGAATCTGTCCTATTACTTTTGGTAAAATAGTGGGATTATGTATTAAAAGTGTTCTGAAATTTCTGAATGTTGAAAACAACATGTACAATAATACCCTTAAATAAAAGCTGACAACCTATACTTTAACCTCATAGTAATTCAAATCCAAACTTTTGGGAGTATAGAGCACAATGAAGAATTAATGCTTCATTGTCCTATTACTTACATGGGGCACGGTATAAGTAGCCTAAACTGATGTTGAATAAAGGAAGATAATCTAAGCAAAGAGCTATTGACAACAATATTGAGGATGGCAGTCCCTACACACTCACTACATCATTATTTCACACCTCTTGACAAAGAACAGCTCAAAAGGCCTAGGCTAACTATCAACAGCCTTCTCACAACTACAGAGGCCCAAAACTCTTATCGCTCCCACACCTATTCAACAGAAGACAAATGTGAACCAATATTAGTTCCTCTAACTGACTCTGTAACACATGCTCAATCTTCAGGTAAAACCAGCCTGCACCTGGTTGCTCTGCAGGAAAACAAGAACCGGAACACAAAACCTCTAGGCCTGCCACACACACACACACACACACACACACACACACACACACACACACACACACGACAAACACACGTGACAGTGCTAGAGCTTCACTCAGCTGGCATTCAATAACAAGCTCCCTGAGCGCAACTGCACTGGGACTGCCCGAGCCAAGGAAATCATACACGCTAATGGACAAGCGTGCGCGCTCTCTCTCTTTTTCTCTCTCTCCCTCTCCTTACCATTACCATGACTAAAATAAAACTGGGCTAACTAAACAATGGGTAAGTTTAAGCCCAATCATAATGTTGTAATCTAACTGTTATGCTTCAAAGTCCAGCCCATCTGGCACAGTTGCAGAGACACATTTGCATTTTACCTACTTAACACTGAATTCATACTGTCACTTGACACCTCTACCCTGGACTGCTGGTATTGGAGTTGTGGTGGTAGTTCAATTTAGAGCACAAAGCCAATTCATGAGGACAGCACAGCTATAGGGGTGAGGATGGTGCACTCTTTTTAATCAATCATTCATTCATTTCCAGGATTCTATGACTTTCTAAAGTTTTCAAAAATGAAGGATTCTAAAGTTTCCTGCGTTGGCCCTCTCCACACTCTTTCTTTGACATGTATCAGGCTACAGTGTGCAATTTCACTCATCTGTTGTCTGCTTGTCCCCAGTCACTCTTTTTGCAACAAAAAAGACCCAACATTATTTCAGTGCATTGAGGGCAGCAGTTCCTATGGGTCACAAGACACAGCACAAGCATTTCTCCTGAGCTGGGGAGGTGGGTTTGGCTGCCAAAAACTGGGCTTTGGCAGGAAACAACAGTCCCTGTTGGATTCTGTTGACCTGTCTCACTAGTGGTTAGTGAAGGCATAGAACTATAGTCTAAAATTGGCACTGCATACTTGGCACTGTGGCTTTGACAACAGGTCTATGAACACTACACCATTCAGAGGGGAGTAGGCTTATCCTTTGTGGATTTCTCGTACACTACCAACTCCAATGGTGGACATCTGGTGAGGTTTAAGGCCAGATTAGTGTACTTTATACTACTTTCTGCTACTAAGTCTCTTCTAAACTGGTTTTCATGACATATGATCTAGAGTAGTCTAAATAGAGTCTAACAAGTAAGTGCTACAAATCAGTGGGGAATTAAGCCAATCCCCCCGCAAAAAATTATGTACAGTATTTTGATCATCATCTGGAAAAACAATAAATAAATCACTTACTAATTAATTATTATTATCTTAAATTTCACATGTCTGAAACACAAAGTTTATGTATGTACACAAAAACTGAATCAGCAGTAGAAACATTTAAGCTACGCTTCGAGCTTGCAGATGGAACAGGATCTTCTTTTCTCCTGCTGCCCACTGATCATACAGCTCAAGTCAAGAGGTCAAAGCCGAGACTGAGTGAAGAGAATATTATGCAACTTGCAGTAATATGAGAGCCCTAAATCACTTCTCATGAGAGTGGTCCCACTCTCTACCTTCAGCCTTAACTTAGGCTATTCCCTTCCAACACACACAGCACCCCAAAGTATGTCTGAGAGAAAAGCAGGCCAAGAACTTGACAACACAGTCAATCTCCAATACACTTTAGAGGAGATCAAACCTGCTTTAAGTGGAGAAGACAATGCCATCTGATTCATCATAACTACTTGATGAACATAGGTGAAGCAAGGCCTGTATTAAGGTTCAGAACAGTGACAGAATTTCCAAGAATTTCCCGTTCACTGGAAGTGAGAACATGAGTGATTCCTGAACTCAGCAGCTGGCTTCTGCTCCTCTAGACAGTGACATAGGCTGCCTGTGGTAGCAAATCACATGGCTGAGATTGTTGCGTAACTGCTTTGTTTACAATCAGAGGATGCATTCTGACGGGAGTCGGTCTGACTCGCCCAGACGGAACATGTAACTACAAGAAGTGAGTCTTGGAGATAGTGGGCTGGACACTACATTGCTGGGAAACCAGCAGTTTTGCGCTATAACCATAGACCATTTAGAAACCCATCCCCCCACCGTCACACACTTCCCCGCGGAAATGTTCCTTACGCAAAGAGGGGGCGGGAAGGATAAGCTAGTTTGCCCGGAATGCCCACCAAAAATCGAAATAGCAAGTTGGTTCGGAATTTGTCAAATTAGGTCAATGTTAGGATCAGAAGGGCAAAGTTGGCTTCTTTGTTGCATGACATGTTGCTAAATTGACATGGATATCAATCTTATGTTATGAGTGACACAATATAGCATCTGTCAGTTCCACACAATTATCCAAACATAAATATGCATTGTCCACTAACCTATACCTATGCAAACAGGTAGGGTTAGTGACAGCAAGCCATAACTATTGTTATTAACTAGTCGGTTAACTAAAGCACCCTGGTAAGCAAACTAGTGGTAGGCGACGCTGCTGTAGTACTAGTAGCTACAATACGAGTCTGCAAAGAAGAGACGATGCTTTGAAATTGTGCATTTCTCCGTCGTTCAAGAGCGAGAAAACACGTCACATCGCACAGCTGATTTGATTACAGGGAAAAGTCAGACGACCGATGACATTGTGTGCTAAACGAACTGGGCTGTGTGGTAGTTTTCACTTGCGATATTGCAAGTTGGCCTGCCGAAATATACCAGCTAGCTAGCCTAATAGCCCTGATAATGTAAGTGGAAGAAAGCACATTCACTCCTGCGAGCTAGCTGCTGTGCTGTGCCCATCCCCCACCTCACCAGCCTTCCCTGTCTGTCCACCATCTTTAATCTGCGCCCCGTCTCTCCTTCCACTGCCCAAAACATCACCAAAACACAACAAACTCACCTTTACCGACCATCGCTGAATCAATTACTTTCTTCCGAAATAAAAATCGATATATTTATTTTAACTGTGAAGATTTTAATATTGAAAATTGGCCGTGCGAGCGGAACCGCGCCTTTGAGAAGAGCAGCAATCCTAAACCGCCATCTGGTGGTATTTTCCTCGCTGTAATGCTGGTGGTATAGCGCAGCCTGAGACCGGGACCACATCGCCCTCTGGCGGACACAAAGCACAACGGCGGTGGCGCGCCTTGGGGGCGAGGAGAGGGAGGGACTGCAGGACCACGCCAACAGAGCACACGCGGGAGCGCGCCCTGAAGAGGGGAGTGTTGTCGTCGTTTTGACAATGATTCGTTTTAATTGATTGTGTACAGAGGACGCCACGCCTGCAGTAGACATGTCATCAAGCCTACATAATGTACCCCCTTCAAGAGCATTCTTCTCTTAATATCCCTTACATTTCTCTCTCTCTCTCTCTCTCTCTCTCTCTCTCTCTCTCTCTCTCTGTTTTATCGAACTTTCTTCCCTGGGTAATCCCATTGAGGGAAACTATCTTAATCCGGGTCATAAATCTCAAAGGCAGGCCTGGAGACACACACACACACACACACACACACACACACACACACACACAAACACAACTCCTTCTGGGGTGGTATGTTATTGATAGAGGTTTAATAGGGAACAAGTTGTCAGAGTATAATCATTGTCTCTACAGTCAGATCTAAAGAGTTAAGCTATTCCAGCCTCGGGTGGTGGCCTGGTCCTTAGAATATCTGATGAAGGTAACTGGAATTAGCAGCAGTCTCCTGATGCTGATGATTGTGATGATGTGGGTCACCTCACTCACAGCCAGGCCAGCTGAGAGCTCCAATCTTCCTCTTCGTCCCAGGCCCTATAAGACAAGGAGTCTTCATCTAACAGCAACAGGAACACTTTCGGAACCCTTTTTCTAAGAGTGTATCTTCTCTGGCCTATCTCCCCTCCTCCGGTCCCCTTCCCCTCCACCGTACTTTCTCACCATGTCTCTCAGACCTCCTCTGCCAACCTAGACTAGCCACCCCCCTCCCTCTCTGATTGTTCTCTTGTCATGTAGATGTTTTATTCAGCAGTGTTCAGACAGTGGCGGTCTGTGTAGTGCATAGTTTAGTATACGGTAGACACACACAGACACACAGATACAGGCACAGACACACACACACACACATACAGGGGCACACACACACACACACACACACACACACACACACACACACACACACACACACACATGCACTGTCTTTCAACAGTCTAAAGTTCAGTAACCAGCTGAGACAGAGGCCCACTGTAACCATGGAAACAGAGACACACTGGCAGGGAGCAGAAGCGGAAGGACCCTTAAGTCCCGCCCTGTTTCAAGAGCATGAGATCTCTCCTCTGTAATATATTATTACAAGAAATTGGCCTAAAAAAGTCTTATTTTTCAATATTTTATTGCAGTGCTGATTACTTTTCAAACCAAACCATTCATTTGACAGATAATGTAACATTTAATGCAACAGTATAGTCAAAACAAATTGCATCTATCGCAAAATGTGTTATACAGCACTTCCCTGTGGAATCTGATTGTCTGTAGAATCTGATTGTCTGTAGAATGTCTGATTGTCTGTAGAATCTGATTATCTGTAGAATGTCTGATTGTCTGTAGAATCTGATTATCTGCAGAATCTGATTGTCTAGAATGTCTGGTTGTCTGTAGAATCTGATTGTCTGTAGAATGTCTCGATGTCTGTAGAATCTGATTGTCTGTAGAATCTGATTGTCTGTAGAATCTGATTGTCTGTAGAATCTGATTGTCTAGAATGTCTGGTTGTCTGTAGAATCTGATTGTCTGTAGAATCTGATTGTCTAGAATGTCTGGTTGTCTGTAGAATCTGATTGTCTGTAGAATGTCTGGTTGTCTGTAGGATCTGGTTGTCTGTAGAATGTCTGGTTGATAGTGGAATGTCTGAATAATGTTTCATTGTCTCCTGTGTTATGGCTGTGTCTTGCAACATTTTCCAACAATGAAATACAGTCATCAAATATAGAGACTTTAGACTGTTGAGAAAACTACATGGTTTTTACTAGTATAGGTTTCACATACAAATACAGATATTTCATCTTTCGGAAAACATTGGAACTGCAACAGTGCTTATGGGCTTATTTAGATTGGAAAGGTAACACTGGACATGGTGTATTTATGTAATGGCGTGGTTTCTCTCCCGCCTCTACTAAAGCAGAGGCTGCTTTGTGTGGGTTTGTGTGTGTGTGTGTGTGTGTGTGTGTGTGTGTGTGTGTGTGTGTGCACGCATGTGTGTGTGTGTGTGTGTGTGTGTGTGTGTGTCTGCTAGCCGCTGCTCTATTTTAATTTCCTTTTGACCTTGCTAGAAGTGTTTTCAGTGGACGGGTCTGTTTTATTCCTCCCCTTTCGCTCTCACTCTCTGTGTCACTCTCCCTCTCTCTCTTTCTCTCTTTCTCTCTCTCTCTCTCTCTCCCCAGTCAGGGTAATGTAAAATGCATGAGAGGGAGAGTGCACTATTTGCAGACACAGACCATGATGGCCATCAACTGGTGATTGCTGCTGGAGCATGGCAGGCATCGTCGATCACCCCCCCCCCAGACACACACACACACACACACACACACACACACACACACACACACACACACACACACACACACACACACACATATACACACACCCACACACCCACCCACACACACACACACACACACACACACACACACACACACACACACACACACACACACACATACACACACCCACCCACACACCCACCCACACACACACACACACACACACATATGCACACAGCATTGATAGAACTGTGTGTATGAAATAGGCTATGCAGCTGCTCTTGCTTTTAACCCAAAATCTGTCACCACTAATGTTACTCAAGTCACAAACCGACATATAGCAGCAGTGTCTCTGATTCCAATTCACCAGGACACATCTTACACAATGGACTCATACGTACATTATAGAATGAATGTGTCTCACTGGGCTGGTCTGTTGTATTCTAAAAGGATATTGGGGTACTGTACATGTTGTGTTCCTGTGTGGCTCAGTGGGTAGAGCATAGGGCTAGCAACACTTAGGTTGAGGATTCAATTCCTGCTGGTACATATAAACAAAAATGAACTCACTTGTACTGTATGCTGTTGTGGATAAAAGCATATGCGATATGGCTTATTGTATTAAGCTGTTCCTGCATAAGAGGGTTTCAACTAGTTCTGTTTTATTTATTATCCGACTCTGATTTTCTATTTCTGTGTATTCCGGGGGCGGGTTTTTTATGCAACCTATTCCTTTTTATGACTAGGAAAGTGTCTTTGTCAACAGAGATCTGAATGATGGATCTGTCCACGGTCTGACTCTCAGTGTGTCCTGTAGTGAGAGAATCATTATTCGCCCAGTAGAGAGACAGGCAACGTGTGAATAATGATGAGTCCTTTATAGATCAAACACTCACCCCTAAAACACACCTTGCATCACACTTCACCTCCCGCTCATTCATAGAGAAAGAGAGGGAGGTAGAGGGGGAGGAATGGAACAGAGAGAGAAAAAGAGACAGAGAGAGGTAATTAAGGGAGAGAGAAAGTGGGAGTGAAAGGAAAAAAAGAGGAACAGAGAGAGAGAGAGAGAGAGAGTTAGTGAAGGGAGGAAGAGAGAGAAGGTGTGTGTGTGTGGGGGGATGTGGATTGATGACAGAAAGCAAACCCTTTCAGTTAATATTTTATGTGTATTTATGATGGGGATGGTATTATGAGCCAGGGTGCTTATGAGTCCTGCTGACTGATTTAGAGACACACATCAGTGTTCTGAGGCATACTGTATAGGGGTGTGTGAATGTGTGTGTGTATGTGTGTGTGTGTGTGTGTGTGTGTGTGTGTGTGTGTGTGTGTGTGTGTGTGTGTGTGTGTGTGTGAGAGAGAGAGAGAGAGAGAGACAGAGAGAGAGAGAGAGAAAGAGAAAGAACAAGTGTTTTTGTGTGAGGGTTCCTCCACCTTGAAGGTCTCCCTGTCTGTCTCTACCTTCTATTATTCAGTTACTCTCTGAGCAGAGAGATTCAGAGAGCAGCTGCACCTCTCCTGAGTCTGTGATGCTGCATCCCATTTCTCTGCTCTTTTCCTGAAGTATTACAGTACCCACATGGATTTAAATGGCAATGGATTGGTGTAAGCGCCCATGCTTAGACCGAGCCTATGCTTTTGAATCTGTGTGGGGAAAGTGCACAAGTGCATACTTCATGGGAAGGATGGACAGGCAGCTTGACAATTTCAGACACTGTCAATCTCATCTCAAACAACACCTTTCCCTCCCACTCTCATCTCCCCTTTTCACCCTTTCTCCTTCTTTACTCTCCCCCACTTGCCCTTCCCCCCCTCTGTTGAATCATTTTCTTAATTGCACAATCCCAACCAGTTCACAACTAGGCACAAGGTTTGTCTGTCAAGATAGTTTGATTGAATAGCTCCCTAAAAAGCTTAGTCGGATAAACTCTTCTCCACAGTAACCATGGAAACAGAGCATATTTCTCCCCCAGAGAAATAGTCCTGACAATCGCATGCACACACACACACACACACACACACACACACACACACACACACACACACACACACACACACACACTTTGTGCAGACCAACGTGGAATCAAGTATTGTGAGGGAGAAGCACCCAAGTTTCATAGTGGTTGTACTACTCAAGCTTGGTCTCCTGGGTTCTCATGTATCATTGTTAGCTTAGCTGGCACTGTGATTGTTTAGCCTGCCGTGAGTCGCTGAAGATAAGAGGATTACATTCACATTTACATTCCAGTCATTTAGCAGACACTCTAATTCAGAGCAACTTACAATAAGTACATCCGCCAACAGTAAGTTAAAGGCACCCTATGCAGGATCGCGACCTCTTTGGGAATGGGAATTGCAATGACAATGCAGAATAGTGTCTCCTCCTCTCTCCCTCCCCTTGCTCAATATAAACTACTTCTAACTGAAACAATGAATCTGTCAATCGTTTTCAGTTCTTTATCCAGCGAATGTCCTCGTTACACAACCTTGAAACTCACATTTCACGTGAAATGAGTGGTTTACCAGTAGCTGTGCGTTCATACTGTGACAGAAAACCCTGTCATAGATACCCTACACTATGCCATTCCCAAGCCCCATTATCTCCCTCAACTACCTGCCAGCACCGTGTTGTGAGGCCAGGTTTGTCACAGAGGGCGAGGGTGCACACTCGGTCGTGTAACTGGCCATACACAGTATAAACAAATCCCCTCATTACCCAAACAATAGACAGACAAGGCTGCAATGTCAAACAGGACATTACATTAAAAATACATCAGAATACATGTTAGATTTTTTTGGCACACAAAGCTTCAGTTGCGTAGGTCTGCTGACAGCACTGACAAATGCTTGCCTGCAGCTCAGGCAGTATGTAGCTAATGAGCAAGTTGCAGGTTACTTGCCAATAGAAAGTTTTGGAAATATTTTGGAAAAGCAAATTCAGGGAGAAGGGCAGGTGCACCCACTGTCACAGACTGCAAATGCATCATAAGTAATGATTCAGCATGATTATTTAGTGACATTTTCAAGGGGGGAAAAAGTGACATATTGCACCTTTAAACCACAAAACATCAAAGTCATTGCAAGTAAGAGTTTCTATGAGAAAAAGTGCTACAAGCAATCACAGTGCTAGAGAAATGAAAGAAAACTATTATTAGTTCATCATCCATAACTGATGATGAAATTCTTGTCCTAGAGGCAACACAGTCTCTTAGCAAAAGAAACGAGGCCATGGAATACAAGGCCATGGAGTCGGAGGACAGGTAGAAATCGCAAGGCGCAAAATCGCAAATTGCACTCAAAGGTTTAGGCGCTGTTGGTTTCATATCTCTCTCAGTTCTCATGTTGGTTTCATATCTCTCTCAGTTCTCATGTTGGTTTCATATCTCTCGCATTACTGTGGGATATTACTCTGTGTAATTACAATCAGTAAGTAGCTTCTTAAGGTTAAATACACATCAGACACAAACACACAGAGAAACACAGCCAGTCAGCCAGCCAGTCAGCCAACCAACCAGACAGACAGACAGACAGACAGACAGACAGACAGACAGAGAGAACAGACAGACAGACAGACAAACAAACAAACAGACAGGCAGACAGACAGATGGAACAGACAGACAGACAGACAAACAAACAAACAGACAGACAGACAGACAGAGAGAACAGACAGACAGACAGACAAACAAACAAACAGACAGGCAGACAGACAGATGGAACGGAGCATAACTAAATGAATTACAGCACCAAACGTTCCAGCAATTACTGAGAAAATGGAGAGAGTAGGAAAAGTACACAGCCGGGGGGCTACAGACAACACAATGGAACTACTCCCAGCAGGACAGGAGTGTAGGGAGTGTCATCAAATATAGATGTAGGATGGGGAACACATACACACACACACACACACACACACACACACACACACACACACACACACACACACACACACACACACAGAGACGCATGCAGTCACACACACACGCACATACTCACACACACACACACACACACACACACACACACACACACACACACACACACACACACACACACACACACTGTTTGACAGAGTGCCTGCTCATAGAGAGACCTCAAGTTTCGACAGGGATATTATGTGGTTGGTTTCACACATCCAGAGACAGATGGGATCTGCAGTAGCTCATCTCTATCATCAGGGACTGCAGAGGTTACAGCCATAAAACTAGTTGCTCATTTGTTTCAACAATGAGATGAGTGAGATATGGGTGCCTGACGCACGCACGCACGCACGCACGCACGCACGCACACACACACACACACACACACACACACACACACACACACACACACGCACACACACACACATACACACCCCTATACAGTATGCCTCAGAAGGCACAGCAGCCCTGCTCGTGAGCACTGATGTGTGTCTCTAAATCAGTCAGCAGGACTCATAAGCGTCATCTAAATGATTATGGTACTGATGATATTGTTTTTTTGTCCCTACGCATGCTCAGACTGAGGCCGAAACTACAGCCACACGAGAGCGTACCGTCATAGCTCCGTCAACGTCGTTTTCAGGGTGCTGCACTAAGAGCGAGACAAGATGCGCTACCACAAAGTTGATCTGATGACAAAATAGGCTATATTTCATAAAGAGAAGCTATCTGAAAATTATTTCGGCTATACTTCATAACGTTAGGCTATATTCTTGAAACCCCAATAACTTGTCTGCAATTCCAATGATTTTAAGTATCCTATACCTGCATGACATCAAGAATTGCGTCAACACTGTTTAACTTTAATAACTTTAATACAAGCCTAAAATGCTATACCGAACCTTTCAGTGTGTGCAGGGTGATTTGTGCAATTTTCCTACTTAGTTTTAGGATGATTGAGGTTATTTATGGCTTTACATTCATTGATAGTGTGTGCTTATTTCTGTACAACTACGCCTCTACAACGCTCTCGCTGCTGAGGAAAATAGACTCGAAGCTTAAAACTTCGCTGCTTTAAGCGAGCCTCGCTTCGCATACTTGCTGCTTTCGCATGCTGTCTAGCATGCCTCATAGACCACCGTGAGTTGTAAAACTGCCTTAACGTTAGGGAGACGTTAGGGAGACGTTACGATGCCGTAAAGGCGTTGGTGTAGCTGTGCCCTTAATTAGCTCGTTCTCTGTACTCCCGCCCCCCTCCTCCCCTCCTTCTCTCCTCCTTTCCTCCTCTCCCTCCTTCATTGGGCTGAGAAGGAGCATCTGTATCAGTGATGTGAGGTGAGAGTGAGAAGGTACGGGAGTCGGGATTGGAGAAGGAAGGTTTCTCGCACCGACTTGCTCTGCACCCCGAGGCCAGGACAACGCTCTGATCGTGCAATTTGGAGGGGGAGGAGAGAGGGATGGAGGGATGGCTCTATCTGTGCTCTGACAGACAACAGCAAATTCATCTGTTCAGTAAATGTCAATAACTGGAGCTCGCGCCGAGTGAGTTTCATCCCGGTGGGTTCCTTGGTCGGGAGAAGCCAGGTGAGATTCTGCTCTATGGTCGAAATAGTGGTCTATCTATTTCAGGTGATTTTAGCAGTATCACAAGATCGGGAATGGTGTTTATGATCGAATATGGCTTAACGGTTGAACGAACCATCAAACAGCAAGGTGATTAAGGCATTGTCTGTCTTTGTGCACCTTGTGCGGGAGCAGAATTGCGCGCGTGAGCGGGTACGCGCCTCGTTCCATTCATACATTTGGCACAATCGTGTATAGTGGATATGTGTTAAAGGTTCCGGTCGTGTTGACACAAGGGATGTGGAGAATGGAAGTGGCTGGATCGATGATCACAACCTGCTGACTCGTCGGATGGGAGTTCGCACCGTAATTAATCATAATGTGTCAACAGGAATGGGCTCCTGCGGTGTGCATGGATGGTTAGAAGCATATATCGCTATAGGCCTCCTAAAATAAATAGAGAGGAGGTAACATCGATGTGAATTATGATCTGTCCCTCGGGAGACGTCTCTCTCACTCTCTCTTTTGTCTCTCTCTCTCTCACTCTCTCTCTCTGTGTGTGTGTGTGTGTGTGTGTGTGTGTGTGTGTGTGTGTGTGTGTGTGTGTGTGTGTGTGTGTGTGTGTGCGTGTGCGTGTGCGTGTATGTCCATAACCCGCTGGCGTCACTGGCGGCTTCGCGTCAGCGAGGAACCGAGATAACCTTGACATGACACACACGCGTCCAACAGCACGATGACGCACGCGCCGCGCACTGACCCGTGGCATCTTTTAGTCATCAGCAAGATAGACAGACAATCACTCGGGATAGGCTACAGAGTCAGATACTGTCTTGTTTTTGATTTATTCAGTGATCATTGACTGTATAGCCTATTCTCAGAGAGGTCTTATACTGGTCATTTGTATAAAATCGAGATTAAACGAATGCAGTCTCCAATGCAGCGTCCTATCATTTAAAAGCACAGGCTGGGTGGCTGAAGCGACTCTTCTGATTGTGTAAGGTGTGAACTGGCTGCTCAGTGACAGCAGCATTGCAGTGGCTGCGTCAGCCTGGTGAATTACAACCATTGACTGTATCAGACACCAAACAGGGCAGAGGAGGATTCTTAATTTGATTAATCTCAGTTTCAGCACTTGAGGGTGTCAGACTTCGTCAAATGCCTAGTGTGAGAAAAGGATTAGGTTTCTCTCTGAAACAGCCTCCCACCAACACACTCGGTCTCATTCATTTCACACATTCATTGACTTTTTTGTTTTTTTTGTTGTAGAGCTTCTGCTTTGAGAGCTTCTCCTGTTTTAGCATTTACTCCCAACAGGAAATGCGTTGGCCAAAGCAGAAACATGACTGATATCCAGGCTAGGTTGTTTTAACACATGGGCATATGTAGGCTACTTATAGTAAGTTGCTCTTGAGAATAGCATCTGCTAAATGACTCAAATGTAAAGTGTAAAATGTAATGTCTAACAGTACTATAGGGATGGAGACTGGAGCTAGCGAACCTGCAGCCCTAATAGACTGAGTCAGACCAGCTCAGACATAAGAGCTAAACTTAACCACTAGGAGAGAGAGACAGGGGGAGGAGAGAGAGACAGGGGGAGGAGAGAGAGAGAAAGAGAGAGAGGGAGAGAGTGAGAGAGAGAGAGAGATAGAGAGAGAGAGAGACTTATGAAGCAGCAAGTTTCACATTATGTAACCATTCATTTGCATGCATACATGATGATGTCGTCTCTCTCTGACCCCCCCCCCCCCCCAGCACACTCTGCCCCTGTCACACCTACACATTTTTATGTTAAATAGATGCTACAGGATCTTTGTAAAATCCAGCCATTAGTTGTTGTTTTTAGAGCTCTTGGGCTAAAAACGGGTCCCAAGTATTGTCAAGAAATAACCAGATTGTGAATACAGCTCCCCACACTCATGAACAAAAAGCTTATTTAGCAAAAGTTTGTTGGACTTAAACTGAGGACTGTTTAGTGGAATGAGATAAGAAATCATTTTTACAATATTGAACCATACTGTCAACACTTAGACCAAAATTTGATGTCAAGAATTAACAACAAAACATCTGTAATGCGTCTTTAACTGAGGTGATGTATGTCAGTTTGACTGTTGTCCTCTCGCCCCTACAGGTGTGTGTGTGTGTGTGTCTACTCTGAGGTCCAACCATGGAGTCCACACATCTCTTGGGAAGCAAGAAAAGAGTGAAGATCCACCCCCACACGGTCACAGCCAAATACGCCACTCACACACCCTTCTCACCGCAGCCCGGAGTCCACACACACTTCCCTCAGCCGGGGGACGAGGGCTACGATGACGCGCCCTCCTTTGAGGACTTTGGTTCCTTCCTGGAAGAGACTTCGGACAGGAAACAGCTGACCGAGGGCAGGAAGTGGAGGGGACGGACTCTGTTTGGAGGGAAGGACACAGACAAGGACAGAGACACGCCTCTTAAAACGCCAGCGGCGGGGGGTGGGGGAGGGGAGGGAGGAGCGGGGGGAGGAGTCGGGGGTGTTAAGGGGTCCGGAGGGGGGGTAGGAGAGCAGTTGGCCAGTTTCGGCGAGGCGTCCGCGGCGGCGTCTCGGCTGACGTGGGTGGCTCTGCTTGTCGCGGCACTGGCTCATGGGTGTGTGTGTGCTCTGACCCGCCTGGCATCAGAACGCTTCCACCTCCCTCCTGTAATGCTACTCTTGGCTCGTTCCATCTTCCAGCTCCTCTCTGGGGCCGTACCACCGCAGCGGGGGGAGCACCCCTTTGGCCCAGAGGGCTATCGACTGCGGGTGGTTCTCTTCGGCGTGGCGTACTCCCTCTCCCTCTGCTGCGCCTACGCTTCCTTATCCTTCATCTCCCCCGGAGACTCCACGACGACCTGGCGCCTGGCAACCACCGCCCTATCAGCGACGCTCGCCTTCCTGCTGTTGGACGAGAGGCTGGGATTGGCCG
>NC_139667.1:8928369-8940869 GCF_951799395.1 Argentina silus
GTGCAGTAATGAGTCTGGCGAAGCTTCATAAGTCATAAACATACACACACTCACACACACACACACACACACACACACACACACACACACACACACTCACACACACACACACACACACACACACACACACACACACAGCTGCATAAGTCACAGCCGGTGCATAAATACAGTTTGTAAGCCACTAATGAGAGGGAGAGGCCTGTGGCTTATTAAAGCTACAGTGTGAACAGAGTCTGAGACACTCCTGCTATTGGCCATAACCTCAGTGATCACATCTCTACATACTGTAGAAAGGCATTAAAACACACACACACACAACCACACAAACACTAACACACTCACACACAGACACACACACACACACACACACACACACACACACACACACACACACACACACACAGGCACAGACACACACACAGACACACACACACACACACACACACACACACACACATACAGTTCATTTCCCTAAAGAAAGAGGGCTGTAGAATTCTCCACTCACTGCCAAACCCTCTTTACTAGAGGTGGAGATGTGGGAAGAGGGAGGAACTCTTTCTGTGACACGATTAACACCTTTAACAAGCCTTTATTCTTCAACTAAACCATTGACATTTACAGTGTTTATGTTATTCACTGTCATTGTACAGAATCCAAAAACAATATAAAAATGTGTCCTATACAGTACAGTCTTTGGTTGCCAGTTTTCAAACTCTTACTGACAATGTAAAAAAAGTGATATTTTAGTTAATGTGCTGTATTTCATGAGAGATGACTTCAATTCAGTACAAATACATCCATGAGATAGAGTTGAATATCTCTTATTTGTCATAACTCCAACTCCCCCTCCTCACACCCATCCCTTCATCTCTCTCCCCCTTCAGCCTCTCTCCTCCTTCTCTTTCTTCCTCCCTCGGTCATCCCTCGCTCCGTGAGTCGGCTCAGCTGCGCCTGCACCCTCTGCAGCTCCGTTGCTACGACAACCAGGGCTCTCTCCAGCTTCCCTCCGTCCGACGACAACGTCACTTCCTGTTCCTTCAGGCTCGACGACGGGAGCGGCTTCACGTCCAAACCCAGTCCCACCCCTAAACTTCCAGGCCTTGCCCCTATTGGTCCAGTCTCGCTAAGCCCCGCCCCTAAACTAGGCCCCGTTCCGCCATGCTCTGCCCCCATTGGCACTGCACCCTCCCCTCTCTGCGCCACTTCCTCCAGTCTGGCGAGCCTGGTACTCTGCTCTTGGCTGCTCTTTAGGAGCTGCTGCAGCATGGCGTTGATCCTCCTCTCTCTCTCCGCTCCCTCCTCTCCCAGCTCCACCAGGCCTCTCTGCAGCCTGAGGCTCGCCTGCTCCACCCGTCCCAGGCACAGTGACTCCAGAGCGGGTACAGGTACACACTGCTGGCAGGCCCCAGAGACCCGTTCCACCTGGGCCCTGAGGGAGGCCATACCACCACAACATTCCCCCATGGCCTCCAGCAGCATGCTCTGTCTCATTTGGGAGTCCTCCATGGACACAAACAGCTTATCCCAGCGAGAGAGCTCTGCAGCCTGGCATGGCGTCACTGGGGACTCCCCTAGAGAGAGAGAGAGAGAGAGAACTAGAGGGGATGCTCTTATGTATTATTTTATGGGTAGAACATCCTGTATTGTCAATCATTCAATAATAATAAAAAGTTTATTAATCACAAAAAAAAAGAAAAAGAACCAGAAATCACACTGAGAACCAGTGCTGATGGAGGCTGAAGCAACTCCCACATAAACATAAGCACAGCTAATCAACATAAATGGACGGACAAAGTGTGTTCTCTCTATGCACTTATCTGGTAAAATGAAAGGTAAATAAATGAATGGTGGTTTTGTACTTCATTCAAACCAGACACAGCTTGGATGAAGTACATGGTCAATACATGAAATGTATAATCATGAAATGAACAAAAATATGAAACATTTCTCATCACAAAACCCACAGAGCAAGGGATGAAGGGCCATGGCAGCTGCACACACACACACACACACACACACACACACACACACACACACACACACACACACACACACACACACACACACACAGACTTCTACTCAACACACAGTAAGTTCATGCCGCTGATAGAGGAACAGGGGAGCAGGTAAAGAGTAAAGAGAGAGGGGGAACAGAGGAGCAGGTAAAGGAGTAAGGAAGAGAGAGAGAGAGGAACAGGGGGGAGGCAAGTAAAGGAGTGTAACAGAGACTCACACTTACCTTCTTGTTTGTCCTGTGTGATCTCGTTGTCGTAGTTGTCAGTATAGTTCACCTCATACTGTTCCTCATCCACACACACCGATACACACACCCAACAGAGAACATACATCACCCGCCAGACCAAGCACACACACATTATTGCTGTTCTGGAGTGTGTATGTGTGTGCAACTATGTATGTTGAAAAAATGTATCCAGTGGGACTAATTCTCCTCGCTGTCTTGTACACACACTCTACTATTTTTCTCTCTCACCTCTCTCTCTCTCTCTCTCTCTCTCTCTCTCGCTCTCCCTCTCTTTCTCTTTCCCTCTTTCTCGTCTCTCTGTCAGTCACTAAACTATGCCCTGGGCTGTTTGGGCTGACTGTTATAACCCCCACACAGAGGAAGAGGGGAACAGGGGGAGGAGGGAGAAGGAAGGAGGAGGGAGGAGGGAGGAGGAGGGAGGTTGGGTGAGTAATGCTTCGGAGAAGGTAGTATGTTAAACAAAACCATGACTACTTCTACTACGAGCTAAAAAAGGGGGGGTATTGATGGGGGAAGGGACAGGGGCAGGGAGGGGGCAGGGGGAGGAGAAAGGTGATGGTGTTGGAGGAGGGAGGGAGAGTGTGGAGGGGTGGGGGAGAGTGCAGAGGGGGTGAAGGAATCTGAATCACAGGAATTGGTCCTGTGAATGGATGTCTGTCTTGACCTCTTATTGAACTTGCATTTATACTATTTCTTACACTTTGTTGTGACCAAGTATGCCTTAAAATGTATGTAACAGAAGTTTTTAAACACATATCACAGTTATGTCCCTCATGATCAGGAACAGCTAATACTGGCTGTGTAATGTGTTAAGTAGAAGAAAGTTTGTGTGTCGGGAGCTGGGTGGCCCCAGGGTGAAATACAAGTGTCACGGGACTAGTTATCTGTCCTCTCCATGCATGTTTTAGAAGGTCTTTTCAGGATAAAATGAATGTTCAAGTATTCGTCAGAGAGTCTTTGGGAGCTGTGGCTTCCAGTGAACAGCTATTCTATTTCACCTGGGGTATGTTGTTGCTCTCTCCTTGCAAGTTTTTCTTTCTGTCGATTGTTTTTTACTAGAACTGAATTGAGTATTGAATGAACAATAATAAATGATTCATTTGATTTATCCCAATTTATGAAAACACTGATGTCAGTCTCACATTCTTTATTTAGAGTGAAAAAGTGAATTCCTACAGGGGAGAGGGAGGGAGGTGTAATGGGAGTCCCCCTGAACATGAGAACATGACAGCTTCAAGCCCTGGAAACATAGAGCAGACAACACACACACACACACACACACACACACACACACACGCACACTCAGACAGGAAACATACAGCATTTACTGTGGTGGCAGGAAGTTTCAATCGACATCGAATGTTTTCCACATATATTTGTCTGTCAGTCGATTATGTCAAGGCCATTTACAGACCCCTGGATTCAGCTACCTCCCTCCCTCCCTGCCTCCCTCTGTCCCTGTTTCTGTCCCTGTCTGTCTGTCTGTCTGTGGAGGGGGAGGGGGAGAGCAGGGTACATCTGCAGGGTGGGTCTGAGATGATGGCAGTTTTACAGATGGAAAAGAGAGCACCTGCAGAGAGGGAGAGAGAGAGAGAGAGAGAGAGAGAAAGAGAGAAAGAAAGAGAGAGATTTGGGGGGCAAATCAGAATGTTGGTGATGATGTCAATAGAGTAGTGATTGACAGTGTGTGTGTGTGTATGTGTATGTGTATGTGTATGTGTATGTGTGTGTGTGTGTGTGTGTGTGTGTGTGTGTGTGTGTGTGTGTGTGTGTGTGTGTGCGCGCGCGTGTGTGTGGTAACCACTCTTTGCTGTCTCACTTTGTAGCACTCCCACTCTGCTGTGCTCCAATAACAACTGGCTGTGGGTCACAACGCTCCATAACATCAGGAACCAGATTTATCACCAGACTCTAGATGCTCTTTAACCCTTGCTAAATATTTAGTCACATAATTTATATGAAATACTTTGTCACATCATTCTTGCGAAATGCATCACATCATTCTTGCGAAATACAGGACATTCTCTGCTTGGTGTGCATGACTTGACTGTGTTTGTGCAGATATGAGGGAGAGAGAGATGAAGAGGGATGAGGAGTGAGAGAGGGAACAACAGAGAAGAGTATTTTGTGCAAGAACACAACAAACACTATTCACTCATGATGAAACAATTAAGTTCAATAGCTTTTCAGTCAGGTTAAACTCTAACCTGAACACATTTAACACCCCCACCTGAAGACCACACCTTTGTCTGGGCCCGAACACTTCTGTGAGAGACGGAGGGAGAGTGACAGAAGGCGAGACACAGAGAGAGGGATGGAGGGTAAGGAACAGAAAGCAAGGGAAAAATAGGAAGTGTAGACTCAGAGAGCTAAAAATAAAAAAGACAACACATTTAAAACAATAGAACTTTATTGGCAAGTAAAACACATGCTAACAATAGTACAATGACTTCAGCTCTTGTTGGGCAGTTAATGAGGGTGGTGATGGTGGTGTTGTTTTTACTGGGGTGTTCCCTCAGGAAATGAAGGGCAGGAAATTCTGGGAGAAATGTATTGAGTACAGTATAGCAGATAGTCCAATGTAGTAGGTTATAGTAGCCTACAGTACAATGTACAGTCCAGTTTGAAACACACACACACACACACACACACACACACACACACACACACACACACACACACACACAGATGGAGTGGGTTGCTACTGCTGGTATCCCACCTGGTAGAGGATTGAGCCAAAGACCCCAGAGATGCCATTATTATTTCCAAACATTATGATTCACTCAGCTATGCCCTCCTGTCTCCCCTAACTCCCCTTCCTGGAACACATACTAGGAAACCCATCCATATCTCATCACAAACACACACACACACACACACACACACACACACACACACACACACACACACACACACACACACACACACCTCAGAACCCAACAGCATTCCATAGATATGGAAAATCCTAAATATAAGAGGGAATGTCGCAGGAAAACAAATATGACAGGGTACATTGCTGTATGATAGGGAAACTAACAGACAGCCGTAGAGGGATTGAGGAGTGTTCTCTTCCTGTCTGGCTGGGAGACAGCAACTCAGCTAAAACAGTTGATGGACCAGTTGTAACTGGATAAATGTCAGTAACTGATTCTAATTCCGATTATTCTAATCTGTCAGAACAGCTAGATTGGATTCTGACTGGGTGGATAGGTTCAGGAATCAGGTACACACACATACACAGACACAGACACAGACACACACACACAGCCACACACACACACACACACACACACACAGAGCAGTCTACAGTGTGGGTGAGTATGAGCCGTGTGTGTGTGTGTGTGATTAAATGTTCCAGTAACAGTCATGCTTCACCATCTTAGCCAATTATGTCATTATCAGTTTAATATAATTATAAATGAGAATAGAGTATCACTGGACTACTGTCACAGGAACACGCCAAGTTAAACCATACGGTTATCAGTGTGTGAAGGGGCTTTGGGGATACACTGAGATTGAGTTATTCTATATAATAACACTATGCTCGGCAGAAGACCAGTCAGGAGTACAACCTCAAGAATATTCCAATAAATCTATGTGTGGGCTGCAAAATGTCATAATGAGAGAATACAGAGATGTCTTCTTTGTATGTGAAAAAGATAACTTGAATGAATATCAAGTGAAGCCTCAACTTGTTTATGACTTCCAAGTTTATGTTTTTATTTACTCACCAGCACTGTGAGGACACATTATTATGACCTCACCATCAAGCGTCACGTTGACGTTTTCTCAAAGCACATATCATCATCACATTAGAGTAGTAGGATGTCAAACCTGAGCAACATACAGCAATCAGAACATACATGGGTGTACAATGTTCATACACGCAGGCGCACACACAAAGTAATTAAGACTGTAATTGCCCAAACGCATGTATGCATGCGTTAACATGAGTTACCCCAGTAACTCAGTGGTAACAGTGTGTTTCCGTCCTGGGTCCCAACATTAGACCCACAGCAGAGCTGCCTTCACTGAGAAAATTAACAACATCTGGACATGGAAATAGTTACACAATCCGGTCTTATCTGGGTATTGGGGGAAGGGGTATATGTATATGTAGGGGTGGATGTGTGTGTGTGTGTGTGTGTGTAGAGAGGGGAAAGTTGAGGGGCGAGTGAGAGGGTTGATCAGAGAACGTGTGGGGTAAAACACTATAACCATGAGTGAGAGGCTTGATCAGAGAACGTGTGGGGTAAAACACTATAACCATGAGTGAGCCGTGAGTGTGTGTGTGAGAGAGTGAGTGTGAGGTGACGTTTAACACCATGGAACATGTTTAAGACCCTGTTCAGCTTGGTGCCCCAGTCTGCCTGCCACCTCCCCCCTCCTTGGTCCCACTGACGCCATGTTGCTGGATGGAAAATGACCTCAGCCTGCAGAGGGGTGAGGGGGGGTCTCTCTCTCTCTCTCTCTCTCTCTCACAAACACACGTACGCACGCACGCACACGCACAGGTCTGTTTCCCTGCAGTATGTCAGTCACTGCCAGTGGCTTGGGGAAGCTGTTAAACTGAAAGGTCATACAGCTGTAGGGGGGGTACATGTACAGTACACACGCACGAACGTTGGCACACAGTTTGACAGGGTAAATGAATGGCTGGGCTGCTGGGAATGTCCAGTAAAGTATTTCAACATTTGGTTTCATCAATAGACACTACAGACAATGTGACTTGCAGACAGACACATATATCACTCTCGCTCTCTCTCTCTCTCTCTCTCTCTCTCTCTGTGCTTTAGTCTCCCCCCCCGGGAGACGCAGCAACACAGAGACTGCCAACAGGAGACAATTATTATTACAGACCATAACAACAATGTCAATAACTCTGATACCACAGAATAACACTTTCTTTTCAGACAACACAGAATATGTCTATTATGGTTGACAATGTGATACTGTTTAAAAACATGATCACATTATTATTTTTTTTCCTACCACAACCGTATCATTTTCACAACAGACAGACAGAGCAACTCAACCACATACGAATGAGAGAACGGGATGGACCTCAACATCAAATTCATCTTTAGCACAGTCATCAGTGAGTCTTACTCTTTCAGTCTGTCCTCATCACACAACAATTCTAATGACTGATTGGTTGATAACATCCTCCCACAATGCATCACAATCTGTTGTTGGCAGTGCGTCCCAATTCTCCGTCCTTTTCACTGAAGTGTACACTTGTCCACTCCCCCTACACAAATTTAAGTACACAAGTATACACTTAAGGGAAAATGGGCTCAAACCTCCAGTCACATGGTCCAGTCAGATGGGTCCTCCTGAGTTCACACAGCTAACATGTTTTTTTTAAATATTTTTGTGAACTGCAATGCATTGCATTTATGTACAAAATGTGCTATATATAAAGTTAGATTGTATTTTACATGTTTTGGCAAAAAAGCAGACCCGTTCTCTTCTCTTGAACTGTGCCTTGGTGCCGATCACTGCGGGTCTCCAACAGGCCCCCCCAACACACAGGCAACGACTGAGTCACAACCAGGCTACAGCTGGTTGGGTAACTGGTTGGTTATCGGGGGCTGATTGGCTGCCTGGTTGGTGGTAGAGGGCCCCTTGGTTGCCTGGTTGGTGACTGGGGGCTGTTTAGTAGCCTGGATGGTTGCTGGGGGCTCCTTGGTTGCTGGGGGCTCATTAGTTCCTACGGGTTGGTTGGCTGTCGGGGGCGGGTTGGTCCCTGCAGACTGGTTGGTTGCCTGGTTGGAGGTGGAGGGCTGGTCGGTATCCTGATTGGTTGCCAACCGCCAGTTGTTATTGGCACACAGCAGAGGAGGAGCACTACAAAGTGAGACAACACAGAGTGGTTAACTCACACAACCCACCACAAGAAAAACAAAACACACACACACACACACACACACACACACACACACACACACACACACACACACACGATTGACGTGTTTCCATTGTGAGCGGAGACAGACCTGGCCAGCTGTCTCTGCAGGTCCTGTGCATGTTGACAGCACTGGGCGTAGTAGGAAGCCTGAGCCTCCACAAAGTCACCCAGGATCCGATGGTGGTGGTCCTGCAACACACACAAGATGGACAAGAAAGAGGGAGTGTGTGTTCACATCAGTCTGAGAGAGAGAGAGAGAGAGAGAGAGGGAGTGTGTGTTCACATCAGTCTGAGAGAGAGAGAGAGAGAGAGAGTGTGTTCACATCAGTCTGAAAGAGAGAGAGAGAGAGTGTCTGTTCACATCAGTCTGAGAGAGAGAGAGAGAGAGAGAGAGAGAGTGTGTGTTCACATCAGTCTGAGAGAGAGAGAGAGAGAGAGAAAGAGGGAGTGTGTGTTCACATCAGTCTGAGAGAGAGAGAGCGAGAGAGAGAGAGTGTGTTCACATCAGTCTGAAAGAGAGAGAGAGTGTCTGTTCACATCAGTCAGAGAGAGAGAGAGAGAGTGTCTGTTCACATCAGTCAGAGAGAGAGAGAGAGAGAGAGAGAGAGAGTGTGTGTGTGCGCACGCACGTTGATACATACATGAGTGGTACTGACTCCCTTCAGGAGCAGATTGGTGATCTCTGCCTGCCGGTCAAACACACACTGAGAGATCCTCAGCTCCATCTCTGCCTGCAAGCTCACACATGAACATCGTCAGTGCCACAAACACACACAAAGTCACAAAACACAACAATCTTACACTGCACATTACCACACAAAACAACACATGCCTTGACCATCCCAAAGAGGCTAAAAACAAACAACAAAAAAACACTCCCTCACCTGAGCCACTTCCTGAGCCCACATCTGACAGCATAGAATAGAATGACAGACAGGTGGATGAGCCAAACAGAAAACAGAGGCCAAAAGTGTGAGCCAATGAGATAACTAATCATCATCACATTGATAGGTTAGATTGTGTGTGCGTGTGCGTGCGTGTGTGCGTGTGTGTGCGCGTAAGTGTGTGTGTGCCAAAGTAGCTTTTAGTTAGAGTTAGTGACAGGCTAAGACACAGACCTTTAGCCATCGGACTCGTAGGAAGCTGAACATGTAGGAGACGTGAGCCACATACTCCTCACCCAAGGGCTTAGCATTCAGATTCTGAGAGAGAGAGAGAGAGAGAGAGAGAGAGAGAGAACAGGGCAGTTAGATGGACAGATTGGACCCGTGATGTTACCAGTGACATAAGCATTGTTGTCATGGCTACTCACGGCAGCCTCTGTGTCGGCCTCGCGAGCCCTTCTCAGTCTGGTCTTAGAGATGTCCAGGTCCAGACGCTTATTCACCAGCAGCCTACGCTCATCCTACACACACAGAGAGAGAGAGAGAGACAGAGAGAGACAGAGAGAGTGTGTGTGTCTGTGTCAATGACCTGTGTGTGTGTGTGTGTGTGTGTGTCAATGATCTATATGTGTGTGTGTGTGTGTGTTACTTGTATGGCTCTGTAGTCTCCCTCTGTGAAGGTCCGAAGGGGAGTCAGGAAGTGGATGGCCGTGCTCTGGGCGAACTTCCTCTCTGCCCCCCCAATCTGCTTCTCCGCCTCTCCAACTTTCAGCAGTGCACTCCCTATACACACACACACACACACACACACACACACACACACACACACACACACACACACACACACACACACACACACACGTTCCAGTCTCTAACGGCTGTGTAGGAAGGCTAGGAGAGGAATGGGGGGGGGGGGTATAGGTTATATAGACACTAACCATAGGGTGTATTGGCGCCCATCTCCAGCCCTGCCTGGGTCATTTCCTCTCCCAGTAACTCATGGGGGCGTGGCCGTGGGGGGGCGCTCCAATCTAGACGCTCATACAGCAGGTCCTCTATACGAGCTCCTGGGGATCGAAGGTCACAGGTTAACTAAGACTATGGGTCAGGGTTGAACATTTTCAACTCCAGAACAAAGGGCCGTGATTGAAAGCATGCCAGCATTTAGACAGCACCATGGCTGTGGGTGGTCTAGTGCATGGGAGGTGAGGTGTCTGCAGGAGCTGTGTGTGTGTGTGTGTGTGTGTGTGTGTATGTGTGTGTGTGTGTGTGCGTGCGTGCGTGCGTGTGTGTATTGGATGCTTATGTCTAATATAGCTGCGAGATGAACAGAAAAGATCCTGTTCTCATACTTTGAAAATGCATCCTTCCTTCCTTCCTCCATTTATCAGTTATGACTGATGTAACACAATTTGGAACATCATTAAATGAGGGCTGTCTAATCTAATGTAGCCTATAATTCTGATGAGCTGCAAGGAACCGAGATGGGAATGATACGTGTGTTGCCTATTTGAACAGGTTCATATGAGGCTCACCAGGATTGGGTTGTAGTAAAATCACTGTTTGTGATATGATTTGATCTGTCCACATCTTGGTGGATTCTGCTCGGGCAAGGAGATCCTCCAACCGGCCGTCCAACTCAGTCTTCTCTGCCTGTCCCAGAGTCTCTCCAGTATACTGGAATTCATCAAGGCACATTATTGACATTATTGTGTTTTATGGCACATACCAAACTACGAAATAATCGAGAACCACCACGTGTACTTGGACGAGAGGCGATATGAATGAATTATATGTGAATAAATATGAACATAATACAAATCGAATGAATCACTATCATTCATATGTCGCTGTCTCGGCGATTTGACTTTACCTGAACTGCGCGGTTAATAAACGCTCCCGCGTCAACGGCCAGCCGCGTGAAATCCATCTTCAAGGTCACGGGTCCCCTGGTCGCTCCCCGGCGGTGGTGTCGCTCTCAAAATCGGTGAGGGACCATTAAATGCCAGACGAGTGAGGTTAGCGAGCAAGCCGCCATATGGCTTTTAAAAAAAAAAAAACACCTGCGCTAACTGGATTACATGCAAAAAGCGACAGTAATAGACCGTGTACGTCCCAGACAAAATGACGACAGCGACATCCTTCGGTCCAGTATCAAAGGTGTAATGGAGGCATATCTGCTGTTATAATAATATCCTCCATAGCCCTGCATATTTGGGCTGAGACTGAATGAAGTAATTACGGCTCGCTCTGTGTTTACTTCTGTAGATCGGCGCTCTTATTCGCGGCTTAAGGGGATGTTTTGGTGACGCCAGTGGATTGCGCGCAAGACAGTTGTCGCGCCGTGACGCCAAGATATAACGCCGCACCATTTAAAATGGACAATTGCACAATTGTCGGTGATGTTAAATATCGGTCTGTTGTCTTGCATGAATACATGGAACTGACATCTTGACTCGTTTTTCTCACAATTCCAGGCTGGTTGAGAGGTTGTCCCAACAGTGTCATGTCTCCCTCTTTTCTTCCCTCTATCTACGGGGGCTAGAAGACAGATGGCCTACCCGGCTCTTCCCTTCCTCCGTTTCCAAGCTCTAGTTGAAGGCTAGCTGGAATAGCAGCAGCGCGTTGATGAAGAGGAGGAAGAGGAGGATGAAGAACACTGTCACTCTCTGCGTGTCAGACCTCATTGCCGTACAGATGCCAAATATATATATCACACATACACGCGTATCGTTCTTATCTCTCTATGGTTACCTCTATGCTATCTGTTATCCTCCTTCCCCCTCATCCTCTTATGCGCTGACAATCTTGGATCTAATTGGTTCTTGGACAGCAGTGGGAGGAGCTGATTCAGATGAGTATTCCACCTCACATTTACAGATTGTGTGTGTGTGTGTGTTTAAAACTGTGTGGTGGGATTAAAATAGCCATTTGACAGACTGACTTCAGTAATCTGAGCATGGTCAAGAGATTAGAGGACACAGTCACACATGGTACACACACGGTACACACAACACAACAGCTAAATTAGAAGAGAAACCAGCACGATAAGAAATAAGCATACTTTTATTGAGCGGAAATATACAAGTGTCGTGCTTTTCATTCAGTGTAAAAAGAAAACATTGATGGCAATGACAACAGAACAGAAGAAGAAAAGCATCTTATTTACAAAGAATTCAGTTTCTCGGAAGAAACTGTTATGTGTGTGTGTGTTTTAGTGTGTGTGCCAGTCACAGGTAGGGTCCCCAGCCCAGGTACATCTGACAGAGCAGTTTGTCGTCAGTAGCCTCGTGTATGAGGTAGTGGACGTGTCCCTCGATGGAGAGAGGGAGACCCAGCACCTTGTTCCTGCTCTTTATAACGCCCTGCAAACGCTGCTCGATCTCACACACATGGGTTTTAGCCTGGGATAGGGGGAGGGAGAGAGAGTTGTGGTTAATAC
>NC_139667.1:8943369-8945869 GCF_951799395.1 Argentina silus
CAGATAACTACTGTAGCTATAGTCTGGATGCACTAGTTTGATAGCCAGAAGTATGTGTGTGTGTGCGTGTGCACGGTATGGGTGTATAGATTGGTGTTTGGTGTGTGTTTGGTGTGTGTGTGTGTGTGTGTACCGGTTTGTTGCAGAGCTCCAGCAGTTTGTCGGTCAGTCGGTTTGCGTCTCCGATGAACTTCCCCAGAGACTCCTTCAGACTGACAGCCTTCCTCAGGATCTCCTTACAGCGGTTCATACGGGTGGGGTAGGTCGACTGCAACACACACGTACACACACACGTACACACACACGTACACACACACGTACACACACACGTACACACACACGTACACACACACACACACACACACACACACACACACACACACACGAATACACAAGACATTCAACGTAAGACGACTGTAACATATACACACACCCACTGGTGCCTTGTAAAATTTAGCTCCGGAAGTGCATTTATGTACAAACATTGTTTAATGTCGTAGTATACTTTTGAATACATGCAAATGAATGTGTCTAATGATCCTATAATGGATGGGTCATTTGGGTACTAGACACACAAATCATCATTTCATCCATTCATTCATATACACTTCAATACACACATTTAGGGGTTGAAGGGTTATGAGGTGAAAGGAACATGAGAGACAAGGAACCAATGAGAGGAAGTGGGGGAGGAGAGGAAGACACACACACACACACACACCTTCGACACGGCGGTCATCAGCCACATGGCCTGTTGTGGGTAGGCCAGGAGGACCTTGGCAGCGATGGCCATCAGGACCGTGAAGACCTCGTCGCTGGAGTGGCAGACGCGGGAGATGAGCTGGGAGAAGGCCGTGAGGAACTGGTAAGGTGCCAGGCTGGCACAGTTCTCGCTCACCGCGGCGTTGATCTTCCCCAGCTCCACGCGCATCTGCCTCTCCGCCCGCCCCACTGGCACAGAGGGAGAGAGAGAGACAACGTGGGGTCAACATACCAGTGAGTGATACACCAGCAATTAAAAAGAGGAATATAAAATCTCTCTCTCTCTCTTGGTCTCTCACGAACACCCAAATACACACACAGACACACAGACACACAGACACACGCATATACACCCACACCTACTTTTCTCACACTCGTAAACCTTAGCCCCGAAGTCGAGCCACAGCGAGAGCATGCGGGGCATGGCCTGGTAGATGTACTGGTTCCCAAACTGAAGAGCTCTGAGGAATCACAGGGATATAACAGTGGTTTCAGAAAGTATTTGCACCCCTTCACTTTTTCCACATTTTGTTGTGTTATAGACTGTATATCCTATAACTAGGATTAAATGTTTTTTTTTTTTTTTTTTTTTTACATCAAAAAACTAAGTGGGAGAACGTTCATACTTTCCGAAGTAGGTGACGATGTAGCGGATGAGGTTGCCCTGTTTCTCCAGCTTGTTGTCCGTGACCATGGGCATCACCTTGTCATAGTACTTGGCCAGGTAGAAGTTGCCATCCTCCCACTCCGGGAGCAGAGTGGTCACGTCCTGACAAGAGAAACAATCAACCAATCAACCAATCTTTATTCTTAGAGCATATTTCATACAGATGTGCAGGTCAATGAATGCACAACCACACTGAGGAACTTTGTAATTTTTGTGGTCACGGTTGGTTGGAACAGAACGACCCTCCCCCCTGTATATGTGTTTTGGGTACCTTGTAAGCCTTCATGATGGCGTTGGACTCAAAGTTGGCGGTCTCCTCCATGAAGCGTCCCACCAGCAGCATGGCCTTGCCTTTGGTCTGCAGGCTACGGGGGTCCAAGAGGGGCTGGTCCTCTGGGAAACACTGGGCCACTCCCTTCTGGAGCACGATCAGAGCCTGGTGCACATCCCCCTGTACATATGTATGTACACACACACACACCACATTTTACACATCCGCTTTTGTAACAATCAACATGAGGAAGTGTTGTGAGGGTGTGTGTGTGTGTGTTTACCTTAGACCAGAGCCACTTGGCCTTCTCTGTGAACAGCTCAGCGAGGTGTGTGTTCTCTCCATTCAGCAGAGAGTTGAAGGCTGTCTGGTGGTGTCCTGCCTTCCTCGCCACACGAGCACTCTGCAGCCAGCACTCCCCTACCAGCTCCTCACACACCGGCCTAACACACACGCACACACAAACAAAACCTCAATACCCAAAACACAAGTCAATTTTTAAATCCTTGCTTCATGCAATGGGTGACTGTGCACGTGTGTGTGTGTGTGTGTTTGTGCGTCCTCACCCAGAATTCAAGCTTAGCAGCGCACGACGCAGAGCCAGGATTGGCTCTTTGGCCCTGAAGGAATTCTGGGTCATCTCAAGCCTGTCTGGCCAATGGCGAGGCAGCTGGGCCGGGCTGGGGGCGGAGCTTTCTCTCTGCTTCTGTAGATCAGTGAATGCATGCTCCAACTCACTCAACATGTGGAGCCTACACACACACACACACACACACACACACACACTTTATTATACAGTC
>NC_139667.1:8948369-8960869 GCF_951799395.1 Argentina silus
CCCCCCCATGCGAATACTTGAGAACCAATCCATGCGCTCTGCTCCGACCTTGAATAGGGTGCTGGTTCACATGGGAGTGAATGAGAGTGAAGACAGTAGAGCTAATACTAGACAAGTGTTCACACATCACTGTGTACCGCATGGGTCTGGCTGGTCAGCCAGGCTAGGGAACCAGCTCAAGCCGGGTTGAATCCGGGGGTTAGGGAGAGATAAGGAGTTCGAAGGAGAAAGGGGTTCACACTCACTTTGCTGATGAGGTAGCCGGCCCAGGTAGCTGACCAGTCGGAGAACTTGCTCCCTCGGCTGCTCAGATACACAGGCTTCTTCAGCTTGGACCAGTTCACCACCTTCTGACTGCTCTTGTACCTACGCGGGGGGTTTGAAAAAGAGCATACAAGTCTGTGTGTACAGTACTGATAAGCTTCAGTGGTAAATATGTGTGTATTGGGTGTGTGCCTTTGCATATGGGGTGTGTGTAAGTGTATGTGTGTGTGTGTGTGTATGTGTGTGTGTGTGTGTACCTGCTGTTGAGGTGAGGCTCCAGGATCTCTTGGATCGTCTCAGGGAACCTCCTCCACAGCCTCCGGCCCGCAGAGTCACTGCGGCCCTCCCGACTCTCAAATATGGACAGGAGCTCCTAGAGCACGTCAACACACACACACACACACACACACACACACACACACACCACACACACACCACACACCACACACCACACACACAGTAAGGGCTGAAGGAGTAAGGGCTACATGAAGCAGCTACAGTACGAGCTGGTGTGTTTGTGTGTTTGGACATGGAGTTTTAAGGTGTGTGTGTGTGTACCTGCATGGCGTAAGCGGCTGAGTCCTGTGCTCTCACGTCGTCTGCGTATGCCAGGAAGGTTCTGGTCAGCTCTGTCAGCAGCTCATAGGCAAAGTTCTGGTCCTCTACCCCACTCTGACACACACACACACACACAGTAATTCTGGTCAACTTTTAATGAAATCATCAAATCAACCCTTCCTGGGAACATATAAACCGGTATATGTATGATGTATGGTCTTGGCGAGCAGGAGGGAGGCTCTTCATTAGGGTTAGCAGGGGGGAGGGTCTTTGGGGGGGCAGGTCCTTACCACAAAGGTGTTGCGGTTGCCGTGTGTGTGTGTGTGAGAGAGGTCCAGACGTCCGGGGTCGACGGCCCCCAGCTCCCCCAGACACTCCCCACAGAGCAGCCTCGCCTCGGGGGAGACGTCCTGACACCCTCGCAGCAACACCAGCACCAGAGACGAGATCACAGGTTCCACAGCCTCGCTGGCACACACCTGCCTCAACAACCACTCCTGGAGCGCGCACACACACACACACACACACACACACACACACACACACACACACACACACACACACACACACACACACACACACACACACACACACACACACACACACACACACACACACACACACACACACACACACACACACACACACACACACAGGTTGAAGCAATCATCTTACAATCCACATTCAATAGACATAACGACTGATATTCTCCCTTACCTTACATTACCCATCAGTAGCCTGGCTCTGATTATTCCATTAGCTCTGTGTGTGTGTGTGTGTGTGTGTGTGTGTGTGTGTCTACCTGGTTGCTGTGCATCAGGTCCCTGAGGCTGGTGAGAGCGTGTATTCTGACGTCAACATTCTCATGTTGAACGGCTCTCATAGAGAGCTGCAGTGCTGCAGCCAGGTCACTGGTCCTAGAGGTCAGCTAGAGACAGGAGGATCAGGATCATCATCATCATCATCAACACCATAACCATTATCACCACCATAACCATCATCACCATCATCACCACTATAACCATTATCACCATCATCATCATCATCATCAACACCATAACCATCATCACCATCACCACCACCACCACGTCCTACAGACCTTCTTGTAGTCCTGCAGCACAGTGTGGATGTCTTTGAGTTCAGGGTGGTCAGGCAGGAAGTAGATCTCATGGAGGTAGTCCCTCACCTCTTCTCTGCGTGACAGAAACACAAGCAGGCTACAGTCTGTGTGTGTGTGTGTGTGTGTGTGTTCATCTACACCTCAACTAAAAGCCATTTTTAGCCTTTTATATATATTTGGATTATTTGCATCTGAATGCTTGACAGTAACCACAAATTAAGTATTAGTTTAGTGAAGTGTGTGTGTGTATGTGTGTGTGTGTGTGTGTTACCTGTTGTCCAGTATCAGATAGCGTATGATAGCAGCGGTCTCTCTGGGCTGTAATGGGATGAGGGGGAGGAGCGCCACGATCACATGACTCAGCAGAGGACCCAGGTGGGCGGGCTCTACACTCCGCACAAAACACTCCCACGTCCTGTCCACACAGGAAATAGGAAGTGAGAGTGAGGAAGTCACTAGGTACACTCGTCATCATCAGTGGGATTGGGGAGTGACTGAGGGGACACGTCTGACCAGCAAACTGAAGTTTCTGAATTCCCGAATGGGTTAAAATGTGGTTACGGTTAGGTTTAGGGTCAGGGTTCATGGTGTGCAGGTCAGGCGTGTCTTCTTCGTCCCTACCGTCAGATTGAGTTTGGATTCCCTGCCTTGGCATCTATCAGAAATGTCCACTCAGGTTTATTGTTATCTGTATGCCATTGTCTGACATGTGCATCATGGACCCTACCTACAAAACGTGTTCACTGCATCTACTGTATATCTTTGCTCTCAAATAAAAACACATTTGAAAGAAGAAATGTCCACTCTTTCATTTCCCCTCATGGGTTAAAGCATTGGCTTGATGTAAGCATGGGCTAGAGGGGGTTCACAATGAATAAATACAGACTTTGGGGAGAGGGGCAGAGAATTGGGCCACAGCCATATACGTTTGACAGGATGACAATTCAATGAGGAACAACCCTTAAAATGTGGGGTGTGTGTGTGTGTGTGTGTGTGTGTGTGTGTGTGTGTGTGTGTGTGTACTGACTGGCAGCAGAGCAGAGGGAAGTCTTCTCGGTATCTCAGGCCTGTGCGCAGGGTGGTCATCATCTTCACTCTCACAGAGCTGATGTGTTTAGAGCCCATCAGACGCATCAGAGCCATCACGCTGGTCAGAGCCTACACACACACACATTATTTTTTTCATCACAATTCTGACTATTGTTTGCATGTAAATGTGTATTGTTTTGTATCGTGTGTGTATATTGTATATCAATTAAGAGGATAACTAAATACTCCATCAATCAATCTACACACACACACAAACACACACCATCTTTTTACGGTCCTTCTCTCCAGCACTGGAGCTGAGCAGCTGCATGTTAAAGAACGCCAGGATACCCAGTAGTTTGGGCTGTAGATAGTCAGCCTGAGAGAGAGAGAGAGGGAGAGAGAAAAAGAAGTGGAAGGGAGGGATAGAGAGAGAGAGGGAGGGAGAGAGATTTGTATGCTGTATTTGTATTTGATGCTTTGTATACAGAAAGCGGTGATGCCCTTACTATGAATATGAACAGTGGTGGGGGAAGTGATGTCATTACCATGCGTTCAGGGGTGGTGATGTCTCTGGGACCCTGGTACGGGTCGTCATTGGAGGCGAAGGAGGCCAGGATGGCCAGTCCATTAAACACCTGCATGAGCGTGCACACACACACACATAACAATCAAATCAATAAGCCATGTTATGTTGAAGATTTTAAACATTTGTGCTGTAGACTGTGTGTGTGTGTGTGTGTGTGTGTGTGTGTGTGTGTGTGTGTGTTCAGACCTGTTGGTAGTGTTCTCCCAGACGTAGCAGCAGTTCATTGTGAAGGCCCTGAAAGTCCTGCCTCAGCAAAGACCCCAGCTCAATCTCTGTCTCACTCTACAACAACAACAACAACAACAACAACTTTAATTCAGCAATCTCTCACTCACTCTAAACACACAACACACAAATGCAACAACATTGAGCAGATACCCTACTCAATTCTCACTTGAAGGTTAATTCAACACTCATATACTCACTAACACACACACACACGTTAAGTTACCTGCAGGTAGTGAAAGGCTCTCTCTAGCTCCTCTTTAGTGCAGGAGCAGACAAGATGGCTGAATATGTACTTGAAGTTGTTGATCAGGATCTCTCGTCGATTTGCCTTGAGCTCATTGGCCAGAGTGCGAATGAGGGCAGAGCCAGTGGAGCTGGCCTTTGCAGCGAGATAAGGCAGGAGCACCTGGAGAGTACGCTGCACACACACACACACACACACACACACACACACACACACAGACACACACAGACACACACAGACACACACAGACACACACAGACACACACACAGACTTCAAATCATACCTAAATCCTTGCTGATTTCTTCGCTTCATTTTGGTCGAGGTAGACCAAACTTATGGTAAGCAGTTGAGGAGAGTGTACGTGTGTGTGTGTGTCTGTGTGTGTGTGTGAATGTGTGTTTGTAGCACGTGTATGTGCATACTTACAGTGAGGAAGCGGTGGAGGTCCGGGAAGTCGAAGGCGTGTGCGATCTGAGACAGGATGTCGAGGGCCAGCTCTCTCTGATTGGCTGACTCGGTGCTCTGGTCCGGCGTGCTCCGCAGGGCTGTTGCGTGGCGCGAGTGCAGCGACTCCACAAGGAACTACACCAGAGAGAACCAACCAATCAGGAGCGGTCATTCCTTAGTATTCACTGTTGTCATATTGCACTGTGGTTCTGTATACAAGATGCCCACACAGTTTGACATAGTGTAGAGAAAATTTAGCAACTCTTGGAGGACAATGGAACTCAATAAAATGCTTCTTGAATGTAAAGACATAACCTGAGAGTGCCCATCTCTGCCTAAATGTACGGTCTTGTAGTCAAACTTTCAAGGGCGGTTTTCCTGGACAGGTAACACCTAACCCTAGACTAAAAAGTTTTTTTTTCCACTGAAAGTACAATTTATTCAGAAACTAGGATTAATCTGTGTCTGGGTAACTGCTAAAAACTTCTTTGATGATTTTTCCCTGAAAATGTAGTTCAGGATGAGGCTTAATCTGTCTCCAAGAAAACCACCCCTCAGTGTAGTACAGACTAAGCTGACAGACAGGGTTATTTTTTCCTTCCTTCCTTCCTTCCTTCCTTCCTTCCATCCATCCATCCATCCATCCATCCGTAGTGGTTTAGGCTGAACTGACCTGACAGACGGGGTTCTTGTACTGGCTGAACAGGGTCTGCAGTTTGAGTCCTTTAGCAGAGGCCAGAGCTCTGATCTGAGTGTAGGCAGCCACAGACACGGGCGAGGACTTGGACAGCAGGCAGTGGAGCAGCCTCAGGAGAGAGAAGGATACCAGGCTGCCCTGCGCTGCCCTGAGGGGGGGGAGAGGGAGGGGAAGAGGAGGAGGGAGGAAGAGAGAGAGAGAGCGAGGGCGAGAGAGAGAGGTAAAGGGAGGGAGGGAAGATAGTTAGAACGGCTACCAAGTAAACGTAGTCTCTGAAACGCTCTTTCTGGTTTTGACAGTGTGTGTGTGTGCGTGTGCGTAAGCGTAAGTGTGTGCTATGTTACCTGCCAATCTCTCCCGTGGTGAGGATGAGAGTATTGCGCAGGTCGTCGTCTCTGTTGAGCTTGGCGTTTGTGAACGCCTCCTTCAGACGAGACACCAAGAGCTGGGGGGGGGGGGGGGGGGGGGCAAGGGATACATCAACGAATCAACTCAGGTGACCATAACGATCCAACCCCCTGGTCCAATTCTGCAACATCACTCACCTCGCTGAGCGGACCCTGGTCAGGGTTAGGGGCGGGCTCTGCCAGCAGGAAGCGTACGGATTGGCTGAAGAGAGTTCGGACCTGTGGCTCCGGGTCTTCTATGAGACCAATCAGAGCGTTCAGAACGGCCTGTGAGTCGCTGTCGCCGCCCCCGAGACTCACGTGCTGACAGAGGTGAGGCAGAGCTTCTATGAAAGCTAGGACAAAAACATAGTGTGTTAGCGCGCGCACACACACACACACACACACACACACACACACACACACATACACATACACATACACATACACACACACATACACACACACACACACACACACACACACACACACACACACACACACACACACACACACACCTTGTTTGGCACTGCTGGCACCATGTCGTCCGAGCAGAGGTAGAAGTGGTTTGATGAGCGACGCTCCCAGGGAGGCAGTTATCCCAGCATGCTTGGTGGCAAGGCTGATACGGGAGCAGAGGATTGTGGGTAGTGGGATGGGCTCTGTGTGAGTGACACTGAGTTCGGAGCTCTCTGATAGGACGCAGGTCAGCTGACCAGCAATCCTCGCAAGCTCCACAGTCACCTGCTCTGAACCGTCCTCAAGCCTGGTGCTACACACAGACACACACACACACACACACACACACACACACATTAAATGGAATATTTCTTTGAAGGGATCTCATTCCCTGATTGCTACCGATGAAACAGTCATTACAACCGTTAAGAAGCTTAGAAAGCTAGAATATTACATATTGCACCTTTAATACACAGTGTGTGTGTGTGTGTGTGTGTGTGTGTGTGTGTGTGTACTCACAGTAGGGTGGTGTGTACGAGGTTGTGGTGTGTGTGTCCCAGGTGGTGTAGCAGCAGGGGGAAAGCTCGGACTGCTCCGGCTCTCACCACCTCATGTTGACTCTCCAGAGCCTGGGAAAACACAAACACACGCCACGCCTCACACACCCCCCGACGCAGCAACGCCAGCAGCAACACACACTCCGTCTGGACCTGGGGGGCTGCAGAGAGAGAGAAAAATTACTACTTAAAACATTGCTACCTTAAAGTTACGACTCCCACATGACAACTTTAAAAGTTACGACTCCAACATGACTACTGACTGACTATGACTAATGTTTGCTGAACAACCACTGCACTGGGTTTTCTGTGGGAACTTCCAAGGAATTATTAACTCTCTCACTTCAAGAGAGAACTGATCCCATTAAAAGTGGAATTTTACTTCAAGTCAGTCAAGTAGTCCACCATTGATAGGGTCCCACATAAATTCCATAAATCCAAAATCAATCCAAATCCCATGACACACACCATGCTGACGTCAAATGTGTCTGAGCAGAAGGCAGGCTGAAGTCGTCAGGGTAACTTACAGTAACAGGAGCCCAGTCTCTGAGCCAACCCGGGGAGGCTGGAGGGGAATCCTGCGCTCTGATAGGCCGAGTGAGATGCATGCTCACACACCCACGGCAGGGACAACAGCGCACACACACTCTGCTGCTGCGGGCCGTCCTTACTGGCACCGCTCACTGCAAACACACACAGAGAAAAGGTCTCATACAACACAGCAACCGCTAGTGGTCAGGTAGAGGGTGTGTGTGTGTGTGTGTGTGTGTGTGTTTTGTTCTTACTGGTCAGGTACAAGATGCAGTCCAGGGTCCTGATGGTGAGCTCCAATGCAGACTGCATGTGGGTGTGGTCAGCGTTTGATGGAGCCCTGTCCAACATGGACTGACAGCTCTTCAAAGCCTCATCTAGAATGTGAGCAGACACCCACAGAAGTGGAGAAGGGCTAAAGAGAGAGGACATGAAAAATATGCAATGTTATTACCATTTGTATTAAGAGGGGTGTGTGTGTGTGTGTGTGTGTGTGTGTGTGTGTGTGTGTGTGTGTGTGTGTATGTGTGTGTGTATGGTGTGTGTGGTGTGTGTGTGTGGTGTGTGTGTGTGTGTGGTGTGGTGTGTGTGTGTGTGTTACCTGGTGGGAGAGGAGCAGAGGCCTGCCAGGTATAGGATGAGAGCCAGCCCCTCCAGGGCTCTGAGGGTGATCTGGGGGTCGGGGTCAGAGTTCAGAGAGGTCAGCAGCTCCTCCAGCCTGCGGCTCACAGCTGCCCACACCTCGCTCCGGACCCGCATGTCCCCCTCCCTGAAAACACACACCAGAGGCGTCATACAGTACGCCGAAAAGTGTGTTTCAGAGCAATGAAGTGTGAATCTACGATCGAGAGACAGACAGATCACGTACATTGGTGGTGTTTTGGGGGTCTTGCTGGATGGGGGGTTGATGGTTAAGCAGGGTCTCTTGGCAACAGTCTCACCTTCCTCCCTCTCTTGCGTCGCCAAAGTAACCTCAGCCTTCAGAGCAGCATGGAGAAAGCCCTCCACACACTGCAACACACACACACATAAGAAACACTTCATCTATAACACACAGTATGTGTGTGTGTGTGTGTGTGTGTGTGTGTGTGTGAGTGTGTGTGTGTGTGTGTGTACCTCAGGCTGCTTCTCAGTGCCGATGCTGTGAGTGAGGGTTCTGCAGACGTCGGTGACTCTCTGTCTCCGTAATGACACTGCACTCTCATAGCCCGGAGCGACGGAGAGCAGGAAGTTGAAGACCAGGCACAGTGATTGGCTGACCTCCAAACCCAGCCCTGACCCTGACCCCCCCAGCACACACACGCGCTCTAACAGCAGTGCCAGGTGGGCACGCTCAAACCGGGGGGTTTCTTGAGCGGGGGTGTGTGTGTTAGAGCACCCTATAGGCCCAAACACACTACGCGTCAGGTTGAGCAGCTCTCCGCTGTAGGGCTGTTGTTCCACTGTGTGCGTGTGCATGTGTGTGTCCATTAGCTGAAGGTAAGCAGTGAAGAACTCCTGGCTCCGCCTCTCAGGGAATCCTCCCAGCTCCACCAATCGCCTCAACATCACCATAGCGACTCTCCTTAGACGAGCACTGCCATTGGCCAGGACAGAGCAGGCCGCGTCCCAAGCCACGCCCACCTCGCGACGGCAAGCTAATCCCCGAAGAGTGTTGCTCAGAACATCAAGTGTCACGGCAATCAGTGTTTCCAAGGCAGCAGGGGAGGAGAGGACGAGGGGAGAGGGGGTGAGGTAGGCGGAGACACACAGAGGGGAGACAGAGAAGCGTTGAAGTGTTACAGGCCACAGGGTATGCGTGTGTGTGCCTGTGAGGTGTGTGTATGTTCTCTTCGTGAGCGTGTGTGTGGCGAGTATGTTGCCGAGGTCCTGGGCCAACCCGAGCAGCTCCTGCGCAAGGGAGCTGAAGAGGATTGGCGCTCGGGCTCTGAGCGCGTGCAGTAAGGAGCAGAGCACAGCGGTGACTCGTCCATGGATGACATCACACTCAGGGGCCGCCGCCACTCGCAGCAACCTCCCCACCACCCACCTGCTGAACTCTAGAGAGAAAAGAGACGGAAAAGAGGAAGAGGTAAAAGTAGAGAATAGAAGACAGGTAGTGAGAGTGAGGTCAGACATCAAAACAGAGTGTAATACATTATACATCATTTCATGTTCTTGGCTTTGTTTTTGTACTACTGCTGTGGCATATTCATTTTGCAATTAAAACATAATATAAATCAAAGTTATTATTTCGAAGTTATTACTATATACACACACAATGAGGCAGAAGGCTATGCGCATTAGTTCTTACCAGCACTGCTCTGCTCTGTGTCAGAGTAGTGAGCTGGCTGACAGGCTGGGTTGACAAACATCAGAGAGGAGGACTTGATAAAGTGCTGCACGAAGTCCAGCAGCATCACACATGCAGGCTCTGAACTCGACCTCTTACTCAGCTCCAACGCCACTAAAACACAGCCACACAGAAAAACAGACAGACAGACAGACAGACAGACAATTAGACAGACAGACAGACAGACAGACAGACAGACAGACAGACAGACAGACACACACACACACACAGTTGTTGTTGTTGTTGTTGTTATCACTAGCAAATTAATACAGTTTAAGGAGAGTTGAAGTGAGGAGAAGAGAAAGTTACTTTAATTCAGAGGAGTTTTCAGAGGAGTTACTTTAATTCAGAGTAGGGCTTTTAAGATACACCCCTCTACTCACCGACATCCACGTCTGTCAGAATTCTGTCGATGAACTGACAGAGAATCTGACGAGGTTTCTGAGCGACCTGATTGTATTCTGCAGCGCTGGCACTGGAAACAATACGATAGAATACCAATGGAAACCATTTCAAGTCACATCTAGGAAGGTAAATAGCTATCCGACAATATTTATAGACAGTGTAAGTACAATCTCAGTAGTAGCCAAAGCCGACTGCTGCATGCTTTTGTGTATTTGACATTTAACAAGTTATAGTAGTACAGTAGTAGACCAACTACCTAGCTAGCAAAAACAAAGTGTGTTGTTCTGACATGGATGTGACAGCTAGCTCAAGACTAACCTCGCTAGCTCTTGAAGAGCAGGGATCATGGCAGACATTTCTAGTCCTTCCATCTTTAGACCAAGGAGAGTGAACACTGAAAAACACAACTTTCTCCAACTAGCTAGTTAAACAGGGGTGTGAGAAAAATACATCATCGCCCGAGCACGTTGTCATCCTCAGAAGGAAGGAACCATTCGAAAACTTTCGCTCCAAAGGTCTTGTACGGCAACTATCGAGGGTCATTCTTCATTCTGCCCCGCGCCTAATGCAAGCTCTCTTTCTCTTTCTCTCTCTTCTCTCTCTCTCTCTCTCTCTCTCTCTCTCTCTCTCTCTCTCTCTCTCTCTCTCTCTCTCTCTCTCTCTCTCTCTCTGTCTCACACTCACCCGCCTGCCTTGGAGTGTTACTGTAAAGGCAAAGTGTGCGTATTATTGCATGGATTTTTCATATGTCATATTCAATATTTTTCTTATGGCAGGGGTCATACATCCTCTTATCAGATCTCTTTCACTCACACTCTCTCTCACTCTCTCTCTCTCTCTCTCTCTCTCTCTCTCTCTCTCTCTCTCTCTCACTCACCCGCCTCTCTATACAATGAAATGTTCAGCATGCATTTATTATGGTAAGAAATATACATCAGATTCCAAAAGAGCAATACATTTACAATACATGTAAAATGTGTGGATGATCTGGGGCACTGGATTTGGAAACAGACAGTGTACGCCGACCATTTAAATGTCATCATGAAAGGAATGAAGTTTCTTTGTTGTTCCAGTGTTATGCCCCTGGGGTCTTTCGACAAGATCGCAACTAGTATGCCCATTATTCGCGCACGCACGCACACACACACACACACACACACACACACACACACACACACACACACACACACACACACACACACACACACACACACACACACACACACACACACACATCTCTTTGAACATTGGGCATGAGTTACTGGTTAGACCTTCAGTCTCCAAGGCACCAAACCATGTGCTTCGGCCGACATGTAAACAAAAACAATGTAAAACAAAAACACAGTAGGAAACAAGTTCATAGTATTTGTAAGATTCAGTTTAATATGTAAATAGTAATAGTAATACACAACATTTGGACAGACTTGGAGTGTTACTGTAAAGGCAAAGTGTGCGTATGATTGCATGGATTTTTCATATTACGTCTGCTCATATGGCAGGGGTCATACATCCTCTTATCAGATATGATATGGAATAATCGGCAGGTTTATGATTCTCTGATTATACACGACAATCACAGAAAAGATAAAAAGAAAGAGAGTGAGAGAGAGAGAGAGAGAGTGCAAGAGAGAGAGAGATGCTTGCACCCCTTTGATTTCTGCAAATCTTAAAGGACTGGGTAGGTGTACGTTAAAAAGGTGTTGATGCCGTATCACCAAGCCTCCCAATTAAGGTTGCTTTAACAACATTGCTTAGTGCCTACACTTCCACTCTGGTTCCTCCAGATCCTCTTCAAACACCAAGGGGGTAGAGACTAACAGGTTGTTGGCAATGCAACGAGAAACAGAGTGAAAGAGGGGAGAAAGTGGTTGAGTGAGTGGTGAGTCGGAGTAGGCGTGGTCTAGCGGTCCGCCTTCTTTAGGCCCCGCCCCATGAGGCAAGCAAACACGGTCATCACCATCTTGGGCTTCACCTCGACCAAGTCATCAGGCAACGCATACACACGAGCCCCGATCTTACGGGATACTGAGATAGCATACCTGGGAGAGGGGGAGAGAGAGAGAGAGAGAGAAGGAAGAGTTCATGTGAGATTTATATGAGATTTATAAATCATTTATATGATTTATATGGACAGTGGTACAGTGTGTGTGTGTCAGTATCAAACTCACTCCTGGTCCTGGAGAGCTGCAGGGACACACCTGATACAGCTCATCAAGGTTTTGAAGATCAGTTGATAAGCTCAATCAGTTGTGATAGCACTAGGCTGGGCCCACTGGGGCTTTCCAGGACCAGGATTGAGGATTACTAGAGTTAGTGGTAAGGTGTCAGAGGGCAGAGAGCTATGAATGATTTACTTGGCGTTGTTGAGTCTGTCAGTGTCACTCAGGTCTCCTCTCTTCACCATCTCTTGTTTCACAGCGTTGGGAGCGATGGTCTCAATCAGGTCTATCACGGGCAGACTGGTACTTATCAGTTTATCCTGCAGGTGAGAGAGTAGGGATTAACACACACTCAGACACACACACACGCACACACAGACACGCACACATACGCACAACACACACAGACACACACACACGCACACACAAACACAAACACACACACAAACACACGCACACACACGCACACACACACACACACCACACACACACAC
>NC_139667.1:8965869-8988369 GCF_951799395.1 Argentina silus
GAAGACTTGAGGCTGTTTTGAGAGCAAAGTGAGGCCCCATCCAGTATTAGTATAGTGTTCCTAATAAAGTGTTTGGTGAGTGTATACTGCAATGGAGGCTGGTGGAAGTAGAAATCGGAGGACAGGCTCATTCCTCATTCCATTCCATGCGTTGTGATTTCGACCTCCGCCAGCCTCCCCTGGTGTGCTGTGGGATCTTTGTGTATGACGATGACAATGAATGCTTCAGTTCAGCTTATGTTGCAAATGAGCGTCGTGCAAAAGAACCTAGAGAGTTAAACAACAAATGGCCACAGCGATAATGGTGAAGATAAGACTAACAATAAGGAAGCTTGGGGGTTATGGGTTAGAACGGCCTCAAACTGGCCTTGTGGCCTTTGTTCCCTCACCTTCTCTAACACCTTATGGCTTTAACAGCCTGACTGAAACTATGCATGGACACTAGAAACGTATACAAAACAACAAAGAACATACAGCTAACATATATATATACGTACACACACACACACACACACACACACACACACACACACATACACACACACACACACACACACACGCACACACGCACACACACACACACACACACACACACACACACACACACACACACACACACACACACACACACACACACAGATACTCTAACTGCCCCAACCACACATATGACTTACCACACACACCCTCCACACACCCCACACCTGAGCACCACAGGTGCACCACACACATCACAGAACATCCCCCATCTAAATATCTAACGGTGGACCATGCCCTGGTACTAACACAGAAACGGTGAACAACAGAATACAAACAAGCATAGGACACACATTAGAGAGTTACCTTCATATGCAGCTGTGTACGGGAGGCTTGTCTTGTTCCTGTCCTGTCTACGGTTGAGCGTCTCTGTCAGTGTGCAGGTCACTGTGTGTGCAGGTCCTCGGGCTGGGTGGAGGAGATGTACAGGAAGGGTCACACAGGGCTCGAGAGGTCTCTCTCGGGAGTCACTCCTCTCTCAGGATAAGCAGACCTTTGCCCCGATGAAGCTTTAGAAAGGCGTGGCGGCCCTGTGTCTGAGAGTTAACATTTAACTCTTCAGCTGTGTCATCTGTTTTCTCCCACACACACGCGCGCACACACACGCACACATACGGACGCACATGCATGCACACACCCACCCATACATGCACACACAAGAGTGCGCAAATGTACACACACACACACACACACACACACACACACACACACACACACACACAGACAGACAGACAGACAGACAGACATACAGACATACAGACAGGCACACACAAGCACACACATACAGACAGGCACACACAAGCACACACACACAGACATGTTTAAAATATGAGGACTGTGTATCCCTACACCCCACCCTGGACTGCTGGACAATACTCTGAAACCTGAGGCAGAGAAGCAATTACAACACTTTAATAAAATAGCCCCACTTTGCTGCAACTGAACCGCTTTACTGCAGCAGCAGCAGCAGCAGCAGCAACACTTTACTGTAACAACAGCAACATTCTTTCAGCTTATCAAAAACCTCTTTCACCCTTCCCCCTTCCCATCTCTCCCTTGCTTTCTCCTCCAAAATGTCATACAATCATTGAGCAAGACCAAAGAAAACAGTTATCCCTCTTCTGTTCCTGGTCAGCCGTTGTATGTAAGGGTCAAAGGTAACACACTCTTGGCTACTACAGTATTGCAGATTGAGACATAGAGAGTAGACAGAGTAGAACAGTCAAACAGTAGAACAGTCAAACAATAGAACAGTCAAACAGTAGAACAGTCATACGGTAGAACAGTCAAACAGTAGAACAGTCAAGCAGTAGAACAGTGATACAGTAGAACAGTAATTCGGTAGAACAGCCATACAGTAGAACAGTCATGAGGTAGAACAGTAAGGAGCTTACAGTCACTTACGGGCAGGCTGAGAGGTTTAGGATCCAGCACTGGGCAGGGGCCGGGTGGTTGGGAAGGCCGGATCTGGGAGGGAAAGCACCTCGTAGATCACCTCCTTCTTCACTTTCCCTTCTCCTCCTCTTTATCTTCTCCTTTAGCCCCTCTCTTCTACCTTTTCCCCTTCACCCGTTGCCTCTCCCACTCTCCAAAACACACCCACACAATAGTTCACTCTGGCCCAAAACCCAGACACAAGATCACACACTCTCTATCTATATGCTGCCTCTAAACACACACACACCTTCATGCAGACCTCTATGCACCATCTCTTGATACACACACACCTTAATGACGACCTCTATGTCTCTAGATAGATACACACACACCTTCAGGTCTGTTCTCTCTGACACCCGATCAGCCCAGTTTCACTCCCCGGCCCTCAGGGGTTCTCTGGTTACCCTCTCTCTCTAACCACAGCTCTGAGATCAGTGCTCTCGCCCCAGTCCTCACTCTAACAGCCAGGGGCTTAGCTCGAACACTGTGCCTGAAACAGTGGTTAATGTCACAGACTAAACCTTGGCCAGAGGCTATTCTCATAACCCTCCTACATTATTCACACACACACACACACACACACACACACACACACACACACACACGCACACAAGCACACAAGCACACACACACAATCTGATCAAACTGATAGCGACCTAGTGTAGTTATCTAATAGTGAATAGTTGACATATCTACTTGCCTTATCATGTAACAATCATTCCTTTATGATCGCAGTATAATCACCTTAATTCCACCATTAATGCCATGAGAGATTAAAGTGTGATTGAAACAGAGGGAAACAAGGGGGGGTGTGGCTGAGGGCTGAGGGAGAGAGAAAGAATGAGAGAGAGAGAGAGAGAGAGAGAGAGAGAGAGAGAGAGAAAGAGAGAAATACAGAGAAAGAGAAAGAGAGAGAGAGAAAGAGAGAGAGAGAGAGACCACCAAAAGGACATAGCACCCCCTCAAACCATGTGTTGCACAAGTTGCCGACCCATAAAACTTTAACCAGAATGCATATAAACGTATCTTTTAACGATGTTCACAGGAGGATTACAATTATATAATCAAATGTAAAGTAAAAAGTGTGGAGGCACATGCAGTGCCACCTTGAGGATAAACTTTGAATTACATGTTGACAATATGACAGGTCAAGTGCTTTTCTCAGGTCTGAAAAAAGACAGAGAGGAACCTGCATCTCGAATTATGATGGAATTAGTATTTGACAAACGAACATGACCTCTCATTAGGAACATCTCACCATCTGCGCCCGCTCTAAGTGGTAGCAGTACATTAGACTTGACCTCTAGCCAATCAGTGGCTATCAATTAAGGCAGGGATGAATTAATTGGGGGCACATGGTTCTATCTAATAGTGGTGCTTGCATCATATCTGATCCTTTCTTTTTCTTATGCAATAAAAAAATACTAATTTAAAAATAATTAGAATACATTGATTTCACTATGATGTATTTTTGAGAAAAAAGTTAAATAGTCAGGATTGCACTGTTCTGTTGAAAAATGTTTTGATTCAATCATTCTTAATTGTATTGTGAGATTATTTGAAGGTCTCCACTCTCCACAATAAGAAAGTAATAATGTTGATTGTTACTGGTATAATATTAGAGATAATATATAATGGGTATTATGAGAGATAATTAGTACAAATTCATAATTGCTTCCCCATCATATAGAGTTAGAGAACATAAAGTAAATTTCCGCGCGCGCTATTTGACAGGTGCAGCAGGGCGCATGTATTTCCCTCGCCCTCTCACTCAGCTCAAAGTGCAGATTAGTGTTTCGCCACTAGGAAGAGCTGCAGGATCATGTAAATGGTCTTGCAGGCAGTGAGGAATAGGCTACAGTATGAGTGAGCAATAGGATATGTAATAGTATGTCGCAGAATCTCTCTCTGATCCGAATCATTTTAACAGTAGAAAATACCATCATTAGGCATATCATTCATGCCATAGATAAGACAACTATTTATAATTATTTAGATTTTGTGAACAGTGTATTTTCGTCGTGTGGCTGCATCTGTGGTTTCTAAATTGTGCATTGACCTTGTGGAACCAATTGCGTGGAATAACTCTTGTGTGAGAACTGAAGGTGTGTGCGCGTGTGTGACAGAGAGCGAGAGAGAGAGAGAGATCTGAGGGGGGCGTGTGTGCTATCATTGGTCACATGACCCGGAATAAATGCCACTGACTTGATTCCTTCTCTGACTGTTCGCAGCTGATTCCGCCTGCCTGCTTGTACCGTAACTACTCGAACTAACTCCTGAGCTTCCCCAACCTCGGATACACTGAATACGGACTATGGCGGGTAAGACATCGCACTGTCGGTTAATTAATGTGGAACACCGGGGAACCCCTGTCTCCGCTTCGTAAATATTCTGAGCAACGCAGTTTATATTAGCGTGTTGCACTTGTGCACCGTCCATTCCGTGAGCCCTTCCATTTTGATTTGATTAATTTATAGGCTGCATAAGAGGTAATATTGAATAAGCGTCTGAAATGTCGGTGAAGTCTGAAAGGGACATCGTGTGCTTGTTGTGTTGATGGCGAAATCTGCTGCAGCAGGCAGGTCTGTGCGTACGTGCGCAACAGTGGCCTTGCGCTTGGGCCCCCGTGCCGTGTGTGTCAGACTGGATTATTTGCTGTATTCTAGGATCCAGAGATCACAAATAGGCTTCTTAATCTGGCATTAAAATGGAAACGAGACATGCACAGCAGTGGAAACGCAGGGTCGCCGTGCGCATGAAGAACTCGTTTGACATTCCCACCAAAATCCACCTGCTCTGACCCTTATAGTAGGCCTACAGAATGCAGCACTCTTGACAGAGGGGCTAAGGGCAGAGGCGGGGTAGGACTTTTCTGAAAGTACATATCTACTTGGAGGGACATCTCTTGACTTCTGGTGAAATGTTTCAGTGTCACTTAGATTGGTATGTAAGTTGTGTGTGTTTGTGTGTTTCTCTGACCGACCAGACCAGGCATTTGTGACGCTGGCCACAAACGACAACTATGCCAAAGGAGCAATGGTTCTAGGCTGGTCGCTACGCAACCATAAAACCACAAAGAAACTGGTGGCTCTGATTGGACTGCATGTAGCAGAGCCCTGCAGGTAACACACACACACACACACACACACACACACTTGCATACTCCCACACTCTTGTGCAGGATACAACTGTGTCTGTGTGGTTGGCAGGGCTGTTTTGCGATCTCTCTATGACGAGGTGCGTGTGGTGGATATTCTGGACTCTGCCGACGTGGCTCATTTGGCTCTGATGAAGCGGCCTGACCTGGGAGTGACCTTCACCAAGCTGCACTGCTGGACACTCACACAATACAGCAAGTGTGTGTTCATGGACGCTGACACACTGGTGAGTACAAACTATACACACACACACACACACTGGTGAGTACATATTACTAGCAAGTGTGTATGGTCATGGATGCTGCAACTGTGCATCCCTGTGTTTGGGGTTCAATGATGTCCTAGTATATGTTAATGTATATTTATGCATACATGTACAGGTATTGTCGAACATAGATGAGCTGTTTGAGAGGGAGGAGCTATCGGCGGCGCCCGACCCTGGTTGGCCGGACTGCTTCAACTCAGGAGTGTTTGTGTTTAAACCCTCCAATGAGACGCACCACAAGCTGCTCACGCTCTGCACTGAGAATGGCAGCTTTGACGGTGAGACAGTCACCCCACCCCCCCCCCTCTCTCTCTCTCTCCACAGCCCTTTCTCACTGACGAGTTTCTCGTGCACAGTCTCTCTGTTTTAATCCCTTCCTCTCCTTGATCCCTTTCTTTCCCTCCTCCCCTATACCCTCCTCTCCTCTCTTCCCCTATACCCTCCTCTCCTCCCTTCCCCTATACTCTCCTCCCTGACCCTCCTGCTCCTCGTCTCCCTCAGTAGTATGAGGTCTGGTGGGGGGGCTGTAGGGGAGTAGATAACAACAGGTTGCATCACTTCAGACTCTGCCCTCCTGTCAGTCACCAACGGTCCCCCCACCCAGAGTAAACCAAACAGACCTGTCCTGTCTGTCAGCTCAGAGCTCACCCCTGCCCTTTGTGTGCTGCTTTCAGTGTTGTTAATTACAGAGACTACCGTGTGTGTGCGCCTCACACTGAGACTTCCGTGTGTGTGTGTGTGTGTGTGTGCCCGTCCCATAGACTGAGGGGTTGCGCCATACATTGCGTCAACTCTGCAATTTCCTTAGGTTCTTCTGTCAACACCCTCCTAAAGTCACTATTTATACATCAGAGAGAGGTGCGTGCCTGTGTGCACTCAGGCAAGGGAAAGGTCAGATATGGTAGGCTTCAGAGACATTCTGTTCGTCATAAACTTGTCGCTAATGAACCCACACTCTGCTTTGACTGACCTGGTATGTGTCCATTTTATGTGTGTCTGTCTGTCCTCAGGTGGAGACCAGGGTGTTCTCAACAGTTTCTTCAATACCTGGGCCACAGCAGACATCTCTAAGCACCTCCCCTTCATCTACAATCTCAGCAGCATCGCCATCTACTCCTATCTACCGGCCTTCAAACAGTCAGTACACACACACACACAGGTTTATTTCACATCTTATTTTAGCCTGGCTTCCTGCCCTCAGCTGTAATAAGGTGTTTTTGTTTGAATGATGGGTGTAGAGAGAGAGAGAGAGTGAGTTTGTGTCTAGAGAGAAAGATGAGCCAAGGTCAGTTGAAAGTGTGTGTGTGGTGTTGAGTTACTGTAGAGGAGTGGACCAGACTTGACCAGCCCCAAAATAGAACAGCTATACTGAGCCTTAATTACACTTTGCTCCGTACACTATTCCAGTGTCACTCTCAGTTGTACCACACACACACACACTCAGACTGACAAACCCTCACTGTGTGTGTGTAGATACGGGCGTGAAGCCAAAGTGGTGCACTTCCTGGGGAAAGTGAAGCCATGGAACTACACGTACGACCCCCAGAGTGGCCAGGTCAAAGGTCATTCTCTGCCCCCTGACCTCTGCCAGCTGCACCCTGACTACCTGGTCATGTGGTGGGAAGTCTTCTCCTCTGTACTCCCGTCACTACAGCTGGCCTACGGAGACACTCCTTTTCACTCCGGCATCACTGAGGTAAGAAAGAGTGTGTGTGTGTGTGTGTGTCCGTCCGTCCACTCTAGCGTTATTCTGTCTAATCCTCTGGATGTGTTTTTCTCTCTCTCCTCTCCAATAGAGTGAGATCTGTGACAGAGCGCGTGAGATCCAGGCGCCCCCCCCTCCCGCTGCCCCCCTGGTCTCGTCTGAGGAGAGGAAGCAGCGGTGGGAGGCGGGCCAGGCCGATTACATGGGCGACGACTCTTTCGACCACATCCAACGCAAACTCGACTCCTTCCTCAAGTAGGGGTCAAGGGGTGGGGGGGACGGGCAGACAGAGGGGGCACCTATCACAGGCCAGAGATGGCTCAAACCGCCACTCGACCAATTGGAAGAGCTTGTGGTGGAGAATTACGAATTAAAACGCCAAAGTGCATCCTGGTCCTCACTCTCTGTTTCCTGTTGGAGTGTGTTTCTGTGGGGGGAAAACCAGCAAACTGACCAGCAAAGCCATGTTGAATTTCCAACGAGGTTAAAATTGGTTTATGGTTAGGTTTTTACCAAGTCGGGCTGTCGATGTGATGCTGGTCAAAAAAAGTTTTTCTTAGTCTCGTGTGTGCGTGCAAGTGGCCCTGGTCCAGGAACAACTCTTATCCCTCTCCCTTTATCTGTGCAGTGTTTGCAGATCTGATGAAATCAGAAAGGTGAGAGAAAAATATTTATGGCTCTCCAACCAGCCTTCCAATGAACTTTGGTTAACATCTGTTCACCATCACGTCAGCACTAGCATAGAATTGTCCAGTCCTTACAAAGGAACGAGGGGAAGAGTTTGTTTCTGGACTAGACGGACTAGTTCCTCTGCTCCAGTGTTTAGTCCAGTCTAATGCAGCTATGCAACTCACTAATATGCAGCTCACCCACTCAGTGTAGAAGTCCTACCAATTGACCCAACTCACTGTGATTCCAGTGTTAGTCTCACTCCAGCTCTAACTCACTCCACAAAGCCTAATAGTGGCAAACATAGGGTAGTTGTACTCTTAAAGGGGAGGAAGGAACTGTGTGTAGGGTAGTTGTGCTCTTAAAAGGGAGAAAGGAACTGTGTGTGGGTTAACTAAGTATTTCACTCCAAAATGGAAGAACTGTTAAGTGTGATGAGCTGTGTGTATAATAAGTCATAATGTAAAGCCCAGTGTTCTCGTTCTCTCTCTGTATACTCATATTCTGCATGTTAAGTTCTGTGATTCTGCTTGTTAAAAAGGAGGAAGGTTTTGTAAAGTGAAACCCACGGTAGAACTTTAGTCTCTGCCCTAGAGAGGAATTGTTTTCGCCACATCCTGTCTGTTTTCGCCAATTCTTCTCTGTAGTGTGACCAACTGCCTTACCGACGTTCACTGTTTACAAAAACCTCACTTACTGATGCCAATCACCTCAAAGGTCGAATCTAAAACGTCTGTCCTTGATTCCTTGTGTCCTCTCTCTAAACCTGGGGGAGAGTAAGCTTCAGACCGTTTTGAGAAGGAGGCGAGGAAGCAAGGGAAGTCTTTTGAGATTTGGCCTAAGGATAACCTTACCTGCTGCTGCCAATCCCCACCAGCCTCCCCACCAGCCCTCACACTGTTCCAATCCTCTAACTCAGTCACTGCTCTGTTGACTTACCCTCAGCTCTGAGATGTTACGACATAGTCAAGACAAAGGCTAATCGGAGTTAGGGTGAGTGAGTGAGGAAATTGGAACACACCAACAGTCTTCCTCACAACTACACACCTCAGCCTCAGCGTGGAGGGGTCTCCCCATAGACCCCAGGAATGGAACTTAAGGATTTTGGCCACTGGCTAACCAGGCTAGCAGACTAGTAGCAATTTCTACTGGCCTGGGTGATGTTCTACTAGCCCACAGTCCAAAAAATGCCATAGCTAAAGGGAAAACATACAATATTTCAGTTAATACCTGAGCGTCTACACAATTATAATTTCCCATAAATATACAGCTACATAAAATTTTGACTGTTGGGTTATGACCTAGCAAGCTCTGAAAAATACTAGCCTGGGGCTAGTGGGCTAGCTTAACTTCCATCCCTGCATACACCTATTTGTACTTGTAACCTTATCTATAACCTCCCTCCCTGTACAAGACCTCAGAGGACTGGTGAAGTGAAGCCTTCTGTTCCAGCTCAGTTCTGTGCCTCTGTTCAGTTTGTTTATTAAGTAGAATTGAGTTCTAATGATTTCTGTAACAAACAAAAAAAGTGTGCCCTACTACTGTATCACAATAATTTTCCTATGTTCTCCTTCCAGGTGTAAGTTGTTAATGTAATTTGCATGACTTATCCTGTGTTTGAAATAAACCACTTATTCGTTCTGGTTTGTCACATTTATTCCCACATACATAAATCCCACATACATGAAACCACACATGTATCATGAGTGAGTTGTTAACCAAGGGCAGTGTGGTGGTAATGTAACGATGGACAGTGTGTGTGTTTGTCCCCACAGCTGAGAGAACATTCCACAACAAACAGTATCAAAACTAACTGCAAAATGGGAATTTCTTAACAAGGTTCCCATCAAATGACAAAACTACAGGGCTCAAATTTAGTGCACTTTATGGGGAACAGAGTACCATCTCTGATGCCCTAACTCCAAGAACAGTCTTGTGTTGTCAAACGTAGGGACGTCTACAGCTCCATAAGGGCTTTGATTTCATTAATGCGTGACGCCTTCTTGTCGGTGGGGTTCTTGGACCCGAAAGCCTTGTCCACCAGATCCTGCTTCTGCCTCTGAATCCTCACCATGTTCTCCTCTACAGAGTCCTTCACGATGAACTACACACAAACACACACACACAACTCATTGTCATATTCATGAAACCAGTTTGAGACGACTTTTGCTTTGTGACATGGTGCATTATCTTGCTGGAAGTAGCCATTAGAAGATGGGTAAATTGTGGCCATGAAGCACATCGTTAGCAATAATACTCAAATAGGCTGTGGCATTCAAGCGATGATTGATTGGTATTAACGGGCCCACAGTGTGCCAAGAAAACATTCCCCACACCATTACCACCATGAGAAGGTGTACAGGTGTTCCTAATAAAGTGTTAAGTGAGTGTATACACAGTAACACACAGATATACAGACCTAATGCCAGAGTGAGTGGAATTCTATATATGTGATGGGCAGCAGTAAATTACCCGAGCCTGCATTACCCACAACCCTTAGCCTGCCTGACTTCTGACCTTGGTGATGAAGACGTCTCTCTTCTGGCCCAGGCGGTGACAGCGATCCACACACTGGTCCTCTGCTGCAGGGTTCCACGCCTGGGGAACACACACACACACACACACACACACACACACACACACACACACACAGGTTAATGTATAGTACATATGCGTGCATGTGTGCCATAATGTACCAAACCTGTGTGTGTGTGTGTGTGTGTGTGTGTGTGTGTGTGTATATGTCACAGGCCACGGCTGACACTCACTGGGTCCATGAGGAAAACACGGGAGGCGGCTGTCAGGTTGAGGCCCACCCCGCCAGCTTTGAGTGACAGCAGCATGATCATGGGGCTGTCAGGAGCAGGGCTCTGGAACTCCTGGATGATCTGGGCCCGCTTCTTCTGGGTCATGGTGCCGTCCAGACGCACAAAGCTAAAACCTGCCTCCCTGGAGGAGAGATGGATGGAGAGAGAGAGAGAGAAACTATGAATGCAGATGTAACAGGAAAAGAGAAATAGCTATGAATACAAGCTCAATCAACAATCGACAACCTGTGGCTCAAACCGGATCAGCAGAGAGTGTGAGTATGTGTGTGTGTGTGTGTGTGTGTTACCTGAGTGGGGCTTCCAGTAGAGTGAGGAAGCGTGTGAACTGAGAGACAACAAGACTCTTGATGCTGCTGTCCTCACTGCGCAACTTGAACAGGTTCGCCATCAGAGCCTCAGCCTGCAAACACACACACACACACACACACACACACACACACACACACACACACACACACACACACACACACACACACACACACACACACACACACAAGTTAGCTGGGAACTGAGAGACTGTTAGATGACAAGAGTGGGTCTGGGTTATGCACTAATGTGTGTGCGTGCGTGTTACCTTTGAGCTGGTCCTCCCGGTCTGTGAGTGTCTGTTCTCCTCCTCCTCTACCTCCTGTGGGAACTCCACCAGTTCACTGCCCTTGATCTGGCCCCGACACAGAGGACAACGTGCCTGTTCCTAGAGAGAGGAGAGGGGGGGGGGGGGGGGGGGGAGAGACAAAGAGGGGAAAAGAGAGGGAGACAGAGATTGGGGGGGGGGGGGGGGGAATAGAGAAAGAGAGGGTTGTGTGTTTCAAGATGCAATTCATTTTCCAGTCACAACCCTTATTTTCCAGAGCAGACGGTGGCGTACCTGTTCGCTCCTGATGACCTGAGCGATGCAGGGTCGACAGTACACGTGGGCACAGTGTGTGATGACGGGCAGGCGGATGGAGTCCAGACACACGGAACACTCCTCATCAGAACCGCTGGCCAACACCAGCCTCAGCTTCTCGATCAGACGCTCCCTCAACTCAGCTGGGGTCGCAGGTTCACCTGCAGTGAGAGGGAGATAGGGAGAGGGAGAGGGTAGGATGTCAGAGAGAGAGAATTTTAATGTGGGGCACCAAAAGTTCAGAGACAACATTCCATTCCGAAAATAAATTAGAATGTTCTAGTCATGGTATGTGTGTGTGTGTGTGTGTTACCTAAGTCTGTGATGATCTTGCCCAGCAGGTCACGGTGGCAGCAGAACTGCCTGAGCCTCACCAATATGGCTAAGACATCAGCATAATTCCTGAGAACGCTCCCCTCTGCTACATACCTAAGTACACACACACACACATTGTGAAATGATGTCCTACATGTAAAACTTTGAAAAACTCAATGAATAGAAGAAAAAGAAAAAACATAGACACAGTTACTCTGCCGCACAATCCCCTCACACACACACACACACACACACACACACACGCGGCTGTGTACCTGCTGATGGTGGTCCGTCCCTCCGTGCGAGCAAGCTCATATTCCTCTCTCTCCGTGTCTGTGAGCGTCACGTGTTCCACACACACAGTCTTCTCTGGGAGAGACACCAGGGGGCGCCCACACACTTGGCTGGCCTTGGTACGCCGCAGCGTCACACACTTCACCAAGGCCTGCAGGTTCCTACACACACAGCAAATACTTACAGATAAAATTTACATTTTATGCCACTGTATGTGGCTATCTTCATTCGATAACACTATGAACATCTAAAAGTCCATCTCAAGGGCCATAGCAGTATAAAAAATAAAAGGTTCATTTGTTTGTTTAGATCACCATTAGCTGTTTCAGGAAGCCTTTATTCTAAGTGTGAATTTTGATTAATGGCCACTCACTGCAGGCCGGTCCTGTCCCCCTGTGTGACGGGTCTCTGTATGACCCTGTTCCACCACTCCTTCACATCAAACGGCTTCAGACGCAAGAACGCCAGCAGCATCCACAGATCCTTCAGACTGTTCTGGATAGGGGTGCCTGGACACAGACACAGACACACACACACACAGAATAAGGAATCCTACTACCAGGACATGTGGCAGTATACAGTGAAGAGAGTGTGTGTGTGTGTGTGTACCTGACAATATCCAGCGGCGGTTTGAGCACAGCTCTAGGACCGCTCTGCTCTGCTGAGCGTTGGGGTTGCGGATCACGTGTCCCTCGTCAAGAACCACCCTCAGCCAGTTGACTGCATGGAGGGGACTCCCACTGCCACTGCCCTGGGAAACAGAGAGAGGGGGGGGGGGGGGGGGGGGTTGAGAGAGATGGTAAAGATACTAAAGGATTGAAACACTCAAGTAATGGGGGGCAAAAGACTTAAGCCAGCATTGTCTGGTGTCTAGGATAGCAATACTGTGTCAAAATGGATAGAATCCTATGAGGTGAAAACTAAAGGGGACATGCCTGATCAGCAAACCGATGTTGTATTTCTGAATAGGTTAAAACGTGGTTAGGGTTAAGGGTTTGGTTGAGGTTAAGGTCTGTTCTAGGTTTCGACCGAGACAAGCCGTCAACGGGGCGCTGTTTTTACTCTCACCCGTACTATAAAAGACACGTCAACCTCTGACAAGTGCACGTCAGAGCGGCGCTAACGTTAGCCACCCCCCCCCTCCACACCCACCCCGTAGTCTGCAGACAGCACGTTGTAGGTGGAGAGGACCACATCCTGTTTGGACAGGAAGCTCGGGTCTCTGTTGCGCTCCGGGCCGTAGTACAGATAGACGCTCAGCTTCATGTCTCCTCGCACATGCTGCTCAAACTGGTCCTGCACACAGGAGGGATTCAACCAACACGATGAGTTGATGTATGTGAGAGTGAGTGTACAGACGTGAGAGTGGTTGTGTGTGTGTGTGTGTGTGTGTGTGTGTGCTCACCAGCCAGTTGCTGAGTACAGACATAGGGCAGAGGATGAGAGTGGCTCTGGCTGCTGGGTCCTCCGCACTGTTTGGTAGGGTGGCCTCTACTCCTGCACGCGTACACACACACACACACACACACACACACACTTACTTTCTGTGTCTCATTAAACAGAAGGTGAATTTTAACTAACAGGTTAACACACCGACCATAAACCAACTGCGGTTCACTCACTCACACACACACACACACACACACACACACGGAACTCACCAGGTGTCCTCTTCTGTGGAGGGCCTCCCTCTGTTAACCCACTCAGAACTGCAGCAAAGACCTGATCCTCCTGCAATGCAGCAACCTCTACGGACCCAGACACACCTTTTGGATTACTGCAGAACACACCGCCATTGCACTGCATCTCAAACTACAAATCATTCATCTCCTTCACCCCTCCACCTCACACACACACACACACACACACACACACACACACACACACACACACACACACACTTTACCTTTCTTAGAGGTGCTGCTCTTCGCCCTTTTACTGGAGCTGCCCTTAGCTGGGAGAGGACAGATAAAGCATTCATGAAGCAGATGATGACATGGGAGATTGCGCACGCACAACAGCACACACTTTACCTTTCTTGGGTGGCACCACCTCCTTCACACACACCACCTCAGCTGGCTCTTCTGTGTGATCCCCCTCTCCACTTTTCCCTGAGAGAGAGAGAGAGAGAGAGGACAGTCAGACACATACAGTACACACACTATTTCCTGTCATGTCCAATGAGCCAAGACACACACACACACACACTCTCTATCTCTCTGTTGTCACCTTTAGATGTTGAGTTCTTCCCAGCCCTAGTAGAGGTCTTCGGGTGACGAGAGGGCTGCTCCTACAGAGATAAACGCACACATCAGATATTTCAATCACACTAGAGAACACAGTGTGGACATAACCTGACCAACCAACGTAGACACTTCTGATAAGTACACTTACACACTTCTCAAGGGGCAGCGGTTTCCCTTGGTGGAAATTGGTGAGGATCAGAGCGATGGTGGTCAATGTTTTCCCCTGAAGAACAACAAAACCATGATTAGGGTGTGTGTGTGTGTGTGTGTGTGTGTGTGTGTGGTTAGCAAGTGTATGTATTTGGTGAGTATGTTGACTTGAGTGTGTTTTGTTTTTGTTTGTTTGTGCATGTGTTGGGTGGTCTCACCAGTCCCATGTCATCAGCCAGAATTCCCCCACGGGACCTCTGGGGTCGCTCCCTAACGGAGGAGTAAGTGAGAGTATTGTAGAAGAGTGCCCCTCTCTCTTCCCAGAATGGGGGCAACACCGAACTGTTCTCACACACACACATCCAGCTCAGAGCCTGCTTCTGGTGGGGCATGAGGGGAGTACACACAGCCTGCAGAAAGAAACACACGCACACGCACGCACACACACAGGTCTTTAAGATGATGGACAGACAAGATAAGAAATCGTATCAGCAAATTCAGACATGATGAGCTATGAGTTCTGACCTCTGCGGCTTCTTTCTCTCCATTCTTATCCTCCACCAAGTTCTCAAAGAGACGGTCAAACGCGTTCTCCAGCTTAAGGAAGAGATGATGCATTCATATAGAGTACATGTTACATGTCACCCAGACACTTCTGCTCTGCCTGTCTCTTGTGTGCTAGTTAGCTGTCAACAAAGTTTTTTACAACTCCATCCACTTTTTTTTCATGAATTTGCTGTTCTAAGAGCTATATTGCACTGCTATACAAATACATTTGATGAATTGACATGTTAATAGTGTATGTTAGTGTACATGATAGGTTTCTACTGTATGTTACCTCCTCAGCTGTGAGTGGGATGGACTTCATGGACGGAGCGCGGGAACCGCTACCCCTACCTGGAACCATGCTCCCTTTTACAACTGGGACGGAGACACACACACAAGCACAAAATTAACTGTGGCCCATATTAGTAGTAGCTACCTGTGTGTTCGAAGTGTGTGTGTGTGTGTGTGTGACTAATGTCCTCCCCCAGTGTGTGCGTACCCATAGGCCCAAGTCTGTAGCCGTGGTTTCCAAGCTTCTTCAGTACAGCGTCCTTGTTCTCTTCTCTCCCCCAGAAGGACAGCAGCACTGGCATGGTGAACATATTATTCACCGCCGACGGGACCACCCTAAAATCACACACACACACACACACACACACATACACGTTCACATCACCCTGCCATAGCGTTGCTCACCGTTCTCTTTCCAGAATGATCCACTCACCCCTCCACTCTGGCCAGGTTGTTGTCCATGACGTGAGCCATAGCTGCAGCCAGCTCGCGTTTGATGTGTCCCACCTGGCTGCCGTAAACGTTGGCCACCATGACGGCGTTGCGGTCGTATTGGTTGTTGGGTTGTCGTACCAGAGAGACCATCTCCCCTCTGTTCACCTGCATGCACATGCACATGCGCGCGCGCACACACACACACACAGCTAACACACACCACTTTGCAGAGACATCTTTCCACTGGGTTGCTGATTCAAGCCCCACAGTAACTGCAACCCAACCATTACCACACTAGTAACATCACAACACTAATGGAGATTACATTATCAAATCCATCATGGTCAACTACTCTGCCATGGTGAGTTAACCTCCTGAGCTATTGCTTGGGCTTTAACCCACTGGGATAACACAGCTATGAGTCTCACATTAAAATGTTATTTGTGTGCAACACCCAGATGTCGTCCATTACTCATGCTTGTCCACCCCCTGTCAATACTCACCACGCCAGTATAGTACCGCAGGCCCACAACAGTGCCTTGTAATGTACCAAATAGAACATTATCTGGCTCTGGCTCCTCCCCTGTTGACGGGGTTCGAATGGCCTGGGAGAGTGTCTCCGTTTCTGACCACAGGTCCAAGGTGGAAGGAAGTCCCATCCAACCAAACCGCCGACCACTAGACTGCATGGTACCTGTAAGACAGACAGACAGACAGACAGCTTATGTTATTTGACATTGGCTGATTCGGTGACTTGGCTTGCTAAGTAGGGGTTGGAGTTTTTTTTTTTTCATGTATGAATCTAAAATGATTGGATAAGTAACTGTTAAATGCAAAATGTTAGTGGCTCCAGCTTGTCTTGTATGCTTCGCGGAATTTTGCTTATAAAGATGAAAAAGGGCAACTGTCAAGGGCGAAGGGGCTAGGGGACGTTTCTGCACAAAGTCTCAAATAATTAGCAGTTGACACAGGTGCGTCACAGATTTGGAGAGCTCATTTTGTCAGCAGCTTTCCAGTCATAGCTAGAAATGACGAAACATGATGATTTAGCATGCAACCAAACTGATTTCCTAGACTTATTTGCAGGATAACACAAGCCAATTAATGATGCATAAGTCATAAAAAAATAAGTTCACATTTCACCAGAACGTGCATACGCAGTGGTTAGCTCGCAGACGTAGCTAACCGTCAGCCAATAATAGGCGCGTGCTAACCTTGCCTCGGCTAGCACTAGCTAAAGTGTAAAACAATACAGATGGCATTGATTCACATGAATTCTCAGCTATTTAAAACTTTGCAGGTTTAGTTGGCTGTACAGGCGCTAGCTCACTGAGCGGTCAACTCGCTAGAAAGATAACAACGGACCTGCCAAATGGATTTCTTCTTCAGATGCTTTGTCGCTTTCTTCTCGGTTTGATTTCTGACCAATGAGGTTGAAGGAGACGGCGAGGTTCGGATCCTGGGCTGCGGCTCGCGGTTCCGTTTCCGCTCCACTAGTCTGGCTCTTCCCGGTGTGAGAAAGCCACTACAAAAAAAACAACACAAAAAACACTGTTAGATCGAAAACCTTCAATTCCCTAAACCGTGTTGTACAATTTCAATTAAATCTCAGCATCAAATCAGTGTTGAGTAGTGTGAGCGTCAGAAGAGGCGGGGGAAGTTCCAGGAGTTCTACGAGAGTTTGTGTCTGACATCAGGTGAGAGAAAGGCAGCGTACACACTGCACCGACCTAGCGAGTTAGCTGGCCATCTACCAGTAAGTTACTATGCTATGATAACAACGTTTATTGTCAAAGTGATTCGAGGTTACTGTAGTTAGTTATTACAGTAAGCATGCTGGTCTCAGCCATATTAACAGCTAGCTAGCTAACTAGCTGCTATGCTAGCCCGGCTGCTTGTCTTCTGCCAGCAGAAGCAAGTGCTAACCAGCTAGCCTAGTAGCAGTCTGTTGACTTATTCTGGGGAGGGGAGTGGAGCTGTCACCATACAGGTTGTCAGATCCCTCATCATTAGATGATTGATGATGTCATTCAATAGTCATTCATGCTGTCATTCATCACTTGCAGCAGTAGTTTGTGTGGAGGCTCGTAAAGATGCCTACGGGACGTCTATTCTGTGTTGAAGTGGAGATCACTAGCTATTTCATTGATTTGTGTGTGTGGGGGGTTCTCCTTCCAGGAAGTACTTTGCAGTATTTCCTTTTATAGAAGCTGAACACAAAAGGCTGCTGCTCACTTCCTGTAAACAGCTCCTTGGTTCTGTTTGCTTCCGTCTAATTGGTCAGTATAGCCGTGTGACCCTCTGGGAGTTCCAGGATGAGGATGTGTGTTTTCCGTAGAGACAGAAGGAAATTAAAGTGTAGGGACGAAGTGAGTAGAATGTACTGAAACAAGCAGTAGCCTAGTTTGTTGAGACTAGGAGGAACCTTGATACAGAAACTGAGGGATGATGTTGGCCTATGAACACAGAGGGAATAGTGTGTAGCCAGACAGGGAAGAGACTAGCCTTTGCAAAAAGAAGGAGTAAAATGTTAAATAGAAAGAGAATAGAAAGGACACAGCTTCATCTGCTCCATGTAGATGTACTGTACCTGTCATGTCATGGCTGCAGAGGGTAGTAGAGAAGAGCAAGCAGGTGGTAGTTGATGCAGTGTGGTGGTGTGTTTGGTTCCAATGTCTTCTTTGTGTGCTCACTTCCTCTAGTGGATTTAGCAATGGGTTGGTGTTATCCATGAGGTGTAATTAGGCTAAGTGCACACACAGAGGAGAAAGATGGACCCCGTCCAGAAACAACAACCCCTGCCCACTCATCTAGGGGTTATTTAGTTATAGTTATAAATATAGTTGTTTTATAAAAAGCAATGGGGATAAGTAGGTATACAATGTGGTGATGTGGCATATGATAGGTTATGTGGATTTGTGTTGACCATATCACTGTTGTTTTCGGTTAAGGCTACACAAGTGTTTGTCAAGGGATTAGGTCTAGTGGCTAGGGGTTGTTTCAGGCTGGGACTGCACCCCAGCCAGTATTTCTGATGCCTCAATCGTCAGGAGACCACACCCATCCCCAGACCTTGCCCTGGGGCCATGGAATTCCTGGAGACAAGTCTCAGCTTAGCCAGCCAGCACCCATTACTCTTTTAGAGACACACACGACACACACACGACACACACACGCCACACACCCGACACACCTGACTCCCACTCCCACACCCACAGTCACATACACACAAATACCCATTACCCTGTCAGACACACACACTCACACCACTGCTAGATACTATGCATGCCTCTGTGCTGGGCGTAACTATGCTGGGCTGTGGCATGACTGCACTCGCCACGTTAGAGATCACTGAGGAATGAGCCAGCCTGCAAAGACCTGCAGAGGGACAGAGAGAGAGAGAGAGAGAAAGAGAGAGAGAGAGAGACACGGATAGATAAAGACAGACACACTCACATGTTCACTGAGGAACACAGCTGAAGTGGCGCTTGTGTTTACCTGCTCTTCTGAAAACCTCAGAGGAGAGGACAGAGGGGTAAGTACGGGGGGCGTGGTGGTGACAGTAGGCTTGTTCAGGTACTAGAGAAGGCAATGGTACAGCGCGGGACTAATTAGCTTGTCTTGTCCCCTTTTACATTTGCAACATGATCCTCAGTTGCTCATGCCCAGAGGGGCATTACACGAAATCGGGTTGAAATATTTGGGATTACCCAAAGAAAGCCATTTGGGATCCTCTGTCGCAAAAGTAAATATTGATCCAACCCCATCAGCTAATTGAAACATGTCTTGATCGTGTTCATAGATTGTGATTGTGTTCCAAGTTACAGCCTTAAAGCGGCAACCAATGGGCGAGTGACGAGTCGTTGCCGTGTTTTCACTGTTGCCGAAATCAAGCAGTCCTTAGGAAAAAGTGATCCTGGAGGCCTGCTTTGGTAGCAAATGTTTCATATGCTATTTTCTGTCATACCCTGCTTGAACAAAAAGACATCCCGACCCAAGAGTTTCTTTGACCTCAACAATATGGTGTAAAAGTCACTGTTATCAAAACTACATGCATAATGGTGTGTTGAAATACATCTGCACCATTTTGGCTACTCAATTTGGAAAGGAAACAGTGAGAATTTGGAATCCCGAAAGAACTACTCGATACAGTAGTAGAACTCGATAGTCCAGTCAGCCTGCTCTGGTTTACCTGACCAAAATGTAAACACCGATTTTTTGCTGAGTTGGTGTCGACCGGGTCAGACACAGGAAGTGACAAAAAAAGTTGTATGTCCTGTTTCCTGTTGATGATTGTCTCTACTTGAGATCTCTCTTTGTCTACTCTCTGTCTCTCTGCTGTCTGTGCGACAGGAAGAGGTTGTGCTGTGGTAGATATATGAGTGTGTGTCTGTGTGTGTGTGTTTAGGACAGGTGAAAAGGTGTCAGACAAGCTCGTCTATGACCTTATTAGGACATGAGCTGCTGATATCCAGTTCTTCTACGGCGCGACTAAGATTTCACATCACCACAGCCCATACACACACACACACACACACACACACACACACACACACACACACACACACAGTGGGAACGAGACCCAACACGCCAAACCATTCATTGACTTACAGTTGGCCAGCAGAACTTTTGCTTCCTTCACACACTTTTGTCACACAGTTTCTGTTTGCTCCCAAACGTTGTCGTCTAGTAGCTGTCAGTCTGTTGACAGTGACAGCATGTGTCTCCCTCTGTAGTCAGGTGTCCATGTCTGGTAGCAGCATCTCTCTTTCTCTTTTGGGTGTGTATGGATGTGACGGTGGTCTCTCTCTCTCTCTCTCTCTCTCTCTCTCTCTCTCTCTCTCTCTCTCTCTCTCTCTCTGTAAGTGTGTGTAGATGTGTGACAGTGATGGAATGGTATCAAACATGTGTGTTTCAAACACTTCCCTCTCTCTCTCTCTGTAGGTGTGTGTAAGTGTGTGTAGATGTGTGACAGCGGAGTGTGTGAGGACAAACCCCCCGCCCCCCCTGTCAGGATGAGCAGCCAAGGAGGAGGAGCCAAGGACCCTCTGTCAGCCAATCACAGCTCTCGGCCCCTGCCCTCTGTCCCAGAAGAAAGGAAAAGAAACAAGATAATCTCCATGTTTGCCTCTGAGAAGGGTGAGACACACACACACACACACACACACACACACACACACACATGCACACGCAGTCCATACTCTGGGTCCAGTAGAGTGGTCAGAGCTATGTTAATCATTACTGTGTCATACCAACCTGTATGTTAATCGGTTTCATGGTCCTTGTCACACTTAACTTGATCAGTCACCATCACAATGCCAAATGATTGGCCTGATAGGCCTGTTTCCCAGCAGTCTAAATCTTACACACACACACACACACACACACACACATACTGCATCCATTTTAATTCAATCAATTCAACCTTTGAAATTGGCCTCTCCCCCCAGGAGGCAGGAAGAAGGAACGTGATAAGGAGAGGCCAGAGATATCCTCACCCTCAGACTTCGAACACACCATCCATGTGGGCTTTGATGCAGTCACAGGAGAGTTTACTGTAAGTGTGTGTGTGTGTGTGTGTGTGTGTGTGTGTGTGTGTGTGTGTGTAATCCATGTGTGTATTAATCCGTGTGTGTGTGTGTGATTGTAGGGCATGCCAGAGCAGTGGGCTCGTCTCCTGCAGACCTCCAACATCAGTAAATCGGAGCAGAAGCAGAATCCTCAGGCTGTCCTCGACATTCTCAAGTTTTACGACTCAACCAGTGGAAAACAGAAATACCTCAGCTTTTCCTCCTCAGGTCTGTCTCTCTCTTTAGCTCTCCCTCGTTCTGTTTCAGCCTCCCTCTGTCTCTCTGTCTCTTTCTCTCTCTCTCTCTCTCTCTCTCTCTCTCTCTACCTACCTGTCTTTCTCTCTCTCATATATTTGTAATTCACTTTCTCTCTCTCCCTCTCTCTCACAGACAAAGACGCACAGTCGGTGAGTATCAAATCAAATCAAATTCATTTAGATACTGTAGTACATTTCATACAGGGATGCAACACAATGGGAATTATAGGAAGACATTTTTTTTTAAAAGAGAATGAGATCAAAACAGAAGAGGATAATACTTCAACGCACAGCCATAGATTAGACATTCCAATATTGAAGTGGTGTTTGTGTGTGTCGCTGTAATATAAGGTCAGGTGTGTGTGTGTGTGCGTGTGCGTGTTACAGCCAGGTAAGCAGGGCTCTGAGGCCTCCCCCTCAGGTGGTAAGGACGGTGACGAGGATGACGATGATGAAGCTCCGCCCCCGATCGTGGCACCGCGGCCAGAGCACACAAAATCAGTAAGTCGCCAACAGGGACCAATGTTGTCAGCTCCACGCCTTATATTATCACCCACCCAACCAAGTCCAGACTATCAGCTAGAACGAGGTGTGTGTGTGTGTACAGGTGTGTGCTGATGTCATGTCATCCTGTGGTGTGTCAGGTGTACACCAAGTCTGTGATCGAGCCCCTCCCCCCCCCGGAGGGAGACGCAGCCTCCAGGGCAGCCGATAGACAGAAGAGGAAGGGCAAGATGACCGATGAAGAGATCATGGACAGACTCAGTGAGGAACACACACACACACACACACACACACACTCGCACCACACTTGCACCTGACACACACACACACACACACTCGCACACACACACAAACACACACGTTTTCTTCAAACCAGCAATGTTGTGTTAACTCTTAGTTGATGTTTC
>NC_139667.1:8990869-9010869 GCF_951799395.1 Argentina silus
GCAGCACCCGTTCCTGAAGCTGGCCAAGCCTCTCTCCAGCCTCACACCCCTCATCCTGGCAGCCAAGGAGGCCATGAAGAGCAACCGCTAACCGCAAGCGACCGCTAATAGCTAGTCTCTGGCAGCCATTAACCCCTCTGTTTATACTGTCTAGAGCCCCCTCTAACCCACCCAGCGTCTCTCAAACTGTTTTGGTAACTGGGACCAGCAAATCTATGGTCCTTGGAGAAGCACTTGAGATGAACTTACAGTTGAGAGGAGCTGTCTCCAACATTCCAGGGACCACAAGGACGTTGAGAAACACTGCTCTCTCCAGGCTAACTGCTAGCCTTACTGGCTAACTCCCTAGCTAGCCCCACTGTGCCAATACCCCAGCGCCTCTTCCTCTTCTTCTCACTGATAGTGTTCCCTCCCTGATGCTAATCATTAGCCCTGCTTTACCTGTGCCTTGCACCAACACACACACACACACACACACACACACACACACACACACACACACACACACACACACACACACACACACACAGCCAGCCAGCCTCCTTCTCCACCTCACACCTTTCCTTCTGACCCCCTGTGCCAACTGTCCCTCATCACGGACCTCCACAACTCCCCTCAGAGAGTATTAGACTGTTTTTACAACAGCCACACACACACACACACACACACACACACACACACACACACACACTCTTAATGCCTGCTAACGTTTCTCTTGTGGGAGCTCTGCGCACTAATGCCTTAAACCTTTATATTGTTATTGTATCCATAGCTTTTTATTTCTTTATTTCTTTTCTCTTCCTTGATCTCTACTGGAGTACTCCCCCTCTCTGTCAGATACTGTGAGGTAATTCCATGATCTGATCACTGTGCCTACTACCCTTTCTGCCTCTATTCTTACAATGAAACTTGCAAAATGCAACAAAAAAAAAGATATTTGCTATATGGAATTAACTTTATCTGTCTTAAATTGTTTGGATACAAAACCTGAAAGATTTAAGTATTTCAAATTGTTTTGTATATTATGTACGATCAGCGATGAAAACCCTGTTCAAATCTGGACATTTTTGACAAGCTGTTTTTGTGTATGTATTTGTAAACCATTCTTTTGTATTTGTAACTAACATTCTGATAGATTACTGTATTATGATGTATTTCCACTCATCTGAGATATCTTGGTGTATCTCTTGTGTGTGTGACCTCTGACCTGTTTAGCATAGAGCTCTGTCTGGCCAATCACAGAGCAGACATTCCAACCAGAGGAAGTTTGTAATGATGATGGTGTCTGATGTACACAGGATCCTGTTTATTGTTCTTTTTCATGAAACCAAGATCTTCTAATGAACAATCATGTGAAACAGTCTATGTAAATTATTATTAAAGATATAGACTTGAACAAATTATGTGTTTGAGTGTGAGGTTTTGCCGACTTAAATAAATGTCATCTTCCACACTTCCAGACACTTTTTATACATAGTCCCCCTATTTCAGGGCACCAAAAGTATTTAAACAATTGGATTGACAGGTGTTTCTGGTCAGTCAGGTATGTTCTGTTGTGTAATTTGGGCAGGCATAAGAGAGCTGTCAATGTCTAGTCTTGATTCTAGGCTTTGCATTTGCCTCTGAAGTCTGCTCCAAGTGTGTCAATGACAGTCAAGGAAGCCATTATGAGCTTGGAAAATATGAAAAATACTGTCAGAAACATAACCCTAACCAAAGGCTACACTGCAAGGTACTAACCACTAGCCTCAAAAACGGGATGTTACAGTTTGCGAAAAAGTACCGAAAAGAGCCTGCAGAAAAATGTATTGTGGACAAATGAGACGAAGATGAACATGTACCAGAGTGACGGCAAGAGAAAAATTGTGGAGAAAAAAAGGAGCTGCCCAAATATTTTTTGTGCCCTGAAAAAATGTTGTTCCTAATGGTGAAACAAATATTTACACAAATACCCTCAAATAAAAGCTGACAATATGTACTTTAACCTCATAGTAATTGTCTGATTTCAAATCCTAACTTTTGATTTCAAAACCAAACTCATATGGAGCCAGAAAGGAAAAAACGCTTCACAGTCCAAATACTGACACAGGGCACTGCATGTCCTTCTGGTTCCGCTCTGACTGACATTGACACAAGAGGGCACCATTGATACACATACCGACAATCAACCTCCACAGATCCCGCACTCTGATATTTCTGTTAATACCTCTCAATAAATAGCCCTGAACGCGTTCAGTTAGTAGGTTTGATCTGTTACCTCATGAAATGTATTTTGCTCTTTTCATTTTAGTTTTTTAAAGGACGAGGTCCAATTTATAAGCCCCTTGGTTTCTAGCCTCAACCACCACAATACAGTATGTTTTTTGTCTCACCTATTCATCTTGTTTTTCTCTATATATTGTTGCAGCATAATTCCAAATAATTTTTCAAACAGAAACTGCAAAGCTGCCGTTTTTTGTTATTACAGTTGCAGCATGATTCGTTGTAACATGGCATGTTATGTATATTTCATTACCCATGGTGTTTGTTCAGGGCTCCAGGAATGCATGACCATGCAGGAAAAAGGAGAGGGAGCTCATTGTGGGCTCATGTCCCAAAGCCAAGGGGATGAAGAGGAGTAGGCAAGAACATACAGGTCCTGTCCACAGTTATTTGTTCCAGGTCTGCACTACTCCGGTGGATGAACTTATTGTGTTCATGTTGGGGTGTGACAAGAAGCTGCATATCAGCTCTCCATGACCTGAGTTGGAGAATCCTGGTTTAGTTGAAAGGGGCACACATCTTAGGGCATGGAGGGAGTTCTATTAAACTTGGCTTATTTAACCATGGTCGTCTTTAGCTGGCCAGCAGTAGTTTACCCCTCTGGAATCCTCAATAAAACACAATGTTGACACTGTGACCTAAGAGTGGAATGGGGACATCAGAATTCTATTTCTAATTCAGTCTGTGGGATTCTAATTCTGTGGACTGTTGTGTCATACTTGTCATAGTTAAAGTCACGATTCTGTCACATGATGTCATAATGAAAGACATTGTTATGATACAGGTGCAGGTAAAAGAGGTTTATTCTTGGATATCCTGATCCAAGTCCAGCTGTTTTCACCAAGATACTGTATGGAGCATGGCATTTTAAAAGGATAGAAATCATGCATCCGTATTCTGTGAGTACCGAGACAACTGTTTTACCAGTTCACCTGCTGCTGGAGCATGGGCGAAATACCAAGGATTACTGCAATTTAAATTCCATTTACTTTTCTCTGACTGAATTAATTTGATAGTTTTCCTTGTGCAGTACACCTGCAGCTGTATACAATCAATACAATAAGATTTAACAGCTGAATGCACACACACACACACACACACACACACACACACACACACACACACTTAACATTCTGCTACTTCATTCATCTTTTCAATGTGTTATTAAGGCTAATGCAGAAGGACTGTTCCTGCGTGATCAAATCGTGATTAAGATGGCCACTAGGGTGAGCAATACTGATACTCTATTTCTTTCCAAGTGAAAGAATCAAGCTTCAGCTCTCATTTGTTTCACAGAGAGGTACGACTGGGATCCGAGTCTAAACAAGTACGTCAACACCAGCTTCCCTAATCAAGATGCCCGAGAGGTCCCCTGGAATACAGAGCTAATCCAGCACATGTGCCTTCCAGTCATAGTTCACAGGGGCAGGGAGGCCCTCCACCATTTCCTGGGCCTATTCCACAGTAAGGACTTGTTAAGAGCAATGACATCTGCACAAACACCCAGTTTATATTAGATCTGATTAGATTTTCAGGGGGATTTGGAGTGTTTAAACTCATGGCCAGAATGTCCAGTAAATCCACAGATGAGGCGAGAAAGTTAGGACATAAATCAGAGGGTGTTGAGTCCCCGATGCCAAGTATCTCGTCCCTCGTGAAAATAATCAGAGTGGAATCACAATAAACGGAATTAAAGACTAAATACAAACAAAGCAGTGCGCACCAACACACTGTGGCGGCCGTAGAGGGCGCCATCTTCCTCATACACATGAATGAATAATGAAGATTGAGAAAGACACAAAGGGTCGAATCGAAGACACTATCCTCCCGTTTGGGGTGCTGATGTTAAGCTACAGTAGCATCTTCCGGTCTGTAACTTTCTCATTCAAATCAGTATCAGAATTAATTCAGATGTTCAGAAACCCCATCCCATTCATTCTAATTCAATCCAAACAACCATGAGGTTTATTGATTTGTGCATTATCAAATGTTACCAGTCTAACAAAAACATCAGAAGAGGGAAGAAAGAAAAGACACAAACACATAGAAGAGGGACTCAATATTTACTGTGTTGGGTTCTTTGTATTTTATTTTAAAATATTGATCTCCCACAATCAACAGTATGTTTAGCCAAACAATTTGTTTTAGAAACTGCTTTGGGTGGAAATGTTTGAGATTCTTGAGCCCAGAGAAGACCACAGCAAAGAAACAAAGACACACTACAGCAGGGTTGTCATCATACCAGTGGGTATTGGACGGAAAGGCACCATGCACTATCCTGCCCAACATTTTCAACTTGCATCTGGTTGTGGAAATGAAACATTATTTGAAGTTCTACCGTTTGATTAATAATCAGACCCTCAAGTAATGTGGTACGGATTATCTTAACAAAAAAAAGAAAAAAAAAAGAAAGAAAGAAAACTCACCGACTGGCTGAGAAGGCCAACCAAATCAACAACAGCTCTTACAAACAAATCAACATAATTCAGCAAAACTAGTGGGGGGTGATTGACAATGACATTTTTTTTTTTACAAGGATTTGCTGCCCATTAATTCCCCTTGCAAAGCAGTGCAAGTGATAATTGAACCCTCATTCACAGACCAGATAAGCCCGCTACTTCTATGAAGAGTTTCGGGTCAGATTCGACCACAACTCATGCATCAGCAGCATGGCCAAAAACATCTTTCCCTGAGTTTGACACTGTGTTGTAAGAGCTGGCCACAGGCAACTGGGAGTCAACAGAAGGCATGCCATGGACATGTCCCCTCATCTCATACAACTTTAGTAGACAAGACTGGTACCTGTTCATCAGTGCAATTGAACTCATAAGCCACAAACATCTCCCCACCAGGGCTGAGCTCAGCTCTCTCAGTTCAGTTCATTCAGGAGATGAATCCAATTCTAATTCAACAACCGAAAGGTGTTTCAATGAGGATTCTAGAATTATTGAATGGACTGAATTGAAATGAAATTGATCTCAATCCTGCTTCCCACTTACAGTTTGGTTTGGCTGGCATACAAGTGAACAGGGATGAAGTCCTATCCATTATGTTCTATAGAAATTGTATTCATAGCTGCTGTGCTTTGAGACACACCCTAGAGCAGGATATCCAATCAGTGCATACACAAGGTAACCAACACAGATCACATGTATCAGGGGGAAAAGCTATCGGGAAGGAAAGATATTTCGGAATCATTGATTTCTTTTTTTTTACTTGAAAAGTCCTAAAACACACACACACACACACATACCCCCCCCCTTCCCTCCTTCCCAACTACCTCTTTCTCTCCTCCCTCTATCCCTTGATCACGACTGAACACCCACACATATCAGTTAAAAAAAACAACAAACAGTAGGAAAAGAATGGTTGAATCAGCGTTGGTTTGTGTCCCGTCAGTCTGTCTGTCAATGGTCATCCATGACCCAGAGGAAAGGAGCTTCTCCATAGAGCAGACTCTTTAAACAGAGTCCCGTCCTCATCACTGTTACTGCATAGCCAATCATAGCTCTGTGTGAGTACCTGAAAGAGAGAGAGACACACACACACACACACCGGTAGACAGAGAGAGAGAGAGACACACATGCGCGCACACGCACACACACACACTTTTTACTACTACTTCTTTTTACTACTTCTTCAACACCAGGAAATATGAAGGGATAGACAAGTATAGTTTAATGTAACATGATTTTTGCTAAATATGTGAAGGCACCAAGCCAATACAAGGACGTAACAAGCGGTTGAAATATCCTGTGCTCTTCTCCATCACAAGATATTCTGTCACACTATATTTCACAGAACAAATTGCAAGTGAAATACAAATGTTTTTGGAACAGCCTTCACAAGTTTTCCATCCAGAAAACTGTAAGTGGCCCCCAAATATATAGAATGACCCACATGTGTGTGTGTGTGTGTGTGTGTGTGTGTGTGTGTGTACCTGTGTCCTCCTCATGCTGTTCTGTGAGGTTGTCTGCTGCTCTCTCCTGTACTCTGGTCTGGAAGCGTTTGATCTCCTGGTCGTAGTCGCTCCACTCTGCCACGATACGAACTGCTGCCTGCAGCTTGGGCTCCTTGGTCCTGGGGTTGTTACACTGCAGAGATGGGGAGGCATGGTTCAAACACTCAACTGGGAAATGCTCTACACACAAACACATGCGCACACACACGAACTTGAGTGCACGCACACTTTTTTTGTCTGTATCTGTCAATCCTTACTCAAATAAATGATTAGAATAAATTAAATGAATATCAACATGTCTTGTTTGTTTTGTCTGCATCTGTCACTCCCTACTCAAATAAATGATTAGAATAAATTAAATGAATACCAGATCTATGGTTTTGGCCTTCTTCTTGGAGGTGTCATCACACCAGGTCTCGCACCACAGCCACTCCTGAGGGAGAGACTTGATGGGCACCTGGTGGATCATGTTGTTGGGTAGATCCTGGAGACAGAGACAGAGAGAGAGAGAGAGAGAGAGAGAGAGGGGGGTTTTAGAACTTCACTCACACACACACACACACACACACACACACACACACACACACACACACACACACACACACACCTGGTCGAGGTTCGACAGGCTGTTGGGGTCTTGGCTGAGACCCTGGTACTGTCCTCTGAGGCGGTCTCCTGCCGCAATCTTACGGAACTTCTTCAGATCCACCACATAGAGAGCACTAGGGAGGGAGGGAGGAAGGGAGGGAGAGAGAATACAGGTCTGAAAATACATTTGGCAGTAGGGAAGAGGCTTCAGAGCCCTAACAGCTTAAACACCCAAACACTGACACACAGACAGACACACACAATACCTGATGTGGTATTTGCGCCCGTTGAGGTGGCTGGCCCAGTATCCCGTCTTCCAGAAGCGGTATCCGTCCATCTCTCTCCTGCTCTCACAGAAGGGAGTGTACCCATAGGGAGCGCCCTCCAAGTCAAAGTCACGCAGCTCCTTCAAGTCTGTACGCACAATCTGACAGAGGACAGGGAAGTGGTGTGAGTGAGTGGTGAGTGAGTGGCAGAAAGAGTGAGAAGACAGGAAGAGAGGGTTTGACGCTCGGTTGAGAGGGTATCCATACGGGCATCATCAAAGTCAAAATGATGCAGCCCCAGTGAATCTGTACACACTTTCTGAAAGAGGAGATAGGTGTGTGTGTGTGTGTTACCTGGTCAGCGTCCACAAACAGGAACTTGTCGACAGCCAGTGGAAACAGGACGTCCAGGAAGAGTATCTTATATCCCCAGATGATCCTCTGTTTCTCTGTCTGTTGGTGGAGCCACCGGGGCCACTTGTACTGCACCAGCTCATACTGGAAACCATACTCTTCTGCCATGTGGGGGATAAACTCCTGTAGGACACAGACACACAGACACACAGACACACAGACACACACACACACACACACACACACACACACACACACACACACACACACACACACACAGATCTTTACTGTTTGAACTTCAAGTCTCAAAATGAATCCACACCACCTGTCACCATGACAACACAAAGAAACACAATACATAAACAAACAAAAGCAACAAGACAGTAAACTACAATAAGAGACACGATTGGGAGTCAACTGCAAATTTGGGAAAGAACTCTCAGAAAAGGCACAATTGTGAACCCGCTACCTCATATAATCTCATAAAATGCACATGCCACATCTCAGAATCGATTGGGCTTCCTGACCATAGTCTAGTTCGCTATGACAAAAACGTTCATTTTTTTCTGAGATTTACTGTAGTGAGATCTAGTGATAGAAGGGGGTGTGTAACCCTGTGATGTTGCTTTTGTTTTTCCCTCGACTGTAGCTCCGCTCTCCCTGAGTCAGAGAGGTTAAGGAACATAGACGCATCTCATAGATTTGGACTTATTCCCCTTTAAAAACTTGTGGGATGGTATCTCTATGTATTGGCTGCAATACATGACTGATGTCTGAGTGACACACAGATATAGCGTGAACCTGTATAATAAGGACAGTAAGTGCTGTAACATTAACATTTCCACTGGGCCAGCTCTGGGTGAAAAGTCGTACCTTAAATGCAGGGGACAGGTAGTTCTTGAGGAACCAGAACTTGACGGGAGTTTTAGTGTTCTTCAGAACCGACAGCATCATGATCCTGAGGAACCGTTCGTACAGGTGTCCAGACGCCACAGAGAAGATGTTGATGACGTCATCCTTCTCCTGCTTATTTTCCTCCGTCTTCACCCCACCAGTGAACCCTCTGAGAGAGAGAGAGAGAGAGAGAGAGAGAGAGAGAGACTTTGACGTTTGATGGTCTTCATTGAGACACCGTCACTTAAAAATGAACATACCTAATGTTTACACCTGCAACACCCCAAAACCCCTCCCCCCCGCCTTAAAAAACGCTCCCCAATCCCAAGCAACCCACAGAACACAACAGCACAACATCTGTTGAGAGAGAGAGAGAGAGAGACATGGAGTGCGTGACAGAGAGAGAGGGAGAGATGTTTTTCATTAGTCTAGCTTAGCACAAATCTATAACTTGTGTACTGTACCCTACCTGGTGATAGAATTCCAGAAGCCAGACTCGTCCTCCTGGGATTCATCACTCAAGAGGTCCTCATTAAATTTCTCTGGCTTCTTCTGGACCTGAACAACATACATACAAACATGCATACATACATTCATATGTCAACATATGAGATTATGTATATAATTTATTTGAAATTCTGTTGAAAGGTTTATATCCATTGAGATGCATCATCTTGTTTTCGAGGGGGTCCTGTATGAAATTACAGCACTTCAAATTAACAGGTGGAAACAGAACAAAACAATAGGTAAAAAAGGAAGAAATAAAAAAACAAGAAATTTGTAATAATCTTTCTACTATTAACATTACCACTGCTCCTAAAGGTATTCCAAATAACACTTTCAATCCACTTTCAATCCTTTCAATATCGACAAAGTATCATATATACATATCTCAATCAATAGATTTAATTGATGAATGCATCAGACTTGCTCTATGTAGATATGGAAGAGAAGATGCATACATGTACTGTAAGATACTCTAGGATTCAGAACCGACCTTGACTTTGATGATCCTGCTCTTGAAGTTGTTCAGCACCACGATGAGGTCATCAGCATCTGCTGGAGAGTCAGTGCCTTCATGACTGTAGGGACAGGGGAGGGTGTGTGTGTGTGTGTGTGTGTGTGTGTGTGTGTGTGTGTGTGTGTGTGTGTGTGTGTGTGTGTGTGTGTGTGTATGTGTATCCAGGAGTATTGGATTAGATAGAGAACATAAAAGTTACGACTCAGAGAACATAAAGTTACTTTCATAACATTCTGGCTATACAGTACAGAGCTGCTTTAATAGTTCAATTCCTTTGTTCAGCATTTCTCTCTGGCTTTATGATGGCGGACATCTCACCTGTAGATCTTGTAGATGTCCTCAGATCGTCCTTTCCTCAGTTTCAAGATCCAGGCTCCTGGGTTAGCCTTCAACTGGAAGTAACCCTGTAGGAGAGAAAACAGCACAGAGGGTTAACACCTATTCACTAATCTCTAGCTAGGTGTACCAGCTAATGTGGGAAGAAATGAATCAAGGTCTCAAAGATTTGATTGACCTTTAACCATTTGGATGAAAGTTATGTCCCTCATTTCCTGTTATCAATTGAAGTAGCCAACATACACTGCAGAGTGAGAACGAAAGCCAGTTAGAATCCGCACAGAAGGTTATTTCTGGTGGAAAAACCGTACATCAAATGTTACAATGGCGGCACGCTAGGATGGCTCCAATAAAATGGTGGATAGGGAAGAAGGTTAGGAGGTCGGACGTCATAGGTCAGAAAGGTCACAGGGTCACATACCAGGTTTGCCATGACGATGGTGTCCACGATGACTGGGTCGGAGGCGGTTCCTAAGGTGAACTGCAGGCCGCGGGGGGGCTGGCCCGTACTCACGTCAAAACAATGACCCTCCAGGAGGAGGTGCTCCAACTCATACTCTGCTGCTACAATACTGTCCACCTGAACCAACACAAAACCAAAACACAACCTTTAGACAACCATCATACAACCCACACACACACACACACACAAACACACACACCCACACACCTCTTCCAGGTAGATATTATCCAGGTCGTAGCGTGTGCGGACAGACTCCACCATCCAGCTCTCTGGAGTGTTGAGGTTGAGGGTGAAGAGAGGTGTGTGAGGCATGTCCAGGAACTTAGCCAGTGGGCCCGGAGAGAAGCTACCATCAGCCTGGAACACCACCTCTGGCTCCAACACATACCGATAGAAACTATAGCAGGACAGGCAGGAGGACAGGGAGTTAAGACAGACAGACAGACATGACTTGGATCAGATTCTAACAAACAGTGTGTTGACAATGTCCATATGGGCTGGGCACCATGAAAGGTTTATTACACTTAATTAACTTATCAAATCAAATCAAGCAACAGAGATGTGAGAGTCAGGGGGTTGTGTGCTCGACTGACCTTTTGAGAGGCAGGTCGGAGAGTTTGGACTGGCAGTTCATAAACACATGCAGATTAACATTCACCAACTTCTTCAACACCTGAGAGAGAGAGAGAGAGAGAGAGAGAGAGATGGGGGAGTGGTGAAGAGGGAAATAGTGTAAAATAGATGGTTGGAATTTTCAAATAATCATCTAAGACAATGAGAGTGGTTTTCAATGAGTCTTCTTCAGCACAAAGGGGGGGGGGAGGGATTATACGCTCTACCTACCAATAGAAGTGGAGCTAGTTTCTGGGCGTCCCTGGTAACGGGGTCTAGAACAGCAACGATGTCAAAATACACTTCCTCCTCAGTGGGTCGGATCTTCACAGCACTGCAGAAAAACAACCAATCAGTGACCAGAAAGAAATAAACCGGAGGTTTAGAGACAGAGACAAAGCAGGGAGAAGGGAGATTAACTGAAATTGTATCTTTGTGGTTTTACTTGTGTTCGAGGGTAAAACTATGCCTTGAAGGTACAGAATGGTTATGATAAAGTGTTATATCAACGTTAGTTTGAGGTTACCTGTAGCGGTCATCAGCGAAGGCGTAGTCTACCCTGGCCTCTCCTTTGGGCTGAGAGGAGAGCAGAGAGTCCACCTTCATCACCAGGTCACTGGCCCTGTAAAACAGGTTTCACTTTGTTCAGAATTTCATACAAGCAACTACATGTGAGTTTGCAGATATGGATAAAGGTTTTTCGCCAGTGAAATGATGGATAGTTCAGGTGAAGGGAGTTCATTGGCCAGCATTACCTGTCCTCCTCTATTCCAAACTGCTGGACCTTGGTTTTGATTCGTTCTCCCGACGTCTTCAGGATGATACTCTCCAATAGGAGGTAGTCGTCCTGGTTAAAGACCTCCCCATCCTCCAGTGGACCAATGATCTGAAAAGCAGGGAGCAATCGTTAAGTAATCATTTCCAAGTGTGTGTGTGTGTGTGTGTGTGTGTGTGTCCACTCCACTTACCCGCCCGTTGCTGATGACGGCCCTCTGGCCTTTCTTCAGTTTGAGCACATCTCTGCAGTAGGCAGCATGGGATAGCAGGAAGTCAACCTTAGGTCCTTCATACGCACTCTTAAACAGTGTCACATCCATACCCTACAGAGGAGAGAGTGAGAGAGAGAGAGAGGGAGAGACACACACACACACACACACACACACACACAGAAAGAGAGAGCGAGGAGAAAGAGGAAAGGGAGAGAGAATGGCATACAAGTGTGAGGAAAATTGATTCAAGGATGTGACTGTGTATACAAGTGTTTGTGTATGTGTGTGTGAGTGAGTGTGTGTGTGTGTTTGTATATAAACTCCTTACCCCCACAGCAAACTCTGCCACGTCTGTCCCTCCGTCCAGGGCTTTAGCGGTCTCCTCCTTGGCCAGCTTGGTGATGAAGTTCTTGGCGTTGTTGGCTGTCTGGGTCTGCATGGCTGCCCAGATAGCCCGCGCCACGCGGCTCGTCTCCTTGGCCGGGCTGTCAGAGGGGTTGTTGATCATGCCCAAGCGAACGTTGTTGCTGGTTTTCTGTCAGAAGGAGGGTCGAGTGAGTTCGTCTGGTTTGAGGGTTCATGGATAACACACAATGAATGGGACCACTGGTCATTCACAACAACACAGCTACTCAGTATCAAGACTCACTGGAGACAAGCAAAACAGATGTGAGATTAAAGGGGCAATTTGGGATTCAAACAACAACAAAGAGGTCAACAGCAAGAAAAAACTAGAAACACAACTCTAGTAGTCAAAATCACTATCCTAACACACTGTCCATGTAATGGCTTAAATGTCTTTTGTTCTTTGTTTTTTTTTAAGGATGAGGTCCAATTTATAAGCCCCTTGGTTTCTAGCCTCAACCTGCACAATAAAGGACAGTATGTTTTTTGTCTCACTGAATCACCTTGTTTCTCTATATATTGTTGTCAGCATAATTCCAAATCCTTTTTTAAATGGAAACTGCAAGCTGCAAATATTAGTTATTACATTGCAACGTGATTCTTGACAGTATGCATGAATTACGTATATTTCATTACGCCTGGTGTTTATTCAGGGCTCCAGTAATGCATGACCATGCAGGAAAAAGGAGAGGGAGCTCATTGTGGGCTCATGTCCCAAAGCCAAGGGGATGAAGAGGAGTAGGCAAGAACATACAGGTCCTGTCCACAGTTATTTGTTCCAGCTCTGCACTACTCCGGTGGATGAACTTATTGTGTTCATGTTGGGGTGTGACAAGAAGCTGCATATCAGCTCTCCATGACCTGAGTTGGAGAATCCTGGTTTAGTTGAAAGGGGCACACATCTTATAGGTCCCTTTGAGCCAATATGTCACAAATTGTGTAGTTGACAGGTTATTGACAAAACTATACAGTACCAATGAGTAAACTATATATTAACATTATGCCGAGTTGTATTTAGGCACTGCAGAACATTTTGGCACGGCAAAAAAATAGTGATAATTTATTTTTCTCTGCAACTACGGCCCAGGGATACTGTGATTTAGTATAGGTATTTTGCCCCAACGAAGAGGTGCAGTGGAATGCACTACAGCATAGCATATACACGAAAATGTTTTGCATGGAAGAATAAATATGAAATTAAATCAAGCTTATCTGTCTCTCACCTACATTACGTCAACTTTGCCAGTTGTTGAGGGTCTTTTATCACCAGCTACATTTGATTAAACTCACTATTAGCTGTATATTGCTTTCTCAATATAAGCTGTATATATTTGCTATTGCTTTCTCAATATGAACTGTACATTGTGTGTGAAACCCTGGGTGACAGGGTTTGAAGCTAATCGTGGCTAGCAACTGATGCCAGCTAGCCAGCTAACTACAACAGCTAGCTACTAGGAACGTGATTGAGATCATGCTTAAATCACCTCAGTTTTATCAGTAGTCACTGCTCCTGAGCCAGGTTTATAGGTGCACAAGATGGACAGATATGACCGTATAACCTATAAACTCTCAGCCCCTTGTAGAAATGAGGAGTGTAAAATCACCGTACCATGTGTCTGATGGCGTCATAGAGGAGCTGCCGTCCCGATGGCGAGTCAAAGTCTCCCACCACCCAGAAAGTCACCGGACGGATGTAACTATCATCTGATGACCAGAGAGGAGAAGGGCAAGATATCAAACAACACTTATCCCTCATGCCCACAAATCCAAAGGTGCTAAATGAGTCAATTATGCACTCTGAGAAATGTAAAATGGCACGTCTGCGGTCACAACAAGGGGTGTTAATAGAGAGAGGGAGCAATAAAGAGAGAGGGAGCGGTAAAGAGAGAGGGGGGAACCTGAGGTAAGATTAGAGAAAGAGAGAAATAGAGCAGAAAAAGAGAGGAGGATTACCATGCTGACTGGTGCGGGTCATCCCTGAAACGGGAAAAGGAAAGGGAAAACGGACAGACGGAAGAGAGAGAATACACAGACATATTAAGGGTTGGGGCGAAGACCTAAGTGCCGTTCATGTGCACACGAAACTAGGAAAGTCCAATATTTCCGACTTGGAAACTCGTTGCGCAAAGATGACACCAGAGTTTCCCACTCGGAGAGTATCAAAATCAACCAATTGGAAGATCGCCACAAATAACTTTGACTTGGAAGGTATATTATTTGAACGTGAGATCGCATGAACGCTGCATTCCACCCTCATAACCTGTCCCATCAGTTCTTCCAATCAAAGACCCACCAATGGAAGTTCGAGGTAGGGATGGCGGGGACATGCTTGTCGTTCCTTACATGCAGTTCTCTTTGTGACTGTTACAAACTGTCCCTTTCTCTCACCTTTCTTGGTCATGTAGTTCATGCTGTTGGCCACAGCGGTGCTCATCTCTTTGGTGTCCAGGAACAGAAAACGAGCATATTCGTCTATGAAGTGGTTATCTACAGAGAAAGAGGACAGAGTAAATTGTGTGTGTGTGTGTGTGTGCGTGTGTGTGTGTGTGTGTGTGTGTGTGTGTGTGTGTGTGTCGGCTACTCACTGGTATTGGACAGGTCCAGGTAGGTTCTGCTGGTGGACAGTATTCTGGGGTTGATACGGGGGACTACGTTAGGCTGGTTCATGATGTAGTCCACAACGTCATGATCAGTAGCCAGCTCACCCTATCAACAGACACAACAACAGGAGATCAATGTGTGTGCGTGCAACTGATTAGGATTAGACTGCTCTCTGGTAGAAGGAGGTGGTCTCCAGAAGCCTGTGCATAGTGTGTGTGTGTGTGTGTGTGTGTGTGTGTGTGTCTCACCAGGTAGACTGCTCTCTGGAACAAGGAGGTGGTCTCCAGGATCTTGTGCATGGTGATAGTCTCTAGCTCGTCAGGATCTAGTTGTTCTCGTTGATAAGGCATCCCATTGTACATCACCACCGGCAATGGACCTACCCCCGTCTGCTCGTAGTAACCACGCCCTTCCTGAGAGAGACGGTGAGAGAGACGGTGAGAGAGACGGTGAGAGAGAGGTGAAGGGCAGCCTCATATCAGCTGTAGCACTCAGAATGTTTGATGAACTGATGCACATCATATCGCTCATTGCATTACTCCACTTCCACGTGTTGGGTGGGCTGAGTGAAAGCCCCACAATGTTCAGTCAAAGTCCTGCAAAGCTAAGGTGCTGGCCACACTTGTCTGTCAGAAAACAGACAAAAACATGTACGCATGAAGTTACTGTCTGATTTGATACGTGGAACTTGGGCGTAAACAAACAGAGGCACGACCGATTCCTCGTTTCTAATTGGCTAAACGGACACAGGCATATCATGAAAGTGTCTGTCAAATGTTCTCTGAACACTTTTTGTCAGTAACAAGCGGACAAATCGCGTGTAAACGGCCACGTACAGACCCTTGTCATCTCCGTTGTCCGTCAACGGATGACTTCCATAGAGAAACTATGAAACTAAAACGGAGAAACTATCCATAGAGAAACTATGAAACGAAAAAAAAAACCAGAGTGTGGCCAATCCCTAACTGTCCAAGATACAGGGGCAGGGCTGTGGTGACAGGAAGTGTGGCGTTCTGCTCTGGTCTCTCACCTTCCTGTTGCTGTCATAGTTGGAGTCTGCTCCCAGGATGCTGCTGACCTCCACGTAGGGGTACCTTTTCTCCAACACCTTTACAACATTCCCCACTTTCAACGTGTCTCCGATGATAACGTGGCTAAACATCTACACAGAGACACAAGGGGGATGGGGAGAGAAAGGGGGAGGAAGACAAAGAGAGAGAGAGACAGAGGATGGGGTTAGAAGACAGCGGAGAGAGATGGTTTTGATTTTTATCGACAAAATAGCTACTCTAGAGAACATCTAGTCCCTGTACGAGTCTTTTTCGTCAAACAATATAAAGCTATTGATGGACTTGACTCACCGTTATGATGGCGTCGAAGGCAGTCTGACTGTCCGACTCTTCAGTGATGTAGTTAAAGGCTCTGAGTAACGCCACGCCTGCATCCTGCATACCGTCTATGTCCTCTCCATCTGACACCACAAACACCAGTCCTATCCTAAAACACATACGCAACCAAGGGTTATATACTCACACAGAGTATAGACACACACCACAGGGTCAGGGTCAGGGTCAGGGTGAGGGACGCACGCACGCACACACACACACACGCACGTGTGCACGCAACCACGCACACAATTTCCAGCAGGAAGCATAAATACCCAATCTTGTAAAACTAACCTGAGTGGGATGTTGTTGCTATAGAACATCTCTGCAACACTCAGCAGCTCAGTAGAGCTCTCATGGGTAGGATCCAAAATGACCACCTACAGACAGAGAGACACACACACAGGTTGAATTACGTTGGAATTTTCTCATATTTTCCATTATGGACAGCCAGTTACCCACACGTTGTTGAGTCTAATAGTTGCCTACTCTGACACACTGGAGATCCTACTCACCAAGTTGTGGAAGTTTTTGCGGATCTGTCGGATGACTCCCGGGAAGGTCGGCCTGAGCAGCTCCTGGACGTTGTAGGGCCACGAGTTATACCTGCTGTCTGTCTCCAAGTTATTAATCCACTACAGAGAGAGAGACAGAATATAATCCGTTTAGAGAGAGAGATTAATATGGATGAGGTTGTATTAGGCCATGGAGTTATACGCGCTATCCAGATTGTTAATCTAGATTATCAATACAAAGAAGCACACACAGACATACTAAATTAGTAATCCACTGAAGATCGGGACAGATTATAATGGTAAATACTAAGCAGGACGCTAGGGACAGGCCAGATTGACTACACCACATCGAAGTGGAGATTGAAAATGATTACGGTTAGAGTTAAGGTTAGGGTTCGGGTTAAGGTTAGGAGTTAGGATTTAGGACTTAGGGTAGGGTTGTCCCAATGATCCCACTTTGCATGTCCTGATTATATACGGTAACATAGGCATAGGAGACAGAAAGGGGTCAGGCTGAGTGAAGGGAAGTGGCAGGGACGAGGTCTCCCCTGGCAATGTGAGCGCTTTAGGTCGTTTAGAAAGGCGCTATTTAAATGCCACCAATTATTCAATTAAGTGAGGCGTTCTGTCTTTACGTTGATAGCGGGGTTGCGTATGTCCACTGCGTAGTCCGAGTCCGAGGGCTGCACGTTGAGCTTCAGTATGTCGTGGATGTAGGGCGTCTCGATCATTAGAGAGCGTAGACCTTCCATCACCCTGGCCTCGCTCCGCAGAACCTCAAACACACTGCCGATACACAAGGTTACATCGTGTGAGTCTCAAAAAAATGTGTGTGTGTGTGTGTGTGTGTGTGTGTGTGCTTGTGCATACCTGAAGATGTCCTGTGTATCCAGGTCGATATGTAGTCCATTGATGAAGAGAGCAGAGTCTCCTGGCTGTAAACCCATGGTTCCTTTAAAGAACTACAGAGAGAGAGAGAGAGAGAGAGAGAGAGAGAGAGAGAGAGAGAGGGGGGGGGACAAAATAAGAAAAAGAAAATGGTCTTCTACTGCAAAACCAGGCAACAGTGGCAATGGATGAACCTGGCGAGGGGGGAGAGAAAGGGGGATGTGTCCGTCTGGTAACACATGAGCTAGCACGTCTGTATACACAATCAACTATGACATAAAGTCCTTTGGATCAATTGACGTGGGCAAATGACTCAATCAGGATGAGTGGTGGTTATGATGGTGGTGGTGGTGGCTATTTCAGTGCTACAGTATGTGTAGTGGAGGCTAGGATTACCAGGCTATATATGTTAAAGGTGTTACATTAGTTAGTTGGCATTACTTGAAATAAAAAAATAGCCAAAGCCCAACCTTTTTCTCAGGGTGACTCAGGACGAATTCACCACCAATTAGGGCTGCACAATACGTCCCATAATTATCACAATATGAATATGATATTTTGTCTATATCGTGCAGCCCTACTACCAAGCACGCTTTGTTCTGGGAAATAAATATAATTATTGATGTATATGACTAGCACGAAGGCCATATTGTCCATTTTCAACAGGAAAAGTTGTTTTTTGGCTTCAGTTCCTCTTTAAATGAATCCCATCACCCTGAAAGCTCTGCTTAGGAACAAACTGAAACTCATTTGGCCTTGTTTGGTAGCCAGTCAATCTTCACAAATCCTCACACCCGCATTACACCAAATCTCATTACAGAAGGACAAAGCCATCATATTAATCATGATTCAGACTCTGCAATTACAGCCAGACATGATTAACACAAATATTACACCTCCTCCTTAAATACTTTGTGTGTATGTGTGTGTGGGGTGGGGGTGGGGGGTGGGGGCAGGGGGGCAGTGTGTGTGTGTGTGTGCGCACGCCTGCCAGTGTGTGTGTGTGTGTGTGTGTGTGTGTGTGTGCGTGCATCTGCGTGTGTGCCAAAACAATCAATAATCAACTTCTGCTGAAAGGATTGAGTGCACTGAATGAATCACCAACTTTGTAATTACGGCATTTGCTGGTTTTCCCCGTCTGTACACAAAAGATAATGCAGGCTGCGGTAATTTAGATGGGAGAGAAGGAGCAAGCAACCAACAACAAAGTGATTGCTCATTCCATTAACACTGCACGGCCAAAACAGTGTTTGACACTGAAGTCTTTTCATCCCACATGTTGTTTACAATTCATCACAAAAGGAAGAAATAAAGAGAAAGAGAAATGGAGAAAGAAAGAAAGCGAAAAAGAAAGACTACTTGTTGTGGTATTCCTCAGAGGCAGCTGAATGACTAGGACTGTGAATGTTGGATATAATTGCAACATTTACTTTCTTTTTCGTTCGGACTGCAAGTCTCCGGTGACCACACAGGCTCCAGTAGCAGCTTGCACTGTTGGATTGGCACCAGCTCGGAGAGCCACCATGGCAACTTTTTCTACCTTGCTTTTCCGGCGGCAATACATTTCTGATTCTAGCTGGCTTTCCTTCTCACTTGGGAGACCTAACTAGAAAAAAGGGACGTAGCCTATTTTGACTGAAAACAGGAAATGAGGTACATACTGTATCTACTTTTCAGAAGGTAAAAAGGTCTATACATCCTGGATAGAAGACAACAACAGGGTGAGAGAAATTCAAAGAGAGCGAGAGAGAGAGAGGGATGACCCAAAGATGATCCTAGATCTGTGCCTAAGGGCAACTTCTACCTAGAGCTAGAAGAAGTAGAATTGGTGCGATAAAAAAGTGAAAGAATAGGCATTGAAGAAAAGCAAACGGCTCTATATTCACATTTTTCTATGTGTAAACGGATGGAAGAATGCAAAAAGGATGGATGGATGAACTTTTACCTTCTGGTTGTCTTCTATCTCTTTGCGAATCTCAGAGTTGACTGCTGTTTTAGTGATGGACCTGAGGGGGAGGGGAAAGACCTGACCATTAAACCACACATCTACAGCGCCTTCGGAAAGCATTCAGACCCCTTCACTTTCTCCACATTTTGCTGTGTTATAGACTCAATTTAAAATGGATTAAATTAAAGTAATTTTCCATCAATCCACACACAATACCCCAGAATGACAAAGCAAATCAGAGACTCTATAAAAAAACAAAGATATTAATTCCAAAATTACATTAACTATTATCCTTGCATTAAGATGGACTCAATTCAACTTATTGAGTGTTTGATGATGACATTTTTGCATTTTAGCTAATTTTAAGAGCGTCATAGCAAAGGGTCTGAATACTTATGTACATGAGGTATTTCTGTAATTTCAATTTTAATAAATTTACTGAAACTGTTTTCGCTTTGTCATTCTGGTGTATTGTGCGTGGATTGATGGAAAATTATTTTAATTTAATCCAT